>NW_027491554.1:600000-1136208 GCF_021521415.1 Bidens hawaiensis
AAGGACAACATGAAGATGTTGTTATATTACCTTATGATCCAAAACACAATATCTGTGCTTATATTGATCAAGATATTGCTGACGTTGATGTGTTCGGAGATATGTTAGCATTCTTAAGACGTTCAGTGATACGTTATGCAATCACTGCTCGACCTAAAGTGTATCTGAGTATTATTAGGCAGTTTTGGGATACTGCTGAGATTAGTGAGGTGTAGAATCACATTAGAGCCACGATTAATGTAACACCCCGTAACCGCAGCGGACACGTAAACGGGATGCAATAGACACCTCTGATATCAACCAAATTGTTTATAAAGAAAACTGAATACATTAATATGCTTCAAATTACATTATTTTGTATTTCATTACCGTCTAGGTGATACACACATCATACAATACGATACACAATTCTATTTGTTATAATGTATCCTAATATCCTGCACGCAAATCTTACACACATCAAGCACTTAGCACGTAAGCAATCACTTCATCTTAATTGTACCTGAAAAGCATGTGAGAAAACGGGTCAACTACGAATAGTTGGTGAGTTTCACAATTTGAGTAAACCATGATAAATCCATATCAAAATATAATATTATCTGGGGACACTGTTAACCCAGTACTGTACTCACTCCGGGGACAATGTTAACCCGGAAACACTTCTAGGGACCCCTGGGGACACTGTTAACCCAGTACTGTACTCAGTCCGGGGACAATGTTAACCCGGAAACACTTCTAAAGACATCTGGGGACACTGTTAACCCAGTCCTGTACCCATTCCGTACGATTCCCGTACAATAAACAATATAAAAATACACGCAAATCCATGCGTTCAGTATGTATTTAAACATTTTGATAGGAACATGCTTCCCGCCCCGGGAAAATATTTAAAACAATTCAGTAAAAAGGGGCTCGTGAAACTCACCTTAGCACATGCAAGCAGGTAACAACAATCATTATCAGTTAACACGTCCAATCTGTAATATGATTCCTACGATCGTTACTATACACTCATTATTAATATAACTTTAACCAAGTTAACCGGTACATCTGGGGACACTGTTAACCCAGCACTGTACCCGTTCTGGAGGCAATGTTAACCCAGAAACACTTCTCCGGACTCAGATTGTGATATCGTTTAGAGTTCACTGGTCAAAATTATTATTAGTCGTTTTTCCCGTTTTGCGTGCCTAGCACGGTTATCCGTTTTTACGTTCCAAAAATGAGTTTGGTCACACACGACCCGAAAATAGTTGTTGACTGATAATTTAGTTAAAGTTGTGAAATTAGAGCTCGGTTTAGACGCCCCGATTGGCCGCGGGACCCGTTTCCGTCTTTGGCGTACCGGAACTGTTAAATCGGTTAAAAATACCCAAATCATCCGAATTATTTTTGGATGATTTATTTTTACTTGTTTAACTCATTTATATGAAAATAGTTCATTTTTAGGGTTTTTATACACCAGTCAGCTCGCTTAAGCGAACTTCACCGGTTTACGCGTTTTAACTTTAAAAGTTTGATAATTAGCACGATTAATTATCCGTTTACTCTCGGATCTTGAAATTTTGCACAAATCACTTTTTAACAGTGGGGAATTTTATAAAAATATTTCCAGAATTAATTCTTATATTTAAAATTTATTTATCTATTTTTAAACACCATTTAAACACTAAATATGTCGTAAATACCAAACGATCTTAGAAAAATCCCAAATTTTTCCTGAATGTCCCCTGCCATCCAAATAGTCCCCTGTAATTTTTCCAGAACCAAAATCTTCTTTTACATCCCCTTTTTACTAAAACCGAGCTAGAAATCCCTAGAACTTGTTTAACCGAAAAGCCTACTTAGACTTCTCCAACGGACCTCAAATTTTTTGTGTGACTTATACATGATATGAAAAGCTTATCTGAAATTTTCCAGAATTTTTCATGATATTTAACTATTTTTCACCATTTTTGGCCAAAACCGAGCATTAAATTCACCAAATATTTATCCTTTATCCAAAAATTACCAAAAATTCACAGAACTCATATTTTCATGTGTTTAACACCTCTGTAAAATTTCATGACCTAACTCTAAAGCATCAACAATCTGCCCAAATTTCCCAAAACCGAACATAACCGAATATACCTTTCGTTTTCCGCCACTACGAGCTACAAACTCGTCTTTCCGCCTTATCTACCACTAAATACAGAGCCTACAATCAACATACCACAATACCAAGCAAGTTACACTCACGATCAAGCCATTTCTTTCATGGTTTCAGTTATGATTCCAAAAACAAAGATTTAACCGTAAAAATTCGTTTTCGGTTCGTTTAACTCCTTTCTTGGACCAAGATCCCTTGTATAACCCGTATACATCACTTGATCATGCAAGAATCGGTTTTCATCTTTGAAACCTCATTTTCTTGCAAACAAACTCAAGAAAGGAAGATGAACACACATATAACTCGATCATTACCTCGTTGTTCTTGCTCAACACTCGGGTTTAAGCCTTTGGAATTGAGAGAAAGTGTTGAAGATTGTGTTTTGTTGTTTGAAAAAAGAAAAAAAAAAGAAATAATAACCATGGAGGCCGATCGGTCTTTGATAAGGGGTGGGGTGGGACCCACTCCTTCATTCTTGGCCACACATTCGGATTTTCGTAATCTGGATAATGTTTTGGATAATCTGGTTCAGTTCGTTTATCGGTTAAACGTTTAATTCGGCTTAAAACGAGGCTAAACGGTCGTTTTTCGGCTTAAAAATGAAATTTATATAAAACCGATTTAAAAACCTTATAAACATAAACCATGACATTTATTATCTTAAAACATCATATTATTAATAACTGCGCATCTTTTTCGGCTTGGTCGATCGTCTCTTGCTTGGTTTGGTATTAATGGTTTCTTTTAACATACTGACGTATCGTTAAATCGAAATTCTTTTTCTGTGCTATACTTTACTTATCTCGAAGCATTAATGCTTCGTAACATTACTAAATATCATATATATTGTCTATAATGAAATCCCCGATTCGTTCGGGTTTCAATAACCGTCAATCGGTTAATCGTAATTCCAATACGATTCACTGTATAATCGAGTATGATTCGTACTGTGAATCATATATATTCGTATAAGCGCAATATAATTCATATATTCTTTATTAAATAGCACATAAATAGTATATACCGGTTAAGGTATACCTGATTTTGTCGGAATCGTTACAATTAATCAAACTGTTATTACCATTGATGTGGGAGTGGTTCGCCAGGTGCTTCAATTTGATGACAATGATAACTATCAAAGTGATTTTGACAAGCAGTTGATCAAGGGCTTGTTTACTCGTCTGCGATATGGTGGGGGTATTGATGACTCTATTCTGAACAAGAATGGCTTATGTCCACCATACAAATATCTTCTCCATGTCTTAATTCATTGTATGAGTGGTCGTCGTGGTGGGTTTGATCAATGCAGAAGTAGTATACAGTCGGCTTTCGTTGCTCTTATTCTCAACAAGCCTTTTAACTACTCTGAGCTAGTTTATGACCATCTGAAAGAACAAGTTCAGCAAACACTTCAAAAGAAGAAATTTTTAATGTATCCTCGCTTCCTACAGATAATCATTCAAGACTAAATTCCCAATTTAGCTATTGATCAAACTTAGATGAATGATGTGCTTCCTTTGGAACACATGAAAGCTGATACCATTCATAGAATGTTGATTTATAGAAAGGGGAAGCCAGCAGATAAACGATTGATTGGTCATATCGTTAATCCTAATTATGTATGTCTTTCCGAGGATCGCTGGTTTCATGATGATTCTGATTCCGAGCGTGAGGAAGGAGAAGGTGGGAACGATGGTGACGATGGAATTGATGGTGACGATGGTGGTAATGAAGGTGGCAATGGTGGTAATGGTGATGCAGATCTTAGAGAGCAACAGGCCGCAGTTGAAGCTGCATTAGCTGCCACTATTGCAGCTCAACGAGAAAAAAAAAGAAAAGGCAAGGAAGTGGCAACTGGTGAGTCATCAAAGAAGAGATGTGTATCTGTTGGGGCTGGAGTAATCATTGGTGTGCCTCAGCCTCATCAAACAACACCTCAACGCCCGGTAGTGCCAATTACAACTAGCACTCCGAGATGACTTTGACAACGACGATGGTTCCCTATGCGCAGTTGGGTATGATTCCTTAATCAGCTGTAACTGAAATACCTTTGTCGACTGCTACAATGGCTACAGTTCCTCCAACAACGTCTATGAGGCCTCCTCCTCCTAGTGATCTCTCATTTATGAGAATTACAAGACCTCAAGGTCCAATCCAACTAGTTCATCCATCCTTGTACGCTTTGCCACCGAACCGTCAGATAGAAATGCTTTTAAATCTTCTGCATTTGTATAAGAACCAGATGTCTGCTGATCGGTTGAATCAAGAACGCTTAATGGAGAATCAGAAGAAACTACTCAGTTATGTTTCTTTCTGTCAAAAAGAAACTAAGGCCCTACGTGAGATTGTTGAGTCTCAGGGGGTGAAACTTAAAGAACAAGAGGATCTGATCTTGCAATTGACTTTCAAAGATGATGCTTTAAAGAAGATCAAGAACGATGAGGAAGATTCTGATGATGATGAGTCTGGTGCTGGTGGTGAGCCTAAACAAACTCAAGACCCAGCTTCGGGTGCGGGTACGAGTTCTGTTGATGACCCAAACAGATTATCGTTTATCGTGATTACTCAGTTGCTAAACCAATTAAGATGATTGAAGCTGACACGGTAATATTTATGGATGGAAAAGGGGTGATTAGGAGCATGGTGAATGCTAATGAGATTGAAGTTAGTGAGTTCGTTGATAGGTCTCTAACACGAGAGCAGATTTCCATACTGCTAGGGTTAAATGATGAACAATTAACCGTGTTAGAGACAGAGCCAGATGTTGAGGTGGTGAATGAGGAAGGTTTAACAGATGATCCGTCTATCCAAATGAATACGGAGTTTGTTATTGAAGATGAGGATGTTGAGATGGAAGACGTCACTGCTGAGGAGTATCCTGACTTGTATCAACACACAAACGTTGATCAAGGTGCTCCGGTATTTAATGAGCAGACTTTTAAAACAGCAGAGGATGATCTGGAGAATATAACTAAGGGAAAGAAGGTTGTGGATACTCTCTTTGACTCAATTCTGAACCCAGCTGATGCTGATATTGCTAAATGGTTCATTCATAAAGCTGCGGGTAAGATTATCAAGGCTTATCGATACGTTGATCAAGAACGAAAAGACATAGCAGCTGCATGGGTCAAAGAAAACCAAGTGACTTCCTCTAAGACTGTATCCAAGGTTCATGGTGATATCGTCTCATGGCTATATGATTGAGCTTAAGGTATGTATAGTTAAATGGGAAAATGGAGTTCAGTATTACGAGAAGATAATGGACGTTCTTACACTACCGCGTTGGGATGTTCATACCCTCGCGAGGCGTCCATTTATCAATCGTGGTGGCATCTGGACAGGTGAGTGGTTTCATCAACACTTGTTGTTCGAAGTCAATCATGGGTTCAAGTTCTTCAAGCCCCAGGTCCCGAGACGTAAACGTATTGACGAGATTGATCCAAGGACTGGTTGGAAGAAACTTGTCCTTAAAGTAAAGCCACCGAAGATGATGAAAAGAGTGCCGGTGAAGACGATGCACCAACACATGCATCACTCGTTCAACCGCTGGTACTATGACAATCGTACGGGCGAGGCCGTCATTGTACTTGGTAAAGGACTGGAGACTGAGCTTATCGAGATAATCGACCCGATGTGGTTGGTTAATTTATCTGAAACAGACAATGATGTGCTACACAGGAAACAGATTCTGATCGAGCGCAATGAAGACTACAACCTGGCTATGCAATTCCAACGTGTTGTGCGTGTTTGTCATGAAAATGGAATTCATAGTTGCAGATACTGGCAGTCCAAGCGCTTCAAGTAACTTAAAGACAAAGAGCTCAAGACGAGGGGTTTCTGTTAGTGCACGGTTTTGCGTCTTGAGTCTTTGTAATTATCGTTAACGTATTTGTTTTATGTTTAATGTAATAATTATTTAAGTTATTCTCTAGTTCTCTAATGTAATGTCTAGTTCGCTAGGGGATGTTAGTGAACTAAGACTTAAGGTTATTCTCTCCTGATTCGTTAGGGGATGTTAATGAATCAGGAGATGATTCGTTAGTTTATTTTGTTATTTATGTATATAACGAAGTAGTGTCTGGTTCGCTAGGAAATGTTAGCGAACCAGACCTATCTTCTATATATAGTGAACCTTTGTTCATGTTTTAAGTTAAGTTTTGAGATAATTAACGAAGTGCTGTCCAATTACTCTCTCTCTCTATCTTCACTTTAATCTTATACTACTAGTATATACTGATAATACACATATATACATATATAACACTTAATCATACGTAATTATGAGCTAGATCTATCTTAAGGTATTAATCTGTTATACTCAGATCTGAGATCTGTTATTGTTATTGTTACTAGATTGAGACACCGGGCTCCAACACATCTTCAAAATTTTCAAAATGGGGATAAACGGATATGTTAGTGTTCAACGGATATCTCTTTCAACTAATATGTTTGTCAACGGGTATGTAGAGAATCATGTATAAGTGACTTATATGTTGCATTCGACTTATACGTTGTTTCAAAACATATACGGGGTAACACATATACGGTGAAAAGGATATATGTGGAGTTTGACTGGCCATATACGATTGGATACATATACGGACACTAATACGGACTTTGTGCGAATTTGATTTGTGAAAATGGTAAACCTAAGTGTTTTTGTGTCACAGCCATTAACCTTGATTCAAAATCTAAATATAGATAAAATAAAAACAAAAGGATGGCTAATTTCAAACACTGGATGATAGTAAGTGGTTTATTAAAATTAAGAGTGAGATTGATGAAGAATCTCAAAAACCCAAGAAAAAGAAAAGAAAATTTGTTAAAGATGAGTGTATTACTCCTGAGATTACTCCTGCTGATCAACCTGTGTTCTTTGCGACATATGATAATTACAATGAAGAGATAGAGTCTGATTCTGAAGAGAGGAGGAAATTACTTGCAGATCCTCGAAAAATGTGATTTAAAAAATCAGAGGAAACGAAAAAAAACTGTGGATGAAACTGATAAATCCTATGAACCTGAGAAAGTCAAACCAAACAAGAAAGGGTCTAGGGGAATAAAACACATGTCTAAGCGTGCAAGTTCTTCATTACAACTAGTTGATAAATCAGATGAAATTCATACTGAGGGGGAGAATATAGTTGAGCCTAAAGTGGTGGTTGAGAAGTTTATTCATGAATTAAATGTTGACAAGGAACCGGCTGTGGACTTGAGTGAAGATGACAATATCTTATAAACTCCGGAGGTTCAAGTTACTCCATCTTCCCAATAAAAAGAGAAACCAAGTTTACACATCAAAGTCAATCATTTGGAAGTTTTCCTAAGATTAATGCTAATATTTTTATTGATGGTCATTCGAAAAAGGAGTTTGAAGACTTAAGGAATAGAGTTGATCATCAGGACATCAGGATAGAAAGCTTTTCGTCGGAGAATACAAGGTTGAGAAATGAGAATAGTGAACTTAAGAAGAAACTTCTGGAAAGTGAAAGCAACACATGAAATATTCTGTAATTATTGAAGATAAACTTGGTATAAGGCTGGAAAATGAAACAGAAAACGCAACTAATAATGTGTTTAAACGAGCTTATGGTCGTGATGTGACATTGGAAGAGTGTGCATTAAAAATGTCTTATGATCAAGATATATTTGATCTTAAAGGTAAAGGTGCAGTTGCTGAAGAGCCAATCGTACTATCTGAAGATATAATTGTACCAGTTCAAATTGCACAAAATATTGGATCATCATCTACAACTATGGCTGCTAGTAACCCTGAACCAATTGTGAAATAACCAGTCATGGATTTATTGGTGTATGAACCTAAGGTTGTTAATAATGAACTTGACAACACGAGCAAGCATGTTCTCGACCACCCCTCGGGGGAATTTCACAAAACGATCAGCAAACTGGATTCTCATCCGAGTAGGACGTGGTTCTCCTAAGCCCAACTTATGATACACGAAATACGGCATGGGGTTAATACTGGCACCAAGATCCGCCAGCGCATAAACCACTGTATCATCACTCAAGATGCAAGGAATCATGAAACTCCCAGGATCGGAAATCTTCTCTGGTGACTTCTTCTGCAAGACTGTAGAGCAACTAGCACTCAAAGGGACGAAAGAGACTTCAGCTAACTTCTCTTTATTCGAAAGAATATCCTTAAGGAACTTTGCATATTTGGGCATTTGTGTGAGTGCCTCAAGGAATGGAATGTTAAGATGAAGCTGCTTCAGAAGATCAAGAAATTTGGAGTTCTGTTCCTCGTCTCTATCCCTGCGGAGTCTCCCGGGATATGGAAGTCTAGCTTTGTAGACACTCGCTGGTGTGCTGGGTAATGGCTGATTCTCGGCCTGTGCTGTACTTCCTAGGCTGCACCTCTGATGCACCTTGGCTGGTAGAGACTCAAACTGAATCTCCTCATCCACATGCTCCTTTACATCTACTGCTGGCTCCTCCTGACTCACGGGCTCGCTACATGCCCCTACACCGCTCCTCGTCGTCACAGCCTTCGCGAACGCCTTTGGATTTTGTTCGGTATTACTTGAAAGTGTTCCTGGCGACCTCTCATTCAGACGACTTGCTATCTCTCCCATCTGCCGCTCAAGATTTTGAATTGACGCTTCTTGATTTTTCATGAATGACTCGTGCTCTCAAAATTTCTCTTGAGTCTCTTTGTGACGGGAGTCCTCTCGAGTCATATGTTGCGACAACATCTATGTCTGTTGTGCCATTATCTCCTCTAACGTGGGCTTCTTCTCCCCACTACTCGATCCCTCACCGGAATTCTTGGAATAGACTCTGACGCTGCTGGAAGCCGGACTAATTTTCATTTCTCCAGTTAGAATTTTGTTTGCCTCTCCACCCCGAGTTATAAGAATCTAAAGACTTTTGATTTCGGTTTGAATTACTAACAAAGTCTACTACCTCCTCCTGGAAACCTACGGGGCACTGAACGGTATCATGCCCTCCTCTACAGATCTCGCACAACTTACTCTTCACCTGCAAGTCCTTCACAATCTTTGCCAACGCCTCAACCTGTGCCGCGAGTGCGGTGCTCGTGTCGACCGAATGTATATCGCGTGATAAGGAGTCGACAGTTTTGGTGCTCTTAGCGGGTGGTCGCTGGTATCCACTCATGGCTAAACCGTTTAACAAGGAAATACACTCATCGGTATCCTTTGTCGCCAATAAGTTGCTTCCCCAGCAGTGTGAAGCGTACTCCGGGTCGCGTACGTCACTCCGTTATAGAATTTTTCAACAACTGCCCAGTCTTGTAGGCCGTGGTTCGGACATAAAGTGAGTAAACTTTTGAATCTCTCCCATGACTCGTAGAAGCTCTCGGTGTCCTCCATCTAAAAATAATGAATCTGGTTACGCAAACGAGCGGCCTTAGCCGGATGATCGTATTTTTCATGAAACGGGGTCTGCATGGCGGCCCAAGTAGCAATGGATCCTTGTGTGAGGGACTCAAGCCACAGTCTCGCATGATAAACGAGTGAGAACGGAAAAATGCGGAGTTTGATGGCGTCTTTAGATACGCCGGCAAGATGAAAAGTGTCGCAAATATGTGTAATGCGAGTGAGATGAGAATGTGGGTTCTCGTGGAGCAACCCGTGAAATTGAGCAGAATGAGAGATGGTGTTCAGAATGTTCGATGGAATCTGCCAATTCGTGTTACCTACGATGGCTGGTGGAGCAATGCTGGATCTCGCGCCAGCGTCGACCGGACGGGCCCGGTCTGCAACTGTCCTCCTCGGTGGTGGAACTGCGTCGCCCATAATCCTATCCCTAATGACGGTATCAGAAAACTAGGAGAAGAGGATGTATTACCGATGGACGTAGAAGAACTGGAAGACGGTATGGCACGACGCCTCTCACGCAACTCTCTCTAGTTCGGAAAATCCCTCGGATTCAAGCGGTCCTAGAGATCGAGTACGTCGCATACAACTATTAAGATAAACAAAATAAACTAAAATTAGCTAAACTATTTTAACCAAGAAAAAGAAAAACAAGTAGCGAACAAGGTAAGTCCTAACTCGAGTCATTCTCAATACGCCTCTAACCGTATCCTCGGAAACGGCGCCAAAAACTTGATGTGTGTCTAAAGATGCTCTTTCAAAGTAACTCACAACTAAGCTTTAAATTTATAAAACAAGACTCCTAAAGAAACCACACAAAATCGGCAAGTATACTGATCACTAATAGTATAGAACTAAGGAAGTCCGAGTATCGAACACAATGACACGTGAAAACATTTTTAATACTTAACCCTAACCAAGACTCACCTAAGAATAATACTTTTTAATTGATTTTAATTATTAACTACTTGACCTAACTTACTTTAACTAACTTAAAAGACTTAACCTAACAAGACTAGACGAAACTTTGAGAATGAGACTTATCAATGGAGAAAACGACTACCTAGGTAAGAATCCTATTGAAGGTATAATAAGCTAATTGATTGAAGAATCTCACGACACCGGTTCCTAAGGATGACACAACTAAGGTTCACTCAAGAAAGCTAGATCATCTCTCGGTCTCACTAACAAACTCTAACTTACACTTAGTTGATTTTAAGAACAAACCGGGAAAGAATTGTTAAAGTGTTCTAATGCCAACTCTCCTCTCGGACTCACCGACACACTACCCTAATGGAGAAGAATACTACTGAACCAAAGATAAATGAACAATTTAGTTTAACTTAAACTAGGTCAACTAATCGCTCATAAACCCAAACCAGACAAGAACCGAACCCGCTCTAGCGCGATCCTAATCCTAACAAGTAAAATCTATGAGACGACCCTACTTCCTATCACCTCTCGGTCAGAAGGTGCCTACCCACTGATTTTAACTAATTAACACACCCACTAAACCCTACAGTTGTACACCCCGCAAACAATCTCTAAACACAAAGTAAAGAGTTCTAACAAGCTAAAATCAACCAAAACAGATTCAATCAATCAAAGCAAGAGGTATATGAGTATCATTAATAAAAACACAGCCAATAAACACAACCTAATTCAATGTTAAACAAAACTTTTCATTAACAAATCAAGTCATGATGATCAACAATCCATATTACTCACTAAAACCTAACAATATTCATCTAACCTAGGTAGAACTAACTAGTTTAGCCTAACATTAATTTTGGACAGTAGCTAACACTTAGAGTAAACATCATAAAACTCAAAATAAACATAATTAAACTCATTCAAGAATCAAGATCAATCATGCACAAGTCAAGTTTCAATTCAATTGCAAAACTTTTCAAGTAAAAGATCAAAATCAACAAGTTATGTATCTTCAACAAAAACACAAAGTTTATGAGAGTAATACTATCAATTTATGGTTGTGTTTATGGATGAATATCGACCCTAGCTGCTGTACCAAGCCCCCTCGACCTTCTTCTTCCTCTCCTAGCCGCCACCTAGCCTCCACAAAGGTTTTTCTCCTCCTTGGTTGCTGCTGCCTGGTCCGATCGCAATTCTTTGTACTGTTAAGGGTTTTTTTTATATTATCTTCATATATTATGCATAAAAGGCTTGGATATTGTGGGCTTGGATCGGGCCTTGAGTTGTAGTATTCAAACTTGATCAAAAAGGCCCATAGAGTCTTCAAACTTAACACTTTTCTTCCTTAAAACTCATAACCTACAAGTAATCATCCATCTTTGTAAGATCATGCAAAAACAAGCCATAACTCATATTTATTGAACTATTAAGCAATTAAAACATGATAAAAAGGTACGGAAAGTAAGTGTGTTTTACAACACATCAGTCATCTACATAGATCTGGACTAGAATCAATTCCTTTCTGAAAGTTTTTCGGAATAAGGTTTGATCAACGGTTCCTCGCTTGTAGCTATGATCTAGAATATGTGCGGTCAATGTAGCATACCACGCCCGAGGAGCCTGATATAACTCGTATAATTCCTTGTCTAACTTGTACACGTTATTTGGTTTCTTGGAATCAACAAAACCCAGTGGTTGATCCATGTAGATCTCTTCTTTGACTTCCCCATACAGAAACGTGGTCTTTACATCCATCTGATATACAGTGAACCCCATGAATGACGTGTAGGCCAGAAAGATTCTGATGGCCTCAAGTCTACACACTGGAGCGTAAACTTCAGTGTAATCTAATTCCTTAACTTGACGAAATCCTCGAACTACCAACCGTGCCTTATTTCTAACAATAACCCCTGTGTCATCTTGCTTTTTTTGGAAGACCCATCTCGTATCAAGTGATTTCTTTCCTTCTGGTAACTCAACCAATCTTCAAACCTTCAACTTATCAAACTGATTCAATTCTTCATGCATAGCGTCAACCCAACTTGGTTCTTGAAGTGCCATTTCTACTGTCTTTGGCTCAATTTGGGAAATGAAGTAGGAAAACAAACAGTTGTTGATATGTCCTGTCTGACTTCTGGTGGACACACCTATTTCAAGCCTATAGCATTCTCAATTTAATGATTTTCTGAATCATCGATGGAAAATCTGACGAATAGGACTCTCACCCCTCAATTGTTGAAGTACTCTCTGACGGAGTTGGAGAAGATGATGGAGTTGATACGGGTTCTGGTTGATTTACAGGCATGGATGGAGTAACATCGATTGATTCTGTCAAATCATCATCCAGAACTGGAGATATATGAGACAAGACATTTTGATCTTCTTTCACAGTGTCAACGGAAGTTTCACCATGGATGTTTGAGTTGGTGATTGGAAGCATGTTGAACGGTTTGAAGAGTTCATTGTAGTCGAATAACCAGTCTGGACCAACACGAGCATCAGTCTCGTTTTCTTCCAACCAATGAACTACATAGGACTCTATAATCTGCTTGGTTGACTTATTGTAGACCCTGTATGTTGTATTACCCACATAGCCAACAAAGTAACAAGCATCAGCTGTGGCCCCAAATTTTGGAGTAGACTCTAGATTCAGTAAAGTTCAAGGACAGCCAAATGCTCTGAAATGCGCAACAGTAGGTTTGTAACCATAGATAATATAATATGGAGTTTTCATCTTAGGTTTGTTTATTATCACCCGATTATGAACATAACAGGCAGTATTAACAGCTTCTGCCCAGAAGAACAATGGCAGCTTAGAATAACACAACATATTCCTTGCTGCTTCGATAAGAGTTCTGTTTCTCCTTTCAGCCACACCATTTTGTTGTGGTGTCTGCACTGAGTTGTACTGACGCATCACCCCCTTTTCTAAATAGAAATTATTTAAGGACACATTCTTGAATTCAGTGCCATTATCACAACGTATTCCCTTTAGCTTCAAATTCAGTTAGTTCTCCATGAGCACCAAGAACTTTTTTGATCAAATTTGTAGCTTCACTCTTATTTGACAAGAAAAACACCCAAGGGAAACGTGAGTAGTCATCAGTAATAACAAGACAATAAGAGTTGCGTGAGGGACTCAAAACATGAACTGGACCCAAAAGATCCGTATGTAACAATTGAAAAACTGATGAAATGGAGTTGATCAATTTTGGTTTATGAGTTTTTCGATGATGTTTACCCAAAGCACAGGCCACACATTTTTCAACAGTAACAAAGTCTTTAATGGGTAAACCACGGACCAAATCATTTTTAGCAAGACGGTTTAAATTTTTAGTATTAGCATGACCAAGATGACGATGCCAAAGCATAGCATTGTGTTCCGAAACTTTTGAAAACAAACATGTTATTTCATCAGGAACATTTTTGTTCATGTCGATCACATAATCATTATCCTTTCGTTGTGATCGAACAAGAATCTAGTCTTCTGGTATAATTATACCAGGTTTCAAAATTAAGCACCCCTTTTTAGTAAAACGAGTTGAAAAGTCTTTATCACAGATTGGTGAGACACTCAACAAACCGTGCTTCAATTCATGAACAAAATTAACATTTTCAAATTTTAGAACACCATTACTTACAGTACCCTTCTGAGTAATCTTCCCTTTCTCTCCTCCTGCAAAGGACAGATACCCACCATTACATGTTTGAATTTCGTGTAGTTTGGAAATGTCTCCTGTCATGTGCCTGGAACAACCACTATCAACATACTAAGGTCTGATGATATTCCTCCATAGCTGTCCCTGCACAAAGCGCGGGATTAGTTAGATTTTGATACCCAGTCCATAGTTACATTGGGTGACCCTGATTCATCTAAAGTTGTCACGGGTTGGCATGATATATCCTTTTGATCATCAAACATTTGGCTTGCAGTCTCTTTCACCAGAGATTTGGGCAACCATTTATGTCTACCATTGTAGGATTTGGAATTATAAGTACGAATGGTTTGGTTCATCTCCGGTGTTCTTGGGCTAGAGGGACGCGATTTTGTCTTCTCTACCTGTTTCGGTTTAGATTGTGTGTTTGTTTTTGAAACCTAGGCACACTTTCTAACCCTATGTTGAAACATGCCAGGCTTGGTCTAACGTGGACTAAATCTGTCAGATTTGTTTCGGTTCCAATCATCGTCAGAGGGATTATCCTGATTATGCCTGAATCTTTGCCTATACGAATTATGAGCCATATAAGGCACATTCCTATGATAGAATCCATAATAAGGAACATATGGACAACAGTGTTGTAAAAGTCAGATTACAAGGCCTTGGAATCGGCTATTCCAAGGTCCTCGGACATATACCTTGCCGCCTTTTCCCAACATGGACAACATTACTCGCCAAGGTCCAACTCGGTCAAAAGTCGAAGTAATCGGGATTACTCGGCCTCCAAGGTCAACTCGGCCATTTTTTTTATTTTTTCTAATTTTTTTTATTTTTTTATTTTTTATTTGTTAGTAAAAAATTAAAAATAATAGCAAAACATGATTTTTTTGAATTATATATTTCTTTTCATGTGAATTATGCTTATTTTGACATGAATTATGCTTATCTTAAGATATATATAATATCCAATAATTATTTTATGTTATATTTATCATGTCCGAGTACAAGCCGAGTTCTCCCCGAGTACTCCGAGTACTCCCTACAAGGGGGTCGGCCGCCTGGGGACCGCCTAGCGAGTTTTACAAAATTGATGGACGATGTGGATAGTTTCTAGAAATATGACCAGGAGTGCTACAGTTAAAACACGTTTGACGTTTTATGTAGAAATCATTTTGGGCAGCTCCTCGTCTTGACTGGTTGTGTGGACCAGTTTGCTTAAACTTGCAAGGATAATTTTTCACGTTTTTGAACTTGTTACCTTGTTTGTCATTAGAGCATCCCTCTTTAACAAATTTAGGTGGTAAGTATTTGTTGGAGTTTTTTGAATTTTTAATATTATATGAAACCAAATTACCAGAATTCAAAGTTTTAACAGATTCAACCACACAAGAATCCTTGCTCTTTAAAACATAGCCCAAACAAACAGTCGGAATAACATAATTCAAAACAGGTAGTTTTAAAGAAATATAAAAAACAAAGTCATTATTAAATTCAAAACAAGGTTCGTCGTCCTCATCAGTCTATTCCTTCACAATTACTTTTTCTGCACATGAAGCAAAAAAGTTAGAATCATTCACTCCTGAAGTGGACGCACTAGCATTCACAGAACTAGTACCACCACATTTATGTTTTCTTTCTATTCTTTGGTAATAGGAATACTGACATAATTTTGATTATAGGGTGGGGGAACTTGACTATATCCTATGCCTTCACCCTCATTTTCTTTCCACCATAATTGATTTTCAATCATTGACCTAACTACTTCACTGGAAGCATCGAATTTTTTAAAATCAATTTCAGCCCTTTCAAATTTACTAGTTAGATTTAAAATTTCTAACTGGGAGGATTCCAGTTTAGAAGTTAGTTCAATGATTTCTTGTTTAGAATATAGATAATGATAACACTTCAAACTAAATTCAGACTTAAGCTTTGAGAAATCCTTTTGATTTGCTTCTATCTTATCAAGAAAGCCTTTTTCATTTTTCTTAAGTTTAAAATTTTCATATTTTATTCTTTCCATATCTCTATTTAAGTTATCATAATGGAGCTTATATAACTATATTTTCTCAACACAGTCTAGAGAACAAGGTTGAAAACTTACCTTAGATGAGTTGGGAGAGGTGAAAGCAATATAAGCAAATTGAAGTTCCTTGACTTGCTCCTCAGCAACATTCTCTTCTTCAGTGTCTTAAACATTTGCGAAGTTCGCAGTCTGATTTCCAATGTTGAGAGCAGCCATCTGATCCTCCCAAGAGAATTGTTAAGCAACCAAACTCCTTTCACCATTTCCCGAACTACTTCCAACCTCACCTCTAGCATTACCCACTAGAACTAGCGCCCTTTCAGAGTTTCCTTCATTTGCTGGGTTAGTACACTCACGAGCAAAATGACTCGGTTCGTAACAGTTGTAGCATTTCTGAGTGTCCTTGTTATTATCCACCTTTTGATTATTAGGCTATTCCAGTTGTTTCTTCCTGTCCTCTTAGTGAACTTCTTGGCATGAAACACTGCCATGGCGATCTACCAAGAGATGTTCATTTCCTCAACATCATCAGGATGGATCTGATCGAGTTCAGCAGCAACAACAGGTTGAACCAAATCTCAAGCTAGAAATGCGTTATAACAGTTCATGAATCCCGCCATTAAAGCTATGTTTTCATGAGTCTCTTTTGGAATAGAGGGAATCTGACTGGAGTTCTGACCATGAGCAGTGCTAGAAGATGACGATTGAGCAGACTAGGTGAAGAAAACTGGAGTAGGTTGAGTAGGAGTAGAGGATGATTTCCCTTGCGTAGATTTAAACATCTGAAAGTTTCCTTGTGGTGGAATTTGTTGAGTAGCCTTAAACATGGGGAAAATGTCTTGAGAAATAAGAGCATTGTTGGAAGCAACATTGTACCCAGCTGCACTGTAGGAGTTCGCAAGATATATTGCATGTTGCTTGTCATCCATATCGCATGCCTTGATAGTAGTCATCATCTCAGATATAGACATTCGGTTGAGATCTTTAGTCTTCTTGATGACAACAACATTCATATCCCAACTCTTTGGCAATAAGTTCACCAGCTTATTGTTTATCTTAGAGGTTGCTAGGTAAATACTTGCTAATCTCATTTCAGTCACCAGTGCTATGAACCTTTGGAGTTGAGGTTCCAATTTTTCCCCCAAAACATGATTAAACATGTTGAACTTTTGTCGCAGCAAGTCTTGGCGACTCCTATTCATGTCTTCGTTTCCCTCATACACCTCAATCAACGCCTCCCATAACTCTTTAGCAGATTGTAGTTCTCTAAAGCCAAGGGCAATCTCAGGTGAGAGTGCCATGGTTAGAGTTGAAAGAGCCTTTTCATCTTCCTCAACTTTACCAAAGTCATCATCATCATAGATGGAAATGGGCTTAACAACGATCTCAGTTGAGTTATCACGTTGATAGGTAATTCTTTGAGGCCCCCTAACAATGCTTCTCCAAACTTTGGGATCCTTCATCTTAACGTACTTCTCAAAGAGAAGTTTCCACTCATTAAACCCCTCATGGGACAAGAGACGGGGTTTACGAGTGGTGGTCCCCATGATGGAGTCGAGGTCTTGACGGAGTGAAGAATTGGTTGAGCCATTACCATTTGTTAATTGTTCCATTCTAATTGAATTAGTTGATGAGTTTTAAGTCCAAAAGATTAATCAAGCCCAAACGTTGTTACGCAGAGCCCCAATCACACAGATCAGGCCCAAAAGAGTTTGCAGATCTGTTGACCGAAAACCAATGTTAACCGAGATCTGTAAACTTGACCGAGAACTAGTAATCTTGACCGAGAACTATAAAACTTGACCGAGAACTAGTAATCTTGACTGAGATCTTTGACAAGTCAACAGAGAACCAAATTGACAGAGAACAGTTGTTGGAAGAGAACAAATATTGACCGAGAACCTTTGTTTCTCACCGAAAACACTAAGATTTGGCCGATAACGATTGATTAATGCCGAGAACCCAGATTTTACACCAAAAGTCAATATGATATGTAACAAACTTCCGAGAAAGTAGGGATTTTGATTTGTTTCCAAGCCAAAATCAATCCTTTCCAAAAAAAAAAACAAAAAAAAACAAACAAACAAACTCCTTCTTCTCCGACCACCCTTTTCACCGGAAATACAAATAAACCACCAAAGGATTAAGATCTTGAATCCTTGATATCAAAATAACGAGCCTGAATAGGTCTAAGGCTCTGATACCAATTGAGTCCCGAATCTGGGTCACTACAATTATGATATCAATAAACTAGGTGTTGGTGCGGAATTCCAACACTAGGTGATTCAAGAACACAAAGGAACACAAATACGTAACACTATAGTTGCTTCAAAACACACGTATTATTATACATCGGGTTCTTAAGCACGATGATTACAAACACGTCTAGTAAAACACTTAGACGGCAAAACTCACATTTGAAAGAACAACCCTAAACCCTATACAATGCATTCTATATATAGGGAACCAACACTCTAGCACAATAACAACCAAAAGCCCACTGAGATCCCAAGAGGTTTACATACGTGGCCCAAACACACACATAGACTAAGTACAAACCAATCTAATCTAGTCCCAACAGTTGTATTTATCTAAATGTCTTACTTGCCCAAAAGTCAAAGCCGAACATCAAAGAACTTTTGGACTACTCGAGCAACAACCGATTCCCGTTTGGAAATGGGAAGGCATTGCTATGGACTTTATCACTAAACTATCAAACACCCAAAAAAGGAAATAATAGAATTTGGGTGATCATCGACCGTTTAACCAAGTCTGCTTATTCATTCCGATCCGCGAAAAGTATTCTGCAAGCAGCTTGCTCAAATATATGTGCGAGAAATTGTGTGCCGACACGGTTTACCATTGACTATCATCTCCGATCGCGATGCTCGTTTTACTTCTCATTTTTGGTGAACTCTTCAATAAACCATGGGAACACGTCTCGATATTAGCACCGCTTATCATCCTCAAATGGACGGTCAATCCTAACGTACGATTCAAACACTCTAGTATATGCTACGAGCGTGTGTTCATTATTTCGGTGGGAATTGGGATTCTCACATTCCTTTCATCGAGATTTTTTATAATAACAATTATCATTCTAGCATCAAGATGGCTCCTTTTGAAGCTCTTTATCGTCGTAAATGTCGTTCTTCGATTAGTTGGAACGAAATCAGTGAAGCAATTCACGGTACCTGAAATGCTCCAAGAACCCACCGACGTTATTGATCAACTTCGTATGAACCTCCTAGACTCTAGAAGTCGTCAAAAGAGTTACGCCGAATAAAAGGCGAAAACCGATCGAATTTAATGTTGACGATCTTGTCCTTATAATAGTATCTCCTTGTAAGGGATAGTCCGTTTCGGAAAGAAGGGTAAGCCAGCACCTCGTTTCGTTGGTCCTTTCAAAATTCTTGAACGTGTTGGGAAGGTAGCTTATCGACTCGAACTACCGCAAGAACTTGCCGGTGTTCATCCGACCTTTCATGTATCAAATCTTAAAAAGTGCTTAGCCGAGGTTAATCTTCATATACCTCTCGACGAAGTACATGTCGTTGAGTCGATGATCTTGGTTGAACGACCCGTTGAGATCATGGATCGCGACGAGAAGAAAACCAAGCGTAGTCGTATTCGGTTAGTCAAAGTTAGATAAGAATCATGGTGTGGCGCTGAGTTCACTTGGGAATAAGAAGATACAATGAAGGAGAAGTATCCACATTTGTTTGCATCATCATCTTCATCTTAATTTCGGGACGAAATTTCCTAAAGTAAGAGATCTTGTGACATTCGTCAATTTCGGGACACTTTTTTATTTGTTTTATTATGTAAACCCGACCCGTTTTGTAACCCGAACTCTTAGATATAATCAAAATGATGGATTTTATGTTACATATTAGTTTTATACTTGTTGGGTCTCAAAAACATCCTTTTCGGTCCTTAAAATTCCTTAAAAGCGCTTAAAACCAACTCTGGGGGCCAAAACTGCCAACTTTGAAAGCACATGATTTTTCCGCCAGAGACCTTAGCGCCACACTAAGGTCAAGGGCGTAGACCTTAGCGCCGTGCTAAGGGGAGTCTGCACCAGCAGCTTGTTTTTGTTTGTTTTGTGGTTTATGCTATTATCCAAATATGATTTTTACCCAATAAATCTCTTGTTTAACCCTCTTAATTTATCATATAAATACATGACCCTCTCCTACATCCATCCCTACTTATATTTCATTTTCTCTCTCAAATTCAAGGTTCTTTTAAAGTTATTTTATTTGTTCTTGAAGGTTTGACTTTCCAAAGTCAAACTGATCAAGTCTTTCATTTTAATTAGCTTATATAGTCTTATTAATACTTGAAGATGATTATAAAACATATATATATAATGTACACCCCTTTTTATTTTTGGTGGTCACTTCTCCGGTCTCGGTCGATGGAGTGTCGGGCCTCGTAAGGCAAGGCTACATAGAGGACTTACGTAGTCCTTGATATATATATATATATATATATATATATATATATATATACTTATATAACTTGTTTACACATATTAACCATGCTTAAATTCTGCTCATTTTAGTTTGTAAATAATATTTATGAAGTTCCATGGTTACGGGTTTGAAGAGACTAGCCTCGGTTTAACCGTAAATAGCTCTAAACCGTCAACCTAACTTTGTTTACTTGTTTTGTTAAACAATTTTTTAAACATGCTTATTGTTAGATTCAAGTTTCTAAAACCATTTTTATAAGTTCTATGGTTATGGGTTTATAGAATATTACCTCGGGCTTAACCTGAAACAACATATGAACCGAAAACCGAACTTTCGTTTAAAGACTTTATTGTTAACTTTTTTGTTGTAAAACTTAAGTATCATCATTTATTAATTATTATACAAGTTATTTGATATTTGGGCATGTGGCAACCATCCATGAACTTATTGTGAGATAGAAACTGAACCAAACGGAACTAAACCAATTTTCACTCGCTTAAGACGCATAAATGTGTTTCTACCTATCAAGACTTGTACATTTATTTAAAAATAGTTTATAAACTGATTTTAAATATTTTCTCAAATTACTTGGAATGTTGAATCCAACTTGATCTTATAACCAAGTTTGGACCGATAAAACCGAACACTCTCTTAATGGACGTTGTTGGTTCTAAAACAATAGAACTACATACTTGGTTAAGTCTTCTTAAATTTTATTGAGTTATCTTATAACATTTATTATTTTGGAAAGTTGACTTTGGGTTTGACCCATTATCAACACCCTAACCAACAACCTGAACACTCGTGAAAACCCGTTTTAGTATATATATTATAAAGGGTCTTTCATTCTTGCACTTTTTCCCACCTTATTACTTAACATAGGTTGAGTAAATATTAAGGCTAGATACTTTAACCCAGTTTTGAGAAAACATATATTTTTGAAGGACTATGGTTATAAGTTTCTTAAACATTTACATTATAAACCTTAAACTTTAATTGTTTACATTTCTCATCATTTTTTTTATTTAAAAACTTCCAAGACAACTTTTCTAACATAAGACTTCTTTTCTTATAGGTTTTGTTCGTTAAACTCGTTGTTCGGGTTAATCTACAAATCACCAGTCTTTCAAGTTTATTACTTGAATGTAGGTACTTTTCATATCCCGTTTTCTATCTTTTGTTTTGGGGGTGATATTGCATACTTATTCAAACTTAATGTTTTATACTTGAGTCTTAAACCACAAACTTTATTTTATACTTTACTTAAATAAATGCTCGATTTGGTGTTCTATGCTTACATGCTTATATGCTAACGTTTTTACCGCTTTTGGAGGGTTGATTCATAAATCCTAAGCTATTTGGTAATCTTTTATAGCAAGATGTTGTTAATGTATTCTTATTAACTATTTCATACAAAATCCTAGACTATTCGGTATTCTTATAGCAAGGTGTCGCTAATGTATTCTTATTAGCGATTTCAATTATCCTAATTGTTGCTATTATTTTTCGTTTTGTTTACGAGATTGTGGCATTTCTTATTATATACATAATTGTTCAAAACTATGAATTGTTCATCAACTTTTGTGTTGATAAACTTTATTTTATGCAATGTTACATGCTTGACTTTTGGTTGACTGGAGATCGTGGAAAAATGTTGTCTAGACCTTTAGGATATTAGAAAAATGAACAATATATTATTTGCTATATTTTGTTATGATTATCTTGTGAATAAGTATGTTATGTGACTTTATGATGTTATGAAAATGAGTTTTTAAATATTGTCACTATAAATAGTGTCATGTGTTCATGGGTAATCGTTGCACCCCGGCATGTTCTGCCGCCTTTGGTCGAGGTGTGACATGAACGCTAGCTAACACGATGGACGTATGATGATACTAGACTGAGAATATGTTGGACCTCTCCGACATGTATTCAAGCAAAGAAAGTAAGCATATAAAACGTTAGGTATAAATTGTTAAACACACAGGACAAACAGCTGCAAGTTGAGTATTAAATAATAGGTAAATAGATAAAGTACACATATCTCCCCAAATGATTTAAAATAAGTAAAAAGGGGAGTGTTACTCACCTTAGTAATTAAGCAAGAGTTAATGATTCAACAAGAAAGATAAAGGTAGATCAAGCTCTTCGGGAATGATACCGACGAGAAGTCCTAAGTAACAATAATTGCAGGAAAATAAATATGGATTGAATACGAAACGAGGTTTGGAAATTGATGGTCGAGTGTGTTCTTACGAAAGTTATACATTACGTTAATTCATTATTATTTTTTATTAAATAATATATCTTTAACTATGAAAAATTACATTTATAAATAAAATACCTAACTAAACAAATATTCATAACTTTTGAATTGATTATATAAAAAGATTGTTTTTAACATATTTAATTCAAACTAACACACTTTTAATACATATTTTTTTATTATTAATAAAGATTTCTGTTAAATAAATATTGTAAATAATAAAGGATAAATAATAAATAATATTTATACAAATATGATCTTTTATAAAAACACTAGAGTTTATACTATATTTTAACACGTTAAATAACAAGATGAATTTTAAGCATATATTCTAAATTAAAACTCTTTTTATAAATTAAAAACCTTTAACAATTTTTAATAAATAAAATACATATACATATATATATATATATATATATATATATATATATATGGTTTTATAGAAGATTCGGAAACGAAACTGGTTAAAAAGTCGGTTTAGTAGAAACTATTGATTCGTTATGATTTTATGATATTTATAATACAATTTAAATTATTAAATATATTAATATATAAACTTAATTGAATTATTAAAAGAAAACAACCCAAAAACGGGCTGGCGGTGGTTCGAACCCGCGCCTCCCAGCCACACCAAGTCTTAACAATCCACACACCAGCCAACTAAGCTGGTGTGTCACTCATTGAAAACATGATATTAAATAATTATAAACAAGACAGACTCAGCCCGAGATCAACAATAAACCCTAGATTTGTCAATCAATAAATAAATCCATTATGAGTTTGTGTAATTAAGGTTAGGGTTACTGAATTACATGATGAAACGACCAAGAACCATATACGAATTGCCAGTTTGTGATACGCAAAGATGGTGAACCACAAACACATGCGTCCTGTTCTTGAGTTCATTAAGGTGGTGATCGACACTAATTAGAGCATATGAGTTAGGGCTATGATTCGCCAGGATATAAGGAACGTGCATGCTCGTTTAATTGAGTTTTTGTTATCTCTAGATGGTAAATTAATATCACAGATAGGATGGTTAGGGTAATTTGATAAACCCAATCTTATTGATCTTGTTTTCTGTACTAATTATGTCGGTTAAGTCGATTTTGGCATAATAAACGATTTGATGAACCGATTCCAAAAATAACCCGAGAATTAAGGTACAAGAAATAAAATGGGTAAACGGGGTGGGTATAAGGAGTAAACGGGTCTGAATTTTATAATAATAATAATAATAATAATAATAATATATAATTTATACTTAGTCCCTGAAGATTAGGATTGGAATCAATTTTTGGTTAAAGTTTAGTTTTGGGTAAAAATTGTATATAACCCAAAGCTATATTTTATATATTAAATAAATATAATAACTGTTAAAGAAAAAATAATAAATACTTGATTAACGCGATATTTTTAGTGATAAAATTTCCCGAACATACACTGGGGCGAGTAACAATTAATAATTTAAAATCCGAGTTGTTACACACCGCCACAATATGGATATCCAAACATTATGCCGCAATCCCAGAAAGAACACCTTGACCGAGTTCTGCTTGAGACTGATGAAATGAGGGAGAAAGTTACTCCACAAATGCAACAAGATGGAAAAGATAATCAAGAACTACATGAAGGACTGAGAGTTTCACTGGCGCGGTTACCTCCGTTGTGTGTTTGTATCGAAATCATGTTATGTTGTATCGTGCTAGAATAGGAACGTTGATCATCCATAAAAAGTTGTGTTTTAAGAAAAGAACCAATTTATTTCAGAAGGCCGAACCAAGAATCCCAAAATGCATAAGCTTCTCAAAGAGAAGGCAACCGAGCAAAAACTGAACCTGCTCAGCAAATTTCCGAGCAATTAATGAATAAAATTCAAGATATGATAACAAAAGCCGAAAGAGTAGAATCGAACCAAATAAGTGAATATAAGAAAATTCATCACACCAATCACATTCGAAAATCAATAAAATCTAAATAACGCCCTATCCCATCTCATCCCAAAGAAAGTGTTCATGATTCAAATGTAGGTGGCGATTTTAATCGCAAGCTTAAGAAACTAAAACTCAAGGGTTGTTTGTTCAATGACTTTAAGAACTTCAGCCCCAAAGAATTCTATGGCGACAAGGGCGCCATCGCTACGCTTTGGTGGCTCGAGGAGATGGAATCATTAGTAATAATTATGAAGTGCAAATGTTTAAAGGGGAAGCTTTGGATTGGTGGAATACTCTAATTATGAGTAAGGGGAGAGAAATATTATACCAACTTAAGTGGGAAGAATTTCAGGAAATGTTGCTGGCAAAGTTTTGTCCAATGCACGAAATCAACTTGATCCAATCATAATTTCTTAACCACAAGGTGGTTGGAACTAATCTCAGAGAATACAATACCAAGTTCCAAGAGTATTGTAGACTCGTGCCCCAGCTGGCAACGTCAGAATCCAGCAAGGTAACCCGATACATATGGGGACTCCCGCGAGAAATCCGCGACATAGTAAGGTCTCTCTCGGTCCCGTAATCGATCGCTCAAACTCACAATAAATGTCATAACCCACACAAGAAATGTGTCGAGAAGAAGGTTGATGCCATTGCTAATTTATTGTAAGATTAGTTATTTGTTAACGGCGGAATCACAAACAAATACTATCTGCTACTTAATGATATTAAATGTAATAAACACAAACAATCACTCAAAATATTTCCATTTATAGAAAGTTTTTATTCAAATGTAAATCAATTAGGCTTTCTTGTAAGGAATCTTTATCCGTACAAATATTAGGACAACCGTCACACTCACTCAGGAATATTCGGTAGATCTGAAAAGTGTAAAGTGGCAAATCCGTGGTAGGCGTGCCCTAAATTATTCTGAGGCATGCAACCACCTGACAGTTGTCTTGACTTCTAGAAACCCTAATGATAGGTACATAATCATATTACATATTAAAAAATATACAAGTGTAAAAACAGGTCTTCCGGGTAGGCTTTGTGCCATTTGTCTTCTTCGAGTAGACCTGATAACCTTGAAGTGTGCTGGTAAATAGTTCTCAGGGTAGACTTTACTTAGAGTATTTTCAATCTTCTTGATCTTAGAAAACTTTGCCCGATATGATCTAACGAGCAAAATTTTTCTTCAGAGATCCTTTCAACCCTTTGTTAATGAATAACTTATTAGAAAATCCAAGTGTGCTGGTAACACTGTAGGTTGCTCGGAGTTGAACCTTTCCCGACAAAGTCCTTCATATAATTCTATATCAACTTTCATCAAGCATACTCGGATGATTGTTTTATTAATGAATACCTTGTTAGATCTTCCAAATACTTGGCTTCAAAAGCTTGGTTAGCCAAGAGCTAACTTGGAAGCAAACCTTTCTTGGTTATGAAGAACAACCTTGCTAGACATAGTGAAACCTGATCAGATTGACACTAAAGAAGACTTTAAGAAGATAACCTTGCCCGAAAGGCAAAATACCTTGCTAGGACAAGTAAAACCTTGTTGGGAAGTCCAAGTGTGCTCGGTTTCCATTCTTAATCATATCTGAGAAGTGTTGAGAAGATTCCAATCTCCCTTAATTTCCCTTAAGTCATTTCATGTCAAATCTTTGACTCAACAATCTCCTCCTAGATTGGAACACGTCAGCTGTCCCAAAATATTTCTGAGGTTTCATACACTTAGTCAAAATACATATCAAATGAAAATCAAATATACATTACAAAATAAAAATATTACATATTTCAAATTCTGTCCGTAAACATTACAAAGCAAACCCTAATGCTAAACAAAGTCTTCATCTCCTTGCATTGTGGGCTGCTTGTCTTCGATCGACTATCACTGATCCTGCCATTTGCTTAAAAATAGACAGTGTTTGATGATGAGGGCGATTCTCAGGTATTGTCATGTCCATTATATCCCTAAAATCTTCATTGCTTACAAAGGACAGGTCATCATCAGTCCTCATTATACCCAAAATCAGTCCATCGGAGTTGCGAAGAATGTAGTGGTCTTCATTACTGTTGTAGTCAATCTGAGCAATTCTACCATTCTTCTGCACCTCGTGGTTGGTTCTTCTCATGCGTCTCCTCATACTGATGCAAGTATTCAAGTTGGATAGTGGGTTCTTGTTTCTGACTTTTAAAAGGTAGCCAAGTTCAACACTTCTTATACTACTTATACGCTTGGCTCTTCTGTTCTTTGCCTTCTTAGTCAGCTCTTACTTTTTTCTTTGATCCGACATAGGAAAGTTCTTCTCAGCTTCACTCTTCAAATATTTTGACAACTCATTTTTATGTCTTCCTACCATCTTGTTTCTATCATGATAGTCATACAAGTCAAGATTGGCCGTTATCTCAAGCTGATCTCTCTTGTAATCAGCAAAGTCATCTTTGAAGACAATCTCCCTTAGTTCTTTGCTTTGCGTTATCACTTTCAAAGTATTAGAGACAGAGTCATATAAGAGTGTCATTGGTAAGTCCACATGAGTTTGTGACCTTTCTTCCCCTTGAGTTCCAGCTCTTCTTGGCTCATTTCTGGATGTTGAGATGTGTCTCCTTGAAGCAGGGGGGCTATTAGGAATAGACTTCATTGGTTTAGTGGGCCCTGTGATTCCAAATTTCTTTTTATACATCTCAACAATTAATTCAGCATGCATCATCATCAGATCAATAAGGTTTTCACCTCCATCCCTGTACAATCTACCAATCATTTCCGTAATCTTTTCATCATTGAGACGATAGGCTGGTACAAACTTTCCACCAACAAAGCTTTTGGGAATTTCCTTTTCAGGTAGTAGCTTCTCCCGTTCATCTTTTTGTTCATAAAACCGTTTCTTCAGTTGTGCCTTTCACAGCATGTCAAACATATTTTCTGTCATGCCCTTTTTAGTCATTGCATCCTTCAACAGTTTAATCATCTCCTCGTCCTCCCATGGATCTTTGTGCTCAATAGGATCTGATTTAACCTCCATAGGAATAGGAGTATTGGATGTTTCACCATTTTCCAACTTATCCTTCTCATTTTCATCTCTCTTCTTTTCTCTTAGAGTCATAATCCTTCACTTCTTGACAGAAGGTTCAGGTTGATCTTTCTTTGATTGATCTTTCTTTGATAGTCTATTGAAGTGAGATTCAACCACTACCTTTGGCAAGTTATCAACCAGCTCAGGTGCCATACCTCTGTCAATAAAATATCCACACTTTCCTCCACACTTTTTCCTTACCTCCTCTACTCTTTCTTTCAGTTTTGATTCTCTTATAAATCTTTCCTTCTCTTCTTTACGAATAGTTTCCCCTGTTGTGTTATACTGTCGCTCCAATTCATGGAAACTCATCCTGCTTAAATCCTTCTCATTCAAACCATGTTTTCTTAAATATTCTATGTACTTCATAGAGTCAACATTCTTCTTTTGAAGTATTTTTCTTATCTCATCATCTTCTTTATCAATCAATATTTGCAGCTCCTCATCAGATAGATGAGCCAATCTTTCAAATTTATAATCAAGTCTGATCAACTTGATCACTAATGGATTATTCATGATTGCCTCATCCAAACTATGTTGAATATTTGTCCTTTGCTCATCAGTCATTTCAACTTGTGGGGACACAATATCAACTTTTTTAGCAGTTTTACACTGATCATTATCATTATTATCATCTGAGTCATCTTCTTCAGTAGTGTTTTCTTTTTCAGTAGACTCATCTGCAGCATCAATTTTTGGTTCCTCTGGATTTGGGACATCTTCAGGAATATCCTTTGGCCTTATCATCTGAATTAGAATATGCCTCAATGGGCTTTCCTACTCCTCAGGGCTTTCAACAAAATATTCATTTTATTCATCCCATCTAGCCCTTTTTGCTGATTTGTCTTTATCAGTCTGTTCACTGGCCTTCCTCTTTCAAGTATAAGTCTTTTCAAACCTGTTCACTCTAGATGTGAACTTCTCATGTATCTTGAAGGCCTTTTTCAACAGTGTTTCTACTGTTTCCTTAGTCTCCCCCCTGTTTCACATATTCTTCATTTTCAGCTTCCTTCTCAGGTTCATTATGAGTTTGACTGAATATACTCAAAACTATTGCCAAAGAATTATCCACATCTTCAGCTCTTTTCATTTTAATCAACATGTCAATCACCTCCTAATCCTCTTCCTCTTGTTGATTCAATGTTTTGGCAATGTAAGCTTGCTCAATTAAATCTTCTTATTCAACCAATTCTTCTGCTGTTACACTATGTGAATATTGCCTTTTAGCCACACATGTGGTATGGGAGATTTGCCACACTTCGGCTTAAATGTGTGGTTAAAAGGTCTTTGACCATGTTTTTAAACCTTCCAGAATGTTTTGGCCACACATTTTATTTTTCATGTGACCATTCTATACCTACTCAGGTACTTTTCGCCACATACTTTGAAAAAAACCGTGACAAAAGCTAGCCACATTATAAAAACATGTGGTGAAATTTGACCTACAGTCATAGTTTGTTTGATATTTGATACATGTGACAAAAAACACATGCATTAGCCACAAACCGTGACATTTAATTAGCCACATGTTTTAATAGTGTGGCCAAATGTGACGAACGACTACTGTATTGATAAGAGATGTGTCTAAAAGGTAAAAGATATAGCCACTGATATTACGTTGTGTGACCTAATGTCACATTTTTTAGCCACATTTATAATAATGTGGCGAAATATGACGAACAACCATTGTACTTATTAGTAATGTGGCTAAAACGCTTAAAATATATGGCCACTTATACGAGGTTGTGTGACCAAAGAGTACTTTACTGTTATTTTTCCTAAGTTTTTTATTGTCACGGATACACTTATTACGTGTGGCTATAAGTGATAAATGGTCACACTTAAATATTTTTAAGTGTGTCCAAATATAATTAATGGCCACTTATACGAGGTTGTGTGACCAAAGAGTATCTTAGTTTTATTTTTTCTAAGTTTTTTATTGTCACAGATACACTTATTATGTGTGTCCATAAGTGATAAATGGTCACACTAAAATATTTTTAAGTGTGTCCAAACGTAATTAATGGCCACACGTTGATTTGACGAGTGGCTACGTCATCATTGTCTTTCCAGTTTCTTGTGTCGCCAATTTCAAATTGTCAGGGAGATGTACCGCCGGGGTCCGATGGTGTTTAAATACCAGTCACAATCACAATCACAATCACAATCCAGCAAATCACAATCACAATCACAATCCAGCAAATCACAATCACAATCCACAATCACCTTCTTCCGATTAATTTCCGAAAAATGGCTTCAACATGGATCATATGTGAACCGGGTACTCATGCCCCCATCTACTACGACCCCACCTTCTTCACCATTGTTTTCCACTTTTCTTTCGGCGTCGTTTGGAAGAATCAAAGGGTGAGGTTTATGGACTATGTCCACCCTCAAACGTTCACGTACCAACAACTTAACCGAATGGTTAGGCTTCTTGGGTACATGAATGCTGAGTATTTCAGCTTTGTGATGGAAGTCCCGGGAATCGAGGTGGTGCCCATTGATTTGAACTCCATGGAGGACTTCAAGGTTGTGTCCCTTTATGGGGCATTCCATACTCAGGTGAACCTTCGCCTCCAAAGGCTTAAGGACTTCACCTACACCTCGGACGGCATGTGGGAGAGGATCATGCCCTCTTGGACTCCAGAAGCTGAGAATCCGATGGATGTAGATTCAGATATGGAATCTAATGCTAGGATTTAGTTTTTTGTAATTAGTTTTTCTAAATTATTGTGATGTAATTATTATATTTTGGTATTAACTGTAAATGTTATTATTATATTTTGGTTTAAGCGTATTTAAAGCGTATTGGATGTAGTTTTTTTTAATTAACTTTAAAATAGAAGTTAGTGTGAGTGAATAAAAAAATAGACCTAAAATTTAATTTTCGGTAGTTGAGACAGTAATTTAATGTAGTTAAGTTGATTTGTAGCCTTTCTAGTAAGATATAATTTATTTCAAGCGTACTACTAGCGTGATATATATTTCCAAGATTTTTGACAGGTAGTAGGTATAAATGTAATTAATTTCCAAAATTAATTAGCTTGTGAGCGTTTCCAATGCTTGTGGAAACCATTTTGACAGGTAGTAATATGATGACTCTAAAATCGTCTTCCACATGAACGTCACCAAGAAATTGGTAAACTGGTAAATTGAATTTTTAAATTTCTTTTTTATTTACAAGTATATTCGTTTAAATTTTAACTTTATAATATATTTGAAATTTGCTTTTCACGGCTTCTTTCGGGCACATAGCTACCAATATTGATGCCTATGATGGAATGCTAATCACTTTGGTCAATCCCGAAGGTCGTAAAAAAATGAAACTTCATGGTGAAGTGTCGGAACTGAAATTCAGATATTGTTTACTAAAATGGAAAAATTTCAAGGAGGAAAATGAATTACAGATTGGTGATTAGTGTAGATTTGAATATGAATTCAATGAAGGTACTTTGTTAGTTTCAAAAGTTGATTAGTGATTTGGTGATGTGTTTGGTGATTTTTGGAACATTTGTGATTTGGTCACTTTGGGAAATATTTGTATGGTTGTATTGATACACTTTTTAGTTTATTGTGTTGAATGTTGGTTGGTTAGTTTTTAAATGCTTTACTTTTATATTTTCTTGTAACATCTATTTTGTTATTCACTCTTATTTTGTTTCATGGGATGTGTTGTAATTATGGAATATCTTAAAACAAATCGTAAAAACAAAATCACTTTTTTTAAAATCCTTGTGATACGCTTATTAAATCGTAAACAACACTTGGTTAAATCTAAAAATAAAACAAAAAACACTTTGTAAAAAACACTATTACGCTTGTAACACGCTAATGTACATAAACATATATAAATATTCTAATACTCTAGTAACACGCTTATCCCCTTTAATTTATATTAAAAACCATCTCCTATCAAAGTGTTTATTTTCAGCCACAGGTTCTCTGCCATAAAAACTATGCCATTAATCTATTGGTTCTTAATTAAAAGGGAGGCAAAACTCAAAAGCTCCAAAATATTGGCTCCAAATATTCAAAAACTCCAAATCACATTTAACAGACCAAAAATTAAATTACACTCCAAATTATTAAAAAACTTTTCCACTCCACAAATTAATCAGACGACATAATCTAAGAAGAACAATCGAAGATGAATCTTATAGATGAAATAATAGAACAAGAACATGTTTTATACTCCGATGAGGAAGCCAACAACGATGACGGCGCTTAATCAGACGACACTGAAGGCTACTCCAGCGAGGAAGTGAACGACTACGACGGACAAGGAGACGATGATATAGCAACGATGGCTATCGAACCCATCAACACATTTGCTACTACGAAAAAACCTACAAGGGGGTTGACGTGGTTACCTAAGCTACGTACCGATTATGCAAACTCTAGAGGTGTCAGATTGGCAGTGGAGTTTGATAATCTGGGTAGGTTCACTGGCCAAACCAGATCAAAGTTTGCAAGTTTTTTAGGGGATGTTGTAAGGGAAATAGTTGGCTTGAGACATTTAAGTTGGAGGGAGGTCACAAAGGAGCTTAGAGATAAACTGTGGGAACAAATAATGGTTATTCGGTTATTTTTATTTGTGCATTTTATATATGTTTGATGCAGAAATATTTTGAGAGGTAATTTACCTTTACTGTATTATACTATGTAGAAATATTTTGAGATTGAGGCGTGTCACTGGCCTTCTGTGATGAATCGGCTCGGACACCTTCTTCGGGATTTTCGATGAAAAATGTATGCCAAATACATTATGCCAAACATCGGTAAACCTTTGAAGCTGAAGGCGATACCCAAGGGACATAGGACGATGATCAGGCAAGAAGACTGGGATCGCTTCGTTGAGTACACACAATCAGAGCAGTTTCAGGTACAAATCCTCTACTCTGCAAACGTAGATTGATCGAGTATATATGGTTTATGTTTATTTTTAAATATAATGAAATGATTATAATGTGTGGTTGAAGAAAAAATCGACTTCATCAAAGGGAGCTCAGAAAAGAATGTTTTGATCATCACATGGGACGAGGGGGTTACCTACCTTCGAGAGAAACTGGTAATCACCGTCAGCTGCTTTCTCTCTAGTTCAATGATTTGTTGGTTATGTGTCTAATGCATGACCGTCAGCTGCTTTCTGTTGAATATTTAACAAGGTCAAAAAGAAGGAAATTGAACCGGTTGAGATCCCCGGCCATGCATTAATGTGGATGAAAGCAAGGGAGGACAAAGATGGTGCATACAAGAATGCTGTTGTCGAAGGCGTGTGTTGGTGCATAATGCCAGTAGTTCAGTATCTCGTGTTTATTTGTGTCTGTAATCATTTATATTGTTAGTTCGTATTAAACATGTTCTTATATGTTCGCTGTGTTTAAGCGAACTTGAAGTGGTCAGCGAAGTTATGACAACTTCGCCTAGTATGTTAGGCGAAGTTGTCAAGTATTTTAACCCATAACTTCAGCTGTTTAGTTTAGAGTTTTGGACGATAGGTTTTGGTGATTCTCTGAGTCACGTGGTTGTTACCTTGGCTCTAAGCATTGCAATATATCAAGTATTATCTTATATTCTCGTGTGTTTACATATATTCAACGTATTAATCCTCTCAACACTCGTATCGTATACGTGGTGATTCCGCACCCTCGTGTTACGAGATACTCCTGTGTAGATCCGGCTGGAACCTACAATTGGTATCAGAGCTTTTTGCTCGTGATTGTGTGGTTCGGGATTATCACACGGGTGTTAAGATCGTTCCGTTAGACCATTCACGGAACAAGTTTACGTTGAAATACCTTGTTTTTGTCAGTTGCTCCTCATCCCTCATCAAATACACCTTCCAATCACCCTCGCTGCCTACAAAATCGACCTTCATAACCTGCAAAACCCTTTTGTTCTTCTGGCGAACTTGCCATCACACATACTAGGGTTTTAGCGAAGATATAGGTTTTAAGCGAAGTTGTGACTAGCAAAGTTGTGTGTCTAGCAAAGTTAGATAGTCAGCGAAGTTGTGTAGCAAGCGAAGTTGTTAAGTCGCGAAGTTTAGAGTCTGCGAAGTTGTAATAAGCGAAGTTACAAGCGAAGTTGTAGTAACTTCGCTGCTTACAGCACACAGAATTTTGTTTTAAGTTCTAAGTATTGTTTTGTTCAAGTATGACTTCGATAAACATCACGGAACTGGTAAAGATGGAGGTTGAAGCTGGTTCAGCAACTAAAGCTCCAAAACTGCTTAAAGGTACTGATTTCGTTGCATGGAAAGGTAGATTTGAACAGTATATGAAGTATCAAGATGCAAAGATGTGGGTCTGCATTCAAGTCGGGTACATTCCACCAACGTCCATGTTTGAAGGTCGTGAACAAATTAAGAAGTACAGTAAGATGGAAGATGATGAAAAGAAAATGTATGAAGCAGAAAGTAAAGCGCATGCAGCTATAACCGTGGCACTTCCACAAGAGATTCTTCATACTTTAAAAAAATACAAAACTGCTAGAGAGCTATGGGAAGCACTAGAGAATAGATATGAAGGAAATGTTGGGATACAAACCTCTAAAACAAAGCTGCTGAAAACCCAATTCTCAGTATTCAAGTATCTGAAAAATGAATCACTTGATAACATCATCACATGATATTATCATCTGATGACCGAGCTAAATAACTACTCCATTGAATACAAGGAGGAAGAGATAGTGGAAAAGCTTCTTGATGCTCTCCCACCAAAATGAGAGATGTACACTGTTCTGATGAGAGAAGATAAGGACTTTGAGAAGATTGATTTGGAGACGGTGGTAAATAAGTTACGGAACTTTAAACTTAACATGGCTCGAAAGGAGACACCTACTGATCAGGTTCAGGATCCGGGAATGTATGGTGCTAAAGTCACTCCAAACTCAAGTTCAAAATTAGAATCCACTGCCTACTACTCAAAGGGGGAACCAAACTCCACTCCAGATGGTCATGTGATTCTAAATATGGATGCTGACGTATGTTTCGTAGCGGGAGGTAGTAGTTCCTTAAAACCTCAAACCACAACTGGTTATTTCTCAACCAATGCTTCTAGCAAGAACTACTCACAGATGCCTATGAGTGTGAAATCAGCTGAACAACAGTTTGCTCTTTATGCCTCCTTCATTGCATCTTATGAGAATTACATCAAAGGAAAAATAGTCGACCCTGCAACTTTGGATGAAGACTATGATCAGATCGACGCTGATGATTTGAAATAAATGGATCTGCAGTGGCAGATGGATATGATAATAAGAAGGGTGAAGAGATTTATGAAGAAAACTGGTAGAAAGTTCGTTGGAGAAAGACCGGGGTTTGATAAGTCAAAAGTTCGTTGTTATAACTGTCAACAAAATGGTCACTTTGCTAAAGAGTGTACAAATGAGAGAGTAGAACGACGCCAAAACAGGCCTGCTCAACATAATGGGAGTGGAAGTGAAAATAAGGCCATGGTATCTCAATAAAACGGTGGATACAGCTGGAATATACAAGTTGAGGAGGTGTTTTAACAGGCAAATCTGGTAAACATCGAAACTGGAGGAAGTGACAAAGAGACTAGGGAAGATCAAGCATACATGGCAGAAGTGAACGATCAACTCTCCGAGGTATGTTCTGAATCCCATTATGAACAATGTGAAAAACTGTCTGATCAATTGAAAACATTAACTGATCAGTTTGGTAGTTTGGACACTCAATTTAAAAATTTAAAAGAAGAACATCACTATTCTAAAACTAAAGAAAACGGTTACTCGGTAAACATATAAGCTAGTGAAAAGGATATCAGAAGTCATAAAGCCACTCTAGCTGAAAAAATACAAGTGATTGATCTTAGTTATGAAGTGTTTGAAGAAAAGACCAAACTAATTGCTGAAAAAGATAAACAGATAGCTGATTACCAGGTAAAAGTGGTGGAACTGAACAGAAAAATTGAACAATTTAGAAATTCTTCTGCGATGTTAGATCACATCATAAGTGTTCAACGTTCCCCGGTTATCAAAGGGGGAATTGGATTCTCTGAAGTTCCACCACCATACAACAATAATTATACATATAATCCTAGTAATCAGCAATCTGCGAATGTTGAAATTAGTCAGACAGTTCCAATAAAAGTTTCTGCTAAAGAAACTAAAGTTAATAAGAATGAAACAAGTAAGACAAGTTCTAATGTCACAAGCTCTGTCTCTAGTTCTGTCTCGTCAAACTCGGACAAGTCGTCCGAATCGGGTGAGATAGAAGAAGAGGTTGTTTTATTAAAACGAGGGGAGGACTATAAGTTTGATGAAAAGAAATCTTCCCTAAATCCGTTCGTCCCACCATATGTGAGACAAACGGATAGTAACGCAACCTCGACATTTGCAACAACTTTTGAGACGAAAGTTCATAACAGCCTGAATAGTTCGAACAGAAGTTGTTTTAGATGCAACAGGATAGGACACCTTGTCACTGATTGTCCTCTGAAACAAAGAAAATCTAGAAATATGAGGCCTACTAAAACTGAGAGTAAAACGAATACTAATTATGATGTTGGTAAGAATGTGAAAACACCAAATTTCAATCATTGGACTAATCCAAGATTTTAAAAAAATCAGTCTCGTTCTTTCCCAGTGAATTACCAAACCAAGAATTATAATTCCATTAATTCACGAAGGTTTGGATGGCCTCATAGCCAGTCATTTAGAAATTTTCCTTTTAGAACTTATAGAAACTCTCCTCAAACTGACTTTGGGCAACCAAGGTACAGGATGCCGGATAACAGGTTTAAACAACCCAAGACCAGAAGATCTTGGGTCCCCAGATTTTAATCTATTTCTTTAATTGTGCAAGAACAGTCAAACAAGGCTGTAAACAATATGTGGGTTGTTGACAGTGGTTGTTCCTGGCACATGACTGGTAACAAGAAATTGTTACGTGACTGGAAATCTGTTCAAGGAGGAAGGGTTAGTTTCGCAGGAGAAAGTGGAGGAAGAATTAGTGGTATTGGGACTGTGACAAATGGAAGAATAAAGTTGGAAAAAGTGAATTTTGTGGAAGAGTTGAAGCATAACTTGTTGAGTGTATCTCAGATTTTGACAAAGAATACACAATTCATTTTACTAAAGATGAGGCACTCGTACTTTATCCTGGTTTAAGATTCCTGAAACCTGGATCTTGATGAAGGCTCCAAGAGAAAAGAACACGTATGTAATGGATATGAGATCAACTGAGATGGAAAATGAAGAATCATGTCTTCTGTCAAAAGCAACAGAGTCTGAGTCAGAGCTGTGGCACCGAAGAATGGGTCATATACATCTTCGTAAGATGAACTACATATTCAAGAATGGGTTGGTACTAGGAGTTCCTTTGAAGAACTTTAATTTTGAAGACCAATGTGTATCATGCTAGAAAGGAAAACAGCACAAGAAGCCTCATAACTCGAAGAAGGTTAACTCAATTGTCAGCACCTTGGACCTACTTCACATGGATCTCTTTGGTCCTGTGAATGTAAAGAGTCAAGGAGGAACTTCAAACCGTTTAGTGGTAACCGATGATTACTCACGATACTCTTGGGTTTATTTTCTGAAGGCAAAAGATGAGACAGTTCAGTTGGTAATTAACTTGATTACCAAGGTGGAAAATATTGTTGGGAGGAAAGTTAAGTACATCAGGAGAGATAATGGTACAGAGTTCAAGAACTATCAGATGGAGATGTTTTGCTTACAGAAAGGGATAGAGCATCAGTACAGCGCCCCATATACTCCACAACAAAATGGAGTAGCTGAGAGGAAGAATAGAACTCTGATCGAAGGCGCCAGGACCATGCTGGCGGATGCTAAACTTCCCGTGGTGTTCTGGGCTGAGGCTGTTGCTACAGCCTGTTATATCCTTAATCGTGTTTTGACTGTTAAAAGATTAAATAAAACTTGTTATGAACTTATACATGGTAGAAAGCCAAATTTGAAGGATCTTGAACCTTTCGGGTCCCCATATTCGATATTAAAGGCTAACTCTAAATTTGGTGAGAAAGCTGATGAAGGTATCTTAGTTGGTTAGTTGTTGGGACATCCAACAGAAGAGTCTTTAATCTATCAAACAGCAAGGTTGAGGTGGTCTGTAACACGGACATTACTAGTTACAAATCACCAAGGCCTAGCATGGGACCGGCAGAGGCTTTCGACTATGATAGGCTATTCAAATCTTTTAATGTGCCTTACTTGGATTTTGCAGACATTGATGAGAAAATGGCTTCACAGATGTTGTATGACGAAGAGGAGGACATTGTACAAAGGCCGCAATACAATGAAAATCAACCGAGCTCGTCAATTACGGTTGAAACTCTAGCTGTCTCGAATGAAGATAAATTCTACAATCCATTTCACACTCAACCTCAGCCTCTCTCTGATGAACTCTCTTCAAATCTTGAGAATGATCTGGAAGTCGGTCCGGTACAGACCACCAAAATTCACAAGAATCATCCTTTGGAGAATGTTATCGGTAATCCTTCTGATGGGGTACGTACTAGAAGAAGTTTGGATGAACACACTTGTGTGTATGCAAGCATTAAAGACACGGGTATTATAAATGAGTGCTTGTACACCTGCTTCATCAGTCAGATTGAACCAATGAATTATCAAATGGCACTGAAGGATAGCTCGTGGGTTGAAGCCATGCAGGAAGAACTGGCACAGTTTGAAAAGATGGAAGTATGGAAGTTAGTTGAAAAACCGAAAGAAGTGAACGCTATCGGTACAAAGTGGGTTTTTAAATGTAAGAGAGATGAGAAGGGGATAATCATTCGCAACAAGGCAAGATTTGTAGTTAAAGGGTTTAATCAACATGAAGGAATTGATTACAACGAAGTGTTTGCTCCTGTGGCCAGACTGGAGGCAATTCGACTGTTTCTGGCATTTGCTGAACACAAAGAGATGAAAGTGTTCCAGTTGGATGTGAAGAGGGTGTTTCTTAACGGAAAAGTCGATGAGGTGGTATACGTAGAACAACCTCCGGGTTTTCCTGACCCAGATTTTCCTGATCATGTGTACAAACTAAGGAAAGCATTATATGGGCTACATCAGGCACCTCGTGCTTGGTACGCAACTTTGTCAGATTACTTGCTAGAGAATGGGTTTGAAAGAGGGAAGATCGATAGTACCTTGTGTGTCAAACGGAAAGGGGGTGATTTTCTACTCGTTCAGGTTTATGTGGACGATATCATCTTTGCTGCCTCAAGAGTTACTATGTGTCAGCAGTTTGAAGCAGTCATGAAGAAAAGGTTTGAGATGAGCGCCATGGGCAAATTAACTTTCTTTTTGGGATTGTAGGTAGATCAGAAGAAAGATGGCATGTTTATTCATCAAACGAAGTATGTCCATGACGTGCTTAAACGGTTCAAGATGGATGATAGTACCCCATTCGACACTCCAATCTGCGTCAACCAAAAACCGGGTGCTGATTTCGACAGTGATGAAGATCTGGATCCCACTCAATATTGGGCAATCATAGGTTCTTTAATGTATCTAACTGCATCTAGACCTGACATTATGTTTGCAGTTTGTCTTTGTGCTTGTTTTCAGGAAAACCCGAAGGAATCACACATGAATGGAGTGAAAAGAATCTTGCGGTATCTTAACGGAAAGCCTAAGTTGGGACTATGGTACTCGAAAGGGGGAGAACTGGATTTGGTAGCATACACCGATTCAGACTATGGAGGTTGCAATCAGAACAGGAAGTCAACAACCGGTGGATGTCAGTTTCTCGGTGGAAGATTGGTGTCGTGGCAGTGCAAGAAGCAGACCTCTGTAGCCATTTCCACTGGCGAAGCAGAATACATGGCAGCATCGAATTGCTGCTACCAGGTTTTATGGATACAACAACAAATGCGCAATTATGGTCTGAATTTCACTCAAACTCCTATTTGCATTGATAACACTGCTGCTATCTCAGTAACTAACAATCCCGTTAAACACAGTAAAACTAAACTTATTGACATTCGTCATCATTTTATACGGGATTGTGCTGAGAAGAAATTAATTTTGCTTGAAAAGGTTGATTCACTGGATAATTTTGCCGATCTTTTTACTAAAGCATTTGACCGATCCCGTTTTCAAAACCTTGTTGAGCTAAATGGGATGATCAATCCCGAGTAACCTTGTTTTCTTCGTTTATTAAAAAAAAACATCGCTATCGCTTAAAATTATGTCGGTTGCTCAAGTCTGAAGGATATATTCCATGAATATGTTTGGTCCTTGCATCTACTTGTAGATTGTAAGGATAGCCATTAGCCAGATGACTGAAAGCGACCGGGCGGTTTATGATGGGTTTTATTCTTTCGTTTAAAATTAGTCGTTCATACTTAGTCAGAGGGACACATACGTGTATGTGGTCGGTCCGGCTGATTCACTGGATCTTCAGGATAGCCGTTTATCTAAAGACTTTGACTTGATCAGGGCGTTTGAATTTAAAATTTCTTTTTTGGGGAAATGATATAATTTTTCTAGTCTAAAACTTCGGAAGAAGTTTCTTTAATGGTGTTAAATGAAAATTGATCCAACCTTGGAAAGTGATAGATAAACTGATTTTGTGTGCTTAACTGGTGAAGTTATTAGGCCTAAAAGACTCTAGAACAGTCATTGTATGTTATGGTAGCTTTCTATGGTGCGTAAAAGTTGAAGTGATGCAAACTAAATCTTCTCGATTTACAGTGGAGAGTGATTGTGAGTTGTGCATGTCTCCACATATATCTTTCCGAATGATAGGCAGAAAAGTGATTACCCAGTCATACACGATCCCGTGAGTGTTCTGATTCCCGCGAAGATAGTGTTAAGTAATCTGCAGTGATCCAGATTCGGGACTTGCAGTTGTCTTAGACTTGCAGTTATATTATTATCCTAAAAAAAATCTAGTTATTATCGTTAAGCTTTTTGAGGCTAGTATCGTTTCAAATATCAAGAAAGAGGCAAGCAAGAATATTTTCAAAGTATAAGAAAGATCGGGAAGATGAATCGGAAGGTCGACATGTGCACATTGATTAATCAGACACTATGAGTCGAAGTCAACTCGGGGTGACTTGGGGAAAGCCAAATACACTTTGAGAATTGATAGGAGGCATCACAATTTCTCATGTGATGTCCATCTAAATTTTGAACTTAATTGAACCTAATCCGTATCACAGAAGCGATGAAAACCATACTAAGTTTTATACCTGCCTACAACATGTTTCTCTATGTCATAATACCGCCGAACATGGATCTGTGGGACAGCCTCTTAATTAGTATGATTCCTGTTCGGATCTTTTCAAAGACATGCAGGCTTTCATAAAGACTGAAATTTGATATCGTTTACTTAGTTATTTAACTTTTGTTATGGTTTGTCTTATGGTTTAACCCCTTAATACTTTTTGTTACTTGTCTTTGATCATTTTTCTTCTGAAATTGAGTTTTAATTAATTAACTTCGCTGTTGGCGAAGTTAGATGACGCGCGAAGTTGACTATGGTTTGACGTACGGGCGAAGTTGGGTAAGGGCGAAGTTATGATAACTTCGCCCCTGGGTTTTTCTAAAACTATATAACGTGGGTCTGTGGTCCAATTATTCAAACCTCAAAACTTTTAAACCCTCGGCGAACTTATCTGTTGAATCATACCTCGTGTTTATCCTTCTTTAATCCGTAATCCAGGTTGGTCAGATAGTTGTAACTCAAAGTCTACATTGGATGTTGTTAATCGGTTTCTAAATAATTTGTTTTGATCTCTTTTGTGTTCCAAACCCTTACCACTATGTCGGTCCGATTTGAAGGAAATTTTTGGTGTTAATAAGTGATACGGCACTCTAATCGAATTATTCTTTTCTTATTGATGCTATATGATTGGCCATTCTTTGCCATTACTGGATTTGCTTGCTGCGCCATTTATATAGCGAAGTTAGGGTTTCGGCGAAGTTGTCCTAACTTCGCCAGTCCCTTAACATCGCTAATGTTACAACTTCGCCTATTTCATGCAGGGCGAAGTTGTCAACTGCTGTCATAATGATCTGACTTGGCTCGTTTGTTTTGCAGATATGGCCGATGTGGCTGGTGCTGGGGGAACTGGTGGTGACAAAGGTGGCGGTGATAAGAGACAGTTTTTTCCGGGTCACAATATGTATATCACCTTAGATCTGGATGCTCGAGGAATTGACAATTACCGTGAGATCATTTCGTATCTCATTCGCTCACGCATCTTTCATGCTATTACTACTACTCTTCCAATTTCACTACCGAACATTGAACATTTCTGGAATACTGTTGAGTATGACTATCGTGTTGAACCACCTGTGATGCGTGCTACAGTTAACAATCAAGTGGTACAGTTTTCGGCTAATCAAATAAGGGTAGCTTTACAGTTTGGGGTTGAGACTACCAATGACCCCACTGATTTTTCGATCACTTTCCGAAATGGTGCTTTTGTTCGTATGGGGTACTCAGGTCCTTTGGAGGATTCTAAAAGACGAAAGGGGTTTCTGTTAGATCAGTGGAGGTTTCTGATGCATGTAATGATTGTGTGCATGTCCGGTCGCAAAGCTGGTACTGATGGTATGGGTGCAATAATGTAATCGGCGATCACTGCCTTGACTTACAACAAGCCCTACAGCTTTAGTCAGATGATTTTCTATGAGATTGATCGACAGAGACGTGCAGTGGCTTGAGAAAGATTTATGATGTACCCGAGATTCTTACAGATGATCCTCAATCATGTAGCTACCAATTTGCCACAACGACGTCCGATCTCTTATGTAGAGAGTGTTTCTAAGAGAATTTTTGCTCAGTGTCGTTCTTCGAGTGCACGTAGCAGGGAAGAGTTACGTCCTAGGCACACAACATTATTTGGGTACTTAGTGAACCCTGAATATGTTGCTCCTCCTGGTGATGAGTTTCTTGATCCAGTACCTCAACAGGCCGATATCCCTCAGCCACCTCCTATGGTTCAACCACCCCCACCTGTTGGTCAACCTCCGGTGGCACAACAAGCACCTCTTATTGACCCTGTGGCAGCTCTAGAATAACAAGTAAATCTTGATGTTGCTTTTAGTGGGGATGATTTCTTTGATATGGGTATGGTAGATCCTACTGAAATTCATGCCTCAACGGCAGCGGTTTCCTCTACTGAATCAGTTGCAGCTGTGGAGGATTTTGATGAGACCGAATCAGATTCCTCTACTGATGATGTTGCTGAAGCACATCGGGTTCTTGCAAGACAAGAAAAACTCCATGGCAAATGAAAGAAGGACTCAGATGATAGTGAGTCGGACTTTGAGGATGAATTGTATAAAGTGGTACGTCGATCTAAGAAATCAAAGGTTGGTGAAAGTTCTAAAGTTGGTGAAAGTTCTAGGGTTGTTCATTTTACTCCACCTTCCTTATTAGGTATGTCCATGCTACCTGCTTCTTCGGCTGTTCCTCTGCCTGTCACCTCCAGTGTACCCTTGGTGAATGTATCGTCATCTTTTGGTGTTCCTCCGACCACGTTTCAGTTTACGGCACCAGAGATTGTTTCTTTACCGCCTCCTACTCTTACTCCATCAGAAGTGGTAGCTATGTTTGCTGAGTCCATACTGGTAGTGACTGCTGGTTTATCTGTATCGATGCCATCCCCAATTCCTACTTAGTCTCCACCTGTTATTCCTGCAGGCTTGGAAATCCCACTACGGTTTGCTCAGGCTTCCTCTTCCTTAAATGTTGAGTTTGATTCAACTTTGTCTGATTCGGAGAGGATTGCAGCTCTTGAAAGGGTGGTTGTTGAACAGTCACAGGTAAATATTATTCAGTCTGAGACAATTAATCGTCTGGTGGCACAAAATCAAGTTCAGACTGCACTGCTTATTGAGCACGGTAAGATGTTTGATCAGCTTAAAGAGTTCTTAGCATCTCAGGGGGAGTATAGTTGCAAGGGTGATGAGCTGAGAACAAAGAAGAGACAAGACAGAGATTATGATCCCAATGCATCGAAAGATGCAGGTGGTGAGTTTCCAAGAACTGAACAGAATCTTGGGACTTCCACATCTTAGGGGGAGTCTGCTGGTCCGTCAGGCAGTACAGGTGGTGACAATGTAGAGGTTGTGGATGATGAGGATGTGATGGGAAATGATGATGATGATTTAGTTGATGTCGTATTGACGGCTAGTGAGATTGAAAAGATTGGGAAACAGAGAGAGATTGATAGTGTGTTGGAAAAAGGGGAGATAGTTGATGATGGTGTAGAGCATGATATTCCAAGTGCTAATGAGGTGAAGCTGTGTTTAGATGAAAATGTGTCGGATGAGTCTGAATGGGAAGAACAGCCAAAATGGAAAGAAGGCTGTGCTCAATGGTTCTTCAAGACAAAGAAGCCTGCGGTACCAACAATGTTCAAGAAAAGCTACAATATCAAGGGCTATGCTGAGTCAAAGAAAGGTATTATCTGTTGGTTGTATGACGAACAGCTGAAATTATTTGTGATTAAGTGTTATGATGGGGTTCAGTACTTTAAGAAGGCTTTGAGATCGCTCAACACCTTGCCTGAGTGCGAGGTGAAAGATTTGGCTCAGTTGAGATTGATAAATATAAGTGGTGATAACTTTGCGGATTGGGTTGGAAAGATCGTATGGAAGGAAAGTGTGAAAGAGAAAAAGTTTGAATCGTTGAAGCCACAGAAAGGGAAGTTATTCAAAGACAAGGAAAGATGTATGAGGACTGATGGTAAGCCTTGGATGGTGATGAAATACATGCCGATTCGATGCTTGAAAGAGATTCCGATGAAGATGATGCCCAATGATGTGTTGAAGAATCTCAAGTGGTGGTACGTTGACTGCCAGACTGCTGAAGCTGTTATGGAAGACGAGGATGAATAGGAGATCCTGAGAGTGTATGATCCCATGCACTTGGTTAATTTGTCTCAAGTTGATTTGCAGGTACTTAATGATAAGAAGATTTTCTATATTCCTGCGCAGAAGGAGGAAGCAAAGAAGTACCAGAGGGTGGTCTCTGTCTGTGTGAGACAGGGGGTTCATGCTTGAAGACGATCGGTACGAGATTTTTGGATTACAAGACACGAGAAAGAAGATAGAGATATGAAGCTACTGCCAAGGGGGAGTCTGTTGGTGCATAAGGCCAGTAGTTCAGTATCTCGTGTTTATTTGTGTATGTAATCGTTTATATTTTTAGTTCGTATTAAACGTGTTCTTATATGTTCGCTGTGTTTAAGCGAACTTGAAGTGGTCAGCGAAGTTATGACAACTTCGCCTAGTATGTTAGGCGAAGTTGTCGAGTATTTTAACCCTTAACTTCGGCTGTTTAGTTTAGACTTTTGGACGATAGGTTTTGGTGATTCTCTGAGTAACGTGGTTGTTACCTTGGCTTTAAGCATTGAAATATATCAAGTATTATCTTATATTCTCGTGTGTTTACATATATTCAACGTATTAATCGTCTCAACACTCGTATCGTATACGTGGGGATTCCGCACCCTCGTGTTACGAGATACTCCTGTGTAGATCCGGCTGGGAACCTACAACGTGGCAAGCAAATGTCGGCAAGTCAAGTAAGTGACGTATGCTACATATTAATTAATGCATTCGACATACATAAGTGGCACTGTTTTTGTCACAATTCGTAGGTAAATCCTGTTCCCAATCAGGTTGGTTCTAACCAAGGTACTAGTGCTGTGGCGCAAAATAAAATGCCAGCACCAGTAAGCATCTGACAGTTTCTTTGTTTATTACAATTTTCCATGTGATTTTTCATTTTCCATAACCTAATAAATTGATTTGTAGGCCAGTTCTGTGGGAAACATCTTAACCTCAGGTGAGGTTGTGCAACAAGAATCCGCTACTCAGGTAAGCATTTGGCAGTTTTATTGATTTTTTTAATAATTAACTTTCCATGTGAGTGTGATGATTTTGCATAAGTTAATTGTAGGCCAAGTATGTGGATAAAATAGTTGTCGAAACGGTACTCGCTCCGCATATCGCGACATCAGTAAGTATTTGACAATTTCATTACTTTTTATAATTCGTTTCCAATGTCGGTGTGCTCATTTCCTATTACTGAATTGCAGGCCAAGTCCGTGGAAAAAAATGTTGACCAAACGGTAGTCGATCCCCATAGCGCGACATCAGTAAGTATTTGGCAAATTCAGTTTTTATATTTTCATAACCTAATAAGTCTAACAATTCCAATTTATTTTTTATTACCAATGAAGCCTGTATAGAACAATGTTAGCTTATCATCAACACAACTACACCACACTCCGGATAGTAAGGGCTCGAAAAAACCATCAGTAAGTATTGGGCAATTTCAGTTTTCCCTTTAATTATTGGTTGATTTCCATCCATAAGCTGATTCATTGAATGGTTTTTAGGTAAAACGGAGAAGCCGTAAAAGAAAAGTTGATGTATCTACGGATGAAGCTTCCCCACCTGCTGAAATAAAGGTATGTACTGCGCGAAACATTGTTAATTTCCCATCAACATGTCATATCCATGGGTATGTACTTATATATTGACTTCAACTAAGCCATCTTAATTTCACATGCTTGTTTATAGGTGTATAAGTGTCGTTTGTGTGTGTATGACAAGCGTAACAAGGTGGCACATGGTACAATTCATTGGTCACCGGTTCCACAACAATTTCATGGAAAAGCAATCCTGGAGGGTGGCTATAAAGTTAGTATTGATGAAGCCATAAAGGAACAAGCAACAATTCCTTGTGAGGTAGGTGAAATTATGATTGTTGGCGACGCAACTGGTACTTTTGTTGCTTGGCCAGAACACCTAATCTTATGTGACCAGGAGGTTTGTTCCCTGTTAACTTAACCGAACAAATATCTTTGTTCATTTTCATTTAGTTTAAAAAATGAACACTTGTGTTCGTTTATGTTCGTTTGTTTATAATCTAAACTAACGTAATTGAACAAAGATAAACGAACATAAACGAACTTCCCGCCGAAAGGTTCACGAACAGTTAAACGAACATTCGGTTCGTTTGCAGGCCTAATATTTTGTTTTATTCAATTACAAAATATGACATTAATTATACACATTTCTTTTTCATATTCTGTTCTTCCAGCTACCACCAATCCCATCCTCAAAAAACCAGACAGAGCTGGCAAGAAGGAAATGGCAAAGTACACAACGATAGACAGGGTGACCAAATAGAAGACAAGGAGCAGTGCCAAGAAAACCGACGCCTTAGCTAGTATATAGGTAGTCGTTATTTTTGTATTTTAACATATTTTGCATATACATTTGCTTAAGTGACGAGAGGATTAAGCGGGATTTGATAGACCTAAACAACTTCGAGGACATGGTGGAGGATAAGAATTTTTGGAGAAGTAGATTTAAAGTTAAGGATTTCTAGGGAGAAATGAATACCTTAGGGCTTATATTTCCCTTTTTTTTGGTCACACACCAGAATGATATTCTCTTTACATATATATAGTATTTGAATTATTATTATTACTGTTATTATTATTAGTATTATTAATATTTATATATTATTGTTGCACTTTGATTTCCTTTGTATTGCTCCAAAAACATATGTACTTTAGAGGTGAGAGTCTCTCTGAAAGCCACCTCTTTATCCCTTTGGATAGAGGTAAGGTGTGCCTACATCCCACCCTCCCCAGACTCTACTTATAGCTTTGCTATTGGTGGGACTTCACTGGGTATGATTGATTGATTTGCTTAAGTGAATATTATTGTTATTATAATTTGTTTCTAATTTTTTTTGTCATGTTTGCTTATAGCTGTTTTATATTACTACATAAAAAATAAAAATAATTATATATTGCCTAATTACACACAATTTGGCCACATAGAACACATTAAATAGGTGTGACCAAAAGTAAGACAATAGCCACACTTGAAATTACAAAAATTAGAGTCTATAAATGACCATTAGCCACAACAAAAACACTTTTCTGTGACGAAAAGGTACCAAAAACATTGGCCACACTTTCATCAGTTGGTTTTTATTTGTGTGGCGGAACGAGATCAAATGTCATTGGGAAAATCACTATGTGTGACGAAATGTATGATAATAGCCACACTTTATATTACAAAAACATTATGTGTGACAAACGATAAGACAATGGCAACACCACAAACTACAAAAGAGGGTTTGAGTGGCAACTTCACATTTATAGCCACATTGACAATAACCTCCAGTGTCTATATGATATGTTTGGCCACACAATACATCACTATATGTGACGAAAAGTTTGACAATAGCCACACTTTAAACTAGGAAAACCATTATGCGTGACAAACAGTAAGACAATGGCCACACCACAAACTACAAAAGAGTTTTTGACTAGCAAGTTCACATTTTTAGCCACATTGACAATAACCTCCATTGTCTATAAGATATGATTAGCCACACAGTACCTCACTATGTGTGACGAAGAGTTTGAAAGTAGCCACACTTTAAATTACGAATAGCATTATGTGTGGTAAACGGTAAGACAATGGCTACACCACAAACTACAAAAGAGTTTTTGACTAGCAAGTTCACATTTTTAGACACATTGACATTAACCTACAGTGTCTATATGATATGATTAGCCACACAGTACCTCACTATGTGTGAAGAAAAGTTTGACAATAGCCACACTTTAAATTACGAAAAGCATTATGTGTGACAAACGGTAAGACAATAGCCACACTATAATCTACAAAGGAATGTTTGAGTGGCAAGTAAACATATTTAGCCACTTTTAATGTAATATCCAGTGTCTATATCATATAATTAGCCACTATATTATTAAATTTAGGTGACCATTTCTTTGCTATATCCACACAGTATAGGTCACAATGCAAGCTTAACACAACCCTATTGGCCACATTATTATAAAAATCATATGGCTGAAACATTAATTCATGTGGCTCTATACGTACAATGGTCACTCATAGTAAATAGTCATGTGGCCATTTTCTACCGTTTAGCCACACTTATTGGAGAGGCTTCTTGATGGCCAGCAACTAATGCCTGTACCCTTTAGCCATACTTATTTACCACATAAGGCCACTAAAAACTGTGTGGCCATATCATACCCACGTTGTCGTGACCTTTGGCCACATATGACCTTAACCAAATGTGTGTGGCTAAAAGCCTACGGCTACACTTTTTTCGTGTGGCCAAAGTCAATTTTCACGTAGTGTTAGGGTTTGGGCAATTATTCTCTCTCCCTTGTTTCATTAAGCACATGTTCAAGCCTTTTGGCTGCTTCAGCATTCTCATCCTCTTCATCATCATCATCATCATCATTTATTTTCATTTAAATAACAGGTTCTTCTTCTTCATAAGCTATTGCTTTCCCCTAAGCTAATCTCTTTTTCTTTTCTTCTTCTGTTTCAGAGGGAAAGTTGTCAATATCATCAGACAAGTCATCCATCTCCTTGTCCTACTCAACCCTTTTGGAACTTTCTTGATTGGTTTCTCGTTTATTAAGAACTAGTTCCTCAGTAGCAGCTCCTTCATCCATCAAAACATCTGTCATTACATCAGTGGCCATTGCATCAGTCATTACATTAGTAGCAATAACATCAGTTTCTATTGCTTCTGTTGTGGCCACATTTTCAGTAGTTTGGTTTTCCACATCAGCCTCAATCTCTTTCTCTTTTCTAAGTAGATCATCATCAAATTCACCATACATAGTATTCAACACCTCATCATTCACATCATAGTCTTTTACATCATCACCAGACTTATCTCCTTCATAATCTTCATCAAAGATCATTCTCCCTCCACTATCCTCATCCTCACTATCACCATAAGCATTTGACATATTTTCAAACCATTTCCTTCAACCTCTATATCCACATTCACTATCACTTCATCAACAGTTTCATCAGCAACAGTGGCCACTGAAACATTCTCCCCCCTGTTTTGGGGCAGGAGAGGTCTTCTCAACCTATTCCTGAAGGGTTTGAACTCTTTGAATAGTTTGGGCCTGCTGTTCTTTCAAATCACTGTTTTCTTTCAACAATACATCATTTCTCCTCCTTATGTTAATATTTTCACATATAAGATTTAGGTTTCTTCTGAGCAAGAATTCATCATCGGAAGGAGATTATAAGGATCAGGTATTTCCGTGTGAGATTGGGTAGGTTCAATGGGTGGGTTTTGGGTATGGATAAGTGGTGTGTGGAATAAATGTGAAGATGTAGGATGTGTAGTTTCAAATGTTTGGGAATGGCCTGGGGATGGAATTGGTGATGTAATTGGTGTGGATGGGAAGGTTTGTAAGTGTGTGGGAATGGTTTCTGGGATATAAGGTTCATGTGTTTTATGGTCAGTGGTGTGAAGTGGGCTTTGGTTCAATTTTTCAGGTGGGCTTTGGATAAGTGGTGATGTTGGTGGGGATGCAATATATGTGTCTGATGGTGGTGGTGGGGGTGGTGTAATTGGTGGTGTGGTTAAGGGTTTGGTTGGTGGTGTTGATATAGGTTGATTCTCCCCCTGATCAAGTACATCATCAACAAATACTCCTTCAGCTCCTCCATCATGTCCATCTCCCTCATCTCCTCCATCATCATTGTCGGAATTATTATCAATCTCCATCTCATCATCATCTTCCTCCTCTGAGGTTAACTCAGGAACTGGCATGATCTCAGCATCATGGTTAACCAACCATGGTAACAAATCAAACTCAGACCTTGGATTAAATCTGCTTGTGCTAGCCAGATTAGCAATCCATTTGTAAGTATTTGGATCCCGCAAGACATGTGTTGTACCTATTGTGGGTAAATCTTGTAACTCACGATTAAATATGATTTGCAGAAATCTGGGATATGCTAGGAATTTTTCTTTATTCGGCTTCCTCAATATGCTGACCATCCCTTCAAATATCATCTTTGAAAAATTGAATGGCAGATCATAAACTATGGCAACAGTTGCATTTGCCAAGTCTCGACTCATGAGTGTCCATGATCCCTTTCTCGGGGCAAATCCCTGAATGATATGGTGAATCAAGAACCTATATAGGTTTGGGAACATTCCCTTCTGGAATTTTCCTTCCTTTACATCCCCTCTATACCCCATAGTTTGCATAAAAATCTTCAGTAGATGATCAGTTGTAAAATGAATCAGATTATAATCATCATCGTGCAATTGCAAGCAGATTCTGATTAATCTTTCAGTAATACAAATTTCCTGCCTTGCTAGGGTAGCTTCGATACGCCTACCATTTACATCATCGTACAGTGTGGCTGAGCGCCAGAAATCTAATAAATGATTTCTATACAACACCGGGCATGTGTTAAGGCAAAGCGAATATTTGATCGTTGAAGCCACCTTATCATATCAGCCACCTCCTCATTGTCTGAAGTAACTTGTAACAAAGCACACATATTGTGCTTGTGCTCAAACGGGTATGTCGGTTCATCATCTGCCATATCTGTTCAAACAAATAAGCATATTCAAAGCAAAAGTTAGTCTCAGAGTTCATAGCTTTAAGCAGGTTTAGGTTATAATTTGAAGAAGATAAGAAGAAATTTCTTTAAGAACCTGAGCTCCGACAAATTTATAACCTACACAAGAAACAGAGAGTTAGTACAAATGAATATTAAATGCCCATTGTCACTTAATCGTTTCGGAAAACACTTAATTGTTGCTTACTGAGTCGGATTGAGTGGGCTGACAAATTAGGGTTAGGAAGTTTAGATGATAGCAATAAGGCGGTTGAGTTTCTGAAACGAGAGTAAGAGAGTGGAATGTGAGAGAGAAAAGTGGCAAAATTTTCTCTTACTCCCTCTTATATACTTTTTAAAAGTGGGTTTAAATGCTTTTTGTCTTGTAGTGAGTTAACAGCTGTCAAAAAGTAATATTATCCATTTAGATATACTCACATTTAAAACCTTTCTCGATAAAGTTCATTTACCAAACCTTGCTCAGAAACGTAATTATTTACAAGGCTTTCTAGGAACCTTCCACTTTCTCAAAGCATACTCGTTTTAGATTTAATTCAAAAATTATAGGTTAATTTTTTTAGAAATAAAGCTAAGAAAATACAACGAAGGAAGCTTAATCGAAATACAAGATTGCTCGAGAAATGAATCACAAGACTAATAATCAAGTATATACTATCAAATAGGCAACCTTGCTAGGAATCAGTTAAGATCCCCAAATAAATACCTTAGATATACTTCTAATAACAAACCTTTCTCGAATAACTAAACCTATCACAAACCTTACCCGAAAATGTCAAATAGTTTACAAATATTCAGTCAAGTATACTTTTGGACGATAGGTTTTGGTGATTCTCTGAGTAACGTGGTTGTTACCTTGGCTTTAAGCATAGAAATATATCAAGTATTATCTTATATTCTCGTGTGTTTACATATATTCAACGTATTAATCGTCTCAACACTCGTATCGTATACGTGGGGATTCCGCACCCTCGTGTTACGAGATACTCCTGTGTAGATCCGCCTGGGAACCTACAATGTGGCAAGAAAATGTCGGCAAGTCAAGTAAGTGACGTATGCTACCTATTAATTAATGCATTCGACATACATAATTGGCACTGTTTTTGTCACAATTCGTAGGTAAATCCTGTTCCCAATCAGGTTGGTTCTAACCAAGGTACTAGTGCTGTGGCGCAAAATAAAATGCCAGCACCAGTAAGTATCTGATTGAAATCTTAAGAATACAAAGTGTGCTAGAAATTAATTCTAAACACAAAGTGTACTCGAAAAGCAAAGATTTGAAATTACCAAGTATGTTAAGAGAACATTTAAAAATTTCAAAGTGTGCTTGTAACATAAAGTGTGTCCGGACCCTAAGTTTGCCCGAAAAACACTTGTAATGTCAAAGAATCATATTCAGAAGAAACACATAGCTTGCTAGAAAGGGTTTAAACAATAAAAGTAACACCTAAGTGTGCTATAAATTCCAAAAACATTGAAGCTTGCTAGAAGTAACATATTCAATCACAAAGCATGCTTGTATGACTTAAAAAACCTATAAAACGGTTAAGTTTGCTAGAAACTTTAGAATTCAACAACGCTTGCTAGTGAATAGTAACATATCAAATAGCTTGCTAGTAAACAGTTGTACTCCCCAACAAAATAGTAAAGTGTGCTAGGCAGTACAAACTATATAAAAGCTTGCTAGAAATTTCTTATTCAACATCCAAAAATGTAAAGCTTGCTAGAAACAATTCAAATATCCTACAAAACAGTTAAGTGTGCTAGAATAACTTGAACTTGTTAAAGCTTGCTAGTAATAACATATTTAAATTTCAAGTATGCTCGAAAGGGTTAAACTTCAACTAAAACAGTCAAGTCTACCCGAAATAATGTAAAACATCAAAGCATGCCTGAAATTGATAAACTTAGACAAACAACATCTAAGTGTGCTCGGAAAGGTTGAAAACATTAAACCTTACCCGAAAATACATATTCAAACCTTTTGAAGGTAAAATGCAACACTTTTTTACTTAAACTGAATATCAACCATATTTATCAATAAAAATCATTGTTTAAGAGAAAATTGTGCATCTAGAGATCAAATTTCAGTTATCATTCCTTTCAAAACAGTTTCTTTCCTTTTATGAAAAAGATCTCAATCACGGGATCATATTGACTAAGTAGCTTCTCAATACTTCATTCTCAGCATTATTATGACAGATTAGCCAAGTTAACAGCAGGTATAGACTTACCATGAATTTCATCTATTTGGTGATATTATTAAGGTTCATTTAATATGCAGAATACAAAATGGATAACACATATTGTTTTCTGATGCTCCATATATATTCTCAAGGCTTATTTGGCTTTCTTCAGATCACCCCGAATTGACTCCGACCCCTGGATATATGGTCAAAAATTTTAATGACAGAACAGTTTAAAGATTTTAAATATTTCTTTTCAAGTCTTACAAACACATTTGAGATTGAACGTTGGACTTATAGGCCACACAAGTTAGACTTACATGCCTTTCATTCGGAATGTTTAAAGGACTTATATGATTGCCTTCACCCTTGTAGTTCTATTATTAACCCTCATGTTTGCATATTTCTTTATAAAAAAATATTTGAACACTTATCAACTTTTGGTTGAGTAAATATTCGAAATAATGTAGTTCACATTGGTTCTTTGTCATTCATAAATAAGATAGTTCATTTTGGTGACCAAATACCATCAGGCTCGTGTATGACTGGATATTCACTTTTCTGCCTATCATTTGGAAAGATGTATCTTGGAACATGCATCGACTACAATGTAACTCCACATCAAGTTTAGCAGTTTCTTTATGTTTTTATCACCTTAGATTTTACACATCATGAGAAAGTAACCATACATGTCAATGACTGCACTAACTGTCTTTTTAGCCTATTAAATCCATATGATTGTCCAAATAGTCAATGTACTATCATTTCCCATATTTAAAAAAGAGTTTAAAATTCAGTCACCCCAATTTCTCTTAATTGTCAGGTAAATGGCTATCCTGTTTGACCACAAGTGGTTAACAGGGCCAAACATGTATGAGAATACATGTCCTTTCAGATTAGAGTTATTGACATAATTTTAAGTGAAAGAATAAAACAAGTTATAATTGCCCCAAATGCTTTCAGTCTTCAGGCTAATGGCTATCCCTTCAATCTGAAAACAAATGATAGGACCAAACATGTACAAGTATATGTCCTTCCAACTTGAGCAAATGACATAATTTAAGCAAAAGTAACTCTTTGAGTCTTTTCATTGAAAATCTCATTTTAAGCTTCTATAAAGCTTTGAACTGAATAGTATTATCATATCTCCACACCATTAAAATTGTTTTGAACATAAGCTCCTTAAAATTCTTCAATTGAGCATATCTTTTGACACAAAAACACATTTTGACACAACCACAAGTGTAACATATTCAACTCAAAATCATCAATGACATCAATAAAACAGGCAGACTTCACAAAATGCAAAGTCTAACAAATACTAACAATATCACATTAGATAAAAGACATAATCAAGATATCAGACAAGAACATATTATCATGTCAAATCAGGTACTTATCTAGATATCATACACATTCATTGATCATTATCCAAAGCATAAAAAATACCTAGGATTTATAGTTAATCAATTAAGCACATATCAGTGAAAAGCAAACAGAATCACATTCAAACATAACAATTTGTAGATCCTCTACCAAATTAGTCAATAAGCACATAGAGGCACACATATCAAACAAACATTCATCAAGACTTTGAAAAGATAGTCAGTTTGCACAACAAGCACACATCATGAATCAGAGTTCGTTTGAGTTGATTATGCCTAGGGATTTCAAAAGAAAGTTGAACCTGGTTCTATCAAGTAGTTTTGTGAATAGGTCAGCCAAATTATCACTTGTATCAACTCTTTTTACCTAAATTAAACCTTTTTCACAACAATCCCTTATAAAATGATGTCTGATTTCAATGTGCTTAGTCTTGGAATGTTGTACAGGATTTTTAACAATAAAAGATGCAACAATGTTATCAATGTAAATAGGGGTGTTTAAGACATTCAAACCATAATCCAGCATCTGATTCTGAATCAAGATAACTTGTGCACAACATACAGATGCAGTAATATACTCAGCTTCTGCAGTTGAGATTGACATTGTGGTTTGTTTCTTGCATTGCCATGACACCAATCTGTCTCCCAAAAATTGACAACCTTCAGAAGTAGACTTCCTGCTTATATTGCACCAATCTGTGTAGGCAGTTAGATCAAAGAACTGGTTCTTTGGATACCATGTTCTCAGATCTGGTCTTCCCTTCAAATATCTAAAGATCCTCTTCACTGCATTCATATGAGAAACCTTAGGACTTGACTGGAATCTTGCACATACACAAACAACAAACATAATATCTGGCCTTGAAGCAGTCAGATACATCACATATCCAATCTTTGCTCTGTATTCATGTTCATCCACTGGCTCCCCCTTTTCATCTACTACCATCTTCTCTTTTGCATCTATAGGAGTTGAAGCAGTTTTAAGATCATTACACTTGAATTTGTCTAATATGTCCTGCACATACTTAGACTGGTATATGAAAATCCCATCAGTCTTTTGTTGTACTTGCAATCCATGAAAGAAGTTCATTTTTCCCATTGAGCTCATATTGTACTTGGATTTCATCACCTCTTCAAACTCCATGCAAATCTGTTCATTGGTTGATGATATCATCAACATAAACTTGTAGCAAAGGCAAATCTATTCCTTTCTTCTTGTAAAAGAGGGTCTTGTCAATGGCTACCCTTTGGAAACCATGTTCAAGTAGGTAATTTGATAAATCAGCATACCAAGCTCCTGGAGCTTGATGCAGTCCATACAAGGCTTTATTTAACTTATACGCCTTGTTAGGATAATCATGGTCCTCATATCCTGGTGGCTGAGTCATATACACCTCCTCTTCTATTTTTCCATTTAGGAAAGCAGATTTGACATCAAGTTGAAATACCCTTATAAACTTTGAGGCAGCATAAGCCAAGAAAATTCTTATTGCTTCAAGTCTTGCAACTGGTGCAAAAACTTCCTCAAAGTCAATCCCTTCTTCTTGCAGGCATCCCAATGCAACAAGTCTGGCTTTGTTCTTAATCATAATAACTCCCTCATCTATTTTATTCATGAAAACCCATTTGGTTCCAATTGCATATCTGTTTCTTGGCTTGTCTACAAGTTCCCACAATTGCAGATCTCTGAATTGAACCAACTCCTATTGCATAGCCTCTACCCAACTGTTGTCCTTTAATGCTTGAACATTGTTCTTTGGTTCTATTTGGGATAGAAAGCAGGAGTACAAACAAATGTTTGGAGATTCAGATGCACTTCTTGTTACTCTTTCATAAATGTTTCCTATGATATTTTCAGGAGGATGATTCTTTTCAACATAAGAGGATTGAACAATTGTATTAGTGGACACATTAGAATCAAGATCTGTGTCATTGAGATCAAGCTCATCAATGATCAAATCAGTTGTTGCATCATGAAACTCTATTGCTTCTTCATTGTTCAGTTGAGAAGTAGATGCACCATTGTTTCCAACATTCAAATTTTGAAACAAGTCCTCAAATCTTACATTTCTCCTTGCTTTGTGTTATCAGGATCTGCCTCATTCATCACATTATTATCCTGATTTTCTTGAGTATCTGGATCTTCTTGTTCATTGTTCTAATCTTGAACTTGGTCTGGAACTTGTTCATTTTCAACAATGGAAGGATGCTTAATAAAATTATATTCTTTACCTTTTTCAGCAACCTTTGACCACAGCTTGTCCAAATCAAGTTTCTTTGAAGATTCTTTTATAACCACACTTGTCTTATACATAGCTTCATCAAAGTCCCCAAGATAAATCTTGAAGGACTTGATAAGCTTTTCAAGATCAAACAGCCATGCAACACCATCAACTGTATTGAATTGATTATCAATGAACACAATGTCAGATGATTCAATCACACTCAAATGAACTTTCACATATACTCTTTAAGCTTTTGAGTGTGTAGAGTAACCAACAAAGAAGCAGTCCAAGGATTTTGCTTGAAACTTGTTGAGATAATCCTTGGTGTTCAATAATGAACATTTGCATCCAAATGGCTTGAGAAACTTGATGTAGGGCTTTCTTTTAAACAAAATCTCATTGGGAGTTTTGTCTTGACTTTTGTTGAGAAGGACTCTATTCTGAACATAACAGGCTGTGTTGATTGCTTCTACCCACAAAGTGACAGGCAGAAAAGCATCAGCCAACATGGTTCTTGCAGCTTCTATAAGTGTTCTGTTTCTTCTTTCTACTACGCCATTTTGTTCAGGTTTTCTAGGAGAAGAGAATTGTTGAAGCATACCTTTTGCAGTACAAAACTCTTCTATTACTCCATTTTTTAACTCTGTCCCATTGTCACTTCACATTATCTTTACCCTTGCATCCAGTTGATTCTCAATCCTGGTTACATAACTCTTAATCAACTCAACAGTCTCATCCTTTGTACTTAGGAAATAAACCCAAGTATATCTTGAGAAATCATCAATGATCATAAGACAATATCTTTTCTTGTCTATACTTGGGACACTTACAGGACCAAAGAGATCCATGTGGAGCATCTCAAGCACTTGATCAATTGAGTTGATGAGTTTTTCTTTGTGTGAGGACTTGTATTGCTTGCCCTTCTGACATGAGATATAATTATCATCCAATTTGAACTCTCTTGTAGGTAGGCCAATCACATGCTCACCCTTAACAAGTCTGTTCATGTTCTTTATATTAACATGACAAAGTTTCTTATGCCACAATTTTGACTCATTTTCAATGGCTTTAGAAACAAAGCAGGTACCACCCCTTGAAATAGCATCCTTCATGTTTAGTTCATACATATTTCCATTCCTTGGGGCCATCATCATGATCATGTCCGGAGGGATTACAAAATCAGGTTTAAGAATGGAACAGTGGGAATCATCAAACCCAACTTTATAACCTTTATCACACATCTGTGATATGCTAAAAAGGTTATACTGTATGCCTTCCACAATTTAGACATTGTCTAATGTGACCTTTCCATTTGTCAAGATTCCCTTTCCAACAATTTTACCACCATTTTCATCACTACCAAAAGCTACTGGACCTTCAAACTTCTCTTCATAGTTGACAAGTAACCTTTTGTCACAAGTTATGTGCTTGGAACACCCACTATCCATGTACCATACTTTATTCAGTGGAGTGGATGGTTCCTACACAAATCAAAGAAATTGATTAGTTGAGTGATTAAATGCAAGCTAGATCAACTTGAAAATCATCAGTTTCAGTAACAATAACAGCATTGGTTGTGAAAGAAGTAGGCTTGGGATCTTCGTAAATAGTTTCACAGTCATTAGATTCTTCTGATTCATATTTACTGTCTGTTGGACTTGGAGTTTTCACATAAGGAATTATGCTTTTGCACTCTTGCACTACATAATCCTTTTCATAAGTAAAATCTCTCACATCAAAGTTCTTTTTCTCTTGAACTTCACCGTTTGGCTTCCACAGGAATCCATGAGGTTCAAACCCATGTTTTAGTAGAAATTTTCATCACCAGTCAATTCTGTTGGTTTTCTCCTTAAGAAACCATTCTTCTTTTCTTTCTTAACAATGATTGGTGATTTATGAGAATCATTAGACTTAACCGACTTTGAGTCTTGATTGGGGAGTATTATCAATGGTTGAATATTTCTTTTCACAGCAGTTTCTGATTTTCCAGGAAGGATGTTCCTTTTGACTTGATTAGTCATATTCTTCTTTGGTTTTTCTTCATTTTCCCATCATTCTTCATTCTGCTATCAATCTCTTGCACATTCTTGATAACTGTCTGTTTCTTACACACTTTCCCTTTTCCCAAATACTCATCATACTTTTGCTTGTAGAGTTCAAATTTTTTACCAAACTTTGTGTCATTGGGAACATGAAAGGATTTGAAGGTGAACCTTTCATTATAGGAATCAGTATGGTGACCATTATCATCACACTTTTTACACCATACTTTCCCTTTGAACTTTTCATGAGAATTGCCCTTTTTGAATCCCTCACTTGGTCTAGGTGGTTTGACCCCAAGTGTTTTATGAGTTTTCAAACTATCAAAATCAATTGAGAAAGGTACAAACTCCTCAATTTTAATGCCTTATCTTTTTTGAGTTTTCAAACTATCAAAATCAATTGAGAAAGGTACAAACTCCTCAATTTTAATATCTTGTCTCTCAGTTGCTCTTCACAAAGATGATTTTCTTCAAATTCAAAGTCTCTTCATCCAGATTTCCCTTGTGTCTTGACTGTCTTTTCTCATACTCTTCCATAGTTTCAACTTCTCCAATGTCAAACACTTCATGAATAGAGAAAACAGGGTATACTGGAATGAAGTTGTCAGCAACAACTGTTTCATTGGCCTTTTTCTTGTTATTCTCATTTAACCTTTTCAACAGAGTTTTGCTTGGTGGCCTGACAGCATTGTAGCTTATCTTTGACCTTTCACATATGTCAAAAGACACATGTTCTCTTCTCATTCTTTCATTATTCTTTATCATCTTGGGAGTCAATTTGGGCAGAACAGGCAGTTTGTCTATTGAATCAGGTTTCTTCTGTCTTCTACCTCTTCAGCAGCTTGAATTTCTTCATCAGAGATTTGATCACTAGAGTCACTCAGATCATCTTGGTTCAAATCATCTTCACTGAAATCATCTTCAGATACTTTCACTCCAATTGACTTATCATCACTTACTTCTTCCTTCACAACAAACACTCCATCTTCATTTACTTCAACCATTTTGTAGTTGTCAATGAATTCTTCCTTGTCTTGAAAAACTTCTCTGAATTGATTGAGATATGTATCTCTTTTGTCTTTGTCAACCTTACGAGAATAATTGTTGTTGAAAGGTGGAGGAACAACTTTGTACTTATCTTCTTTTCTTATCTTGTTCATGTTGGGTTTTATACAAGTTTATCAAAGTTCAAGTTAACCATATTTAACTAGAAAACGCAACGGAAGCTAAGATTTTAAAACAAGTTATGAACATACCATTATGTTAAAACTAAAACCCAAAGAACAAGGATCAAAATTACAAGAACAATATGCTCACAAAATGTAAATTGTACCTTCTTCTACCTTTAGAAGAACAAGTAAGTTGTTGATGATGATGGTGGATGAATGGCAAGCCTCCAAAGAAGAAGACCTCAAGAGTGTGATACCCCAAGCTATTTGTGACAACACCAACTTGATTGCTAGGAATTATGAACACTTAAACAAGCTCACCAAGCTCTCCCAAAACCCCAAATGAGCCGTGAGTTTTTTTGGAAGAAAAGAGAGAGGATTTTTGATTCAACTCTTGAATTCAAAATGGGGACAAGATCAAAAAATGCATGTCTTGTGAATGGTGGAGTATAAAGAGATGGTCCACACAAAAGGACAAAACATTTGGTTGAACCAAAACCACCACCCACATGGGGTGGCCGGTTTTTCCTTTTTTTTTTTTTTTTTTTTTTTCTTTTTGTTGTTTTGTTTTAACCATTTAAAACATCTCCTTTTATTTTATAAAACTCATTTTTATAAAATGCACATACATTTATGTAATTATTTAACCAATTAAATAATTAATTTATATAAACAAATTATCCAGATAATTTATTTAAATCCTCAAGTGTGTTTGTTTAGAAAACCAATTTTCTACACACGTAGTGTTCGGTATTCGTTTAAATGATCAAATCATTAAAAGAATACATTTGGTGTCGTCTAGCTTGTTATTGGGTATGACCCGACTTGGATCAAACACAGTTAGCCACATTAGTATAATTATGTGTCTCGGGCATACGTAATTCCAACAATCTCCCACTTGCACGAGATACATAGAAAATTAATGCAAGTGGTGAATACCGCCTAACAACAGTTCACCACCCCTAATGTGTTTGACGAAGTGCCATTCAATAACATCATCCCTTCAAGTCCCTTACTTGATATGATTTAGGTGAATCTATCATTATATCCCTTTGTTACTAGATGTCATGTTGAATCTAAGAGACATAGGTGATCATTCTCTTTACAATTCAACTTTATCAGGCCTTAGACATCTAAACTCTCAACACATAAGAGGAACAAATTCCGTCTTGACTGTATACGCCTCTCACTATCACTTTATACTCCACCCGAGCTCATCCTTATGTACCATCTTTTACGAATAGCGAAGGGGAGAGTCAAAGTGTAATACTCGGTGAAAATCAAGACCCAATATACATCTCAGGTCTAAGGATAATATGAAATTCTCCTTTACTCAAGATTACTAATGATCAAGTCAATCGACTCCATGTAGTAATATTGAGAGCGGGTCAGTCCAATATTTGTATCCCACAAATATCTATGAACTTTGGCAGCAAACCTATGCTCCATATTCATTTCTTATGAATATCCACCAAACCTAGTTCATAATAGTCTTGCTTCATATTTGTTCCCACAAATGTGATCGACTACGGACTTTTAGAATAAGATAACTTATTCATGGATTAAACATGCAAAATTAGAATTTAACTCAAGATTCCATAATCATATAAAAGAGTTAAATTACAAAAGTCTTTTAAACTTTAATACAAAATAGATCAAATCCAATTACTAGAATATCGAAGTCCTAAGCCACTCGCATGACGCTCATGTTTCGGTCTTTCTAGGAGCTTCGTGAATGGATCCGCAAGATTTTGATCAGTTCCAACTTTGCGAATACATATCTTTCCTTTTTCAACTTCATCCCTTATGTAGTTGAATCTCCGCTCTATGTGCCTTGTCTTTTGGTGTGAACGAGGTTCCTTGATTTGTGCAATCGCACCCTCGTTGTCACAAAAGATTTCTAGGGGGTCTTGAATGGAAGAGACCACCCCTAGATCAGTAATGAATTTCTTCAACCATGCAGCTTCCTGAGCTGCCAATGAAGCGGCGATGTATTCTGATTCTGTAGTGGACAATGCTACCACTTCCTGTTTTGAGCTCTTCCAAGAGACAGCTCCTCCATTAAGAGTGAACACATACCCAGATTGTGATCGAGAATCATCTCGATCAGTTTGGAAGCTCGCATCTGTGTAACCTTTTATAGCGAGTTCCTCTTCACCAGATCCATATATCAGAAACATATCCTTAGTTCTCCTAAGGTATTTCAATATGCTCTTAACAGCCATCCAATGACTGTCTCCTGGATTCTGTTGGTATCTGCTTGTCATGCTCAAAGCGCATGACACATCCGGTCTAGTACATATCATCGCATACATGATGGATCCTATAGCAGAAGCATATGGGATTTGTTTCATCGTCTCTTGCTCACCCTTTGAGCTTGGACATTGAGCTGAACTCAATATGGTCCCTCTTTGAATAGGTACAAAACCTTTCTTGGAGTTTTCCATCTTGAACCTTTTCAAGATCTTATCAATGTATGTACTTTGGTTCAAACCTATCAAGCGCCTTGACCTATCCCTATAGATCTTTATTCCCAAAATATAGGCAGCTTCACCAAGATCCTTGATGGAAAATCTACTTCCAAGCCAAGCCTTAACGCTTTCCATGGTTGGAATGTCATTTCCAAATAGTAGAATGTCATCAACATACAATACTAAGAAGGTAATTATACTCCCACTAGCTTTCTTATACACACAAGCCTCATCAGCGTTCTTGATGAATCCAAAACTTTTGATTTCTTCATCAAAACGATGATTCCAAGTTCTAGATGCTTGTTTCAATCCATAGATTGATTTTTTTAACTTGCATACTTTATTAGGATGTTTTGGATCGACAAAACCTTCAGGCTGAACCATATAGACATCTTCCTCAAGATATCCATTTAGGAAAGCGGTCTTGACATCCATTTGCCAGATTTCATAATCATAATGTGCAGCTATGGCAAATAATATCCTAATAGACTTTAGCATTGCCACAGGCGAAAAAGTTTCATCATAATCAACCCCTTGAGTTTGAGTGAAACCTTTAGCTACAAGTCTTGCTTTATAAGTATCCAAGTTTCCATGCATATCAGTTTTCCTTTTGAAAACCCACTTACTTCCAACAGCTTTGGAGTTGAGTGGTGGTTCAACCAATTCCCAAACTTGGTTGTCATACATGGATTGCATCTCAACGTTCATGGCTTCAAGCCATTTGTCACAATCATTCTTGGACATTGCATCACGGTATGTGGTCGGTTCATCCGAATCTACCACGTAGCAACCTTCTACAAAAAATCCATATTTTTCAGGTGGATTGCTAATTCTACCAGATCTGCGAACGTTTTGTGTATTTTGATCAACCACTTGATCACTTTCAACAACCTCTTGTTGAGTGCTAGTATCAACCAATTGTGTATCATCTTGTGATTCTTGATCCTCATCAAATTTCACTGTTCTACTATTAGTTCCTTCCTCAAGGAACTTAGTTTCCAAGAACTTACCCTTTCGAGCAATAATAACATTTTGCTCACTAGGATCGTAAAAGTAATATCCTAAATCATCTTTAGGATAACCTATAAAGATACACTTAGTGGATCGGACTTCTAATTTGTTTGGGGTGTATTGATTTACATAAGCTTCACAACCCCAAACTTTTAAGAATGATAGCGATGGAGCCTTTCCATGCCATACTTCAAAAGGTGTCTTCTCCACTTTCTTGGTTGGAGCCATATTCAATATGCGAACAGCGGAAAGTAAAGCATAGCCCCAAAATGATAGAGGTAAAGTGCTTCTAGCCATCATCGATCGAACCATATCTAATAGGGTACGATTTCTCCTTTCAGACACACCATTATGTTGTGGTGTTCCAGGTGGAGTAAGTTGTGAAATAATTCCACAACTCTTAAGATGATCTTGAAAAACACCACTTAGGTATTCACCTCCTCTATCACTACGAAGTACTTTGATTGTTGTCTTAAGTTGTCTTTCTACTTCAGTTTTGAAGTCTTTGAACATTTCAAAAGCTTCATCTTTGTGTTTCATTAAGTACACATAACCATATCGACTATAATCGTCAATAAAGGTAATGAAGTATCTTTCACCATTCCTAGTCATTGGTCTAAAAGGACCACATACATCCGAATGTATGATACCCAATAATTCTTTTGACCTTTCAAAAGTCTTATTAAAGGGTTGCTTTGTCATTTTGCCTTGTAAACAAGATTCACATACATCAAATGAATCAAACTCATTGGTTTCTAGAATACCACTCTTGCGAAGAGTTTGCATGCGATTCTTGCTTATATGTCCAAGGCGACAATGCCAAAGATAGGAATCACCCAAGTCCTTCTTGAGTTTCTTGGTGTTGACATTATACATTGAACTACTATGTGACATACCACTTTGATCTATTTCATATATACCATTCATGGGTATAGCTTTAAAATAAAATATGCCATTCATCAAAACATGAATATCATAATCAATAAACTTAAGATCAAAGCCACATTGTTTTAAAAGGGACACGGAAATAATGTTTCTCCTTAACTTAGGAGCATACAAAACATTTTTCAAAATTACTTCCAAACCACTTGGAAGCTTTAACATGTAGTCTCCTTGAGCTTGGACTTCAACTCTTGCTCCATTGCCCATAAAGAGACTAATGTCCCCTTTGTTGAGTTGCTTACTTCTTTTGAACCCCTGCAACAAATTGCAAATGTGAGTTCCACATCCGGTATCAAGTACCCATGTATTTGAAGAAATAACATTTAGTTCAACATATATAGTAAAGATAATACCTGAGGTTTGCTCCGCATCCCTCTTATCTTTTAACGCTTTGAGATAGGTCGGACAATTTCTTTTCCAATGACCTATCTCTCCACACTCAAAGCATGGATCTTGCGTCGCAACCTTTTGCTTCTTTTCCTTCGGTTTGTAGGGCGTAATGGCTTTCCTCTTTCCCTTTCCTTGGACGTGGCCCTTGCCCTTAGCAACACTTGCTTTGGGTTTGGAGTTATGTCCCTTTTTGCCTTCATTGATTGTTAGAACGGGTAAAACCCTTTTACCCATTCCCGCTTCGGCCGTTCTTAGCATTGCGTGAAGCTCTCCAATGCTTTTGTCCCACCCATTCATGTTATAGTTCATGACAAAGGTTTCAAACCTTTTGGTCAAAGAGTTGAGGATCAAATCCGTAGCCAACTCATTAGAGACGGGACAATTCAACCTACGAAGCTTTTCAATGTAGCTTTTCATCTTTAGGACATAAGATGAGACGCTTTGGGTTTCCTCCATACGACATGCATGAAACGCTCGAACCGTTTCGAAACGTTCCGCTCTAGCTTGTTGAAGGAACATTTCCTTCAATTGAGTTATCATGTCGTATGCCCCATGATGCTCGAAATCCTTTTGGATTTCGGGAATCATAGTTCCCAACATGAGGCAAGAGGCTTGCACCGAATCTTTGGTGTACTTGACCCAATCGTAATAAGCCTCCTCATCTTCCACGTTAGGCTCGTCGGGAATGGGATCGTCTAAGACATATGATATCTCTTCTTGCTTGAGAACTATTCTCAAGTTGCGATACCAATCCATAAAGTTATTATGGTTTAGACGATCCTTTTCAAGGATGGTTCTTAAGGATAGGTTACGGGTGTTATGGGTAGAGGTGTTTGCATTGTTAGCGGCCATCTACAAAATTTTAACAAAGTTTTATTTAGTATTATAAACAATTTAATTATTAATACCCTTTTATTCCAAATTTTAAAATAATAATTAAATTCTAGAATCCAACGATAAATCAAATTTCGGTTAGGTGACCTTTATCCCGTTATTTGATTTAACAAGGTAGTCAACCTTGACGATTGCAACCCTTTGCAACTTCTAGAGGTATGGGACCATTCGAAATCCATATTTCGTGTTGGCATGTTTATCCCATCAACACCATTGGACCCCCATGCTTAGGTGACCTTTATCACATGGTTTCCAATTCAAGTCGTCCTACTTGTATAAACATGTAAGATTAACATACAAGTGGTTAGGTGACCTTTATCCCACAAATATGTTAATATTACCCTAAGTACATTAGTTTGCTCAAAATGGTTAGGTGACCTTTATCCCATTTAAAGTTCCCTAATACGTTAAGTGTCATACAAAAGGATGGTGTAAGACTTGTTTCCTTGGTAATTATGAAAAAGGGATTTTAAGTTTTCCAATATTCTAGTTTGAAAAACATTATGCCATATCCTAACATGCATTTAGTAATATGGCGATTTTGAAAACCAATTTTCAAGGTTCAAATTATAATAAAACCAATTTTATTATATGTGAGAAATCGCTTAGTTTTAATAAACCCATTTAATTAAACTAATTGACGCGATATTACCAAATATATATTAGAACCCGTTTTATGCTTGTTGTCGTTCCTATGTGACGGTTTGGATATCCTAATATCTATCAACCACACATTACATAAAGTAAAACAAACAACCAAGCATACATGCAAAATATAGTCATAACCGAAAACCGCTAAGTTTGACCATACTTGTTAGCCGAAACAAGTATAGGTCATAAGTCACACCTAAGGGACAAAACATGACACAAGGATGGAATGTTGACTCCCACTTGATCTTGCATCCAAATGCTTCAAGTATCCTTTCCAAGTTGTTGTGTTCTTGTTGGGCTTGTAAATGGGCTCCAAACTTCCAAAAGTCTTCTTGGGCCCAAGAGTGAAATTTATGGGCCTAATGGGCTTGAATCCCATGATGGGCCGGTGAGGCCCAACAAGCCCAAAATTTCGGTCCAAGGCCCAAATCCACCAATTCTTGCATCTTCAATTTTTACAAAATGTATCCTAATACATATTTTTTCTAAAAAAAAGAAATGCAACTAATCTATTTATTACAAACCAATTTATGAATAAATAAATTACACAAGCCTAAGATTATGAATTATTACAACCATATTGAATAATAAACATAATCAACATACACAAACAACAATCAACACATCCAAGGTCTCGGTTTCGGTTATGACACAATCAAACATACCAAATGTTCTAAGCATGCAACCTAAGCAACCAATGCCCAAAATCACCAAAAGGAATCGGCCCCCCCCCCCCCCCAAGAGGCTACGGCCCATCCCCCCCCCCAAAAATTTTGCAATTTTGATATTTCAACATCCAAATGTTAAATGGTTTCCTAAGATCTTTGCATGCATGTCAAGATCTTACAAAACCATGAGGGGTAAAATCCACCGAAATTTCGGACCCCTTTTTCACCCATGAAAAAACCGAAATCTATGAACACAAAAGAAGCATAAGTCCTTGTAACCGGCTCTTGATGCCATTGTTGGGTTTTATACAAGTTTATCAAAGTTCAAGTTAACCATATTTAACTAGAAAACGCAACGGAAGCTAAGATTTTAAAACAAGTTATGAACATACCATTATGTTAAAACTAAAACCCAAAGAACAAGGATCAAAATTACAAGAACAATATGCTCACAAAATGTAAATTGTACCTTCTTCTACCTTTAGAAGAACAAGTAAGTTGTTGATGATGATGGTGGATGAATGGCAAGCCTCCAAAGAAGAAGACCTCAAGAGTGTGATACCCCAAGCTATTTGTGACAACACCAACTTGATTGCTAGGAATTATGAACACTTAAACAAGCTCACCAAGCTCTCCCAAAACCCCAAATGAGCCGTGAGTTTTTTTGGAAGAAAAGAGAGAGGATTTTTGATTCAACTCTTGAATTCAAAATGGGGACAAGATCAAAAAATGCATGTCTTGTGAATGGTGGAGTATAAAGAGATGGTCCACACAAAAGGACAAAACATTTGGTTGAACCAAAACCACCACCCACATGGGGTGGCCGGTTTTTCCTTTTTTTTTTTTTTTTTTTTTTTCTTTTTGTTGTTTTGTTTTAACCATTTAAAACATCTCCTTTTATTTTATAAAACTCATTTTTATAAAATGCACATACATTTATGTAATTATTTAACCAATTAAATAATTAATTTATATAAACAAATTATCCAGATAATTTATTTAAATCCTCAAGTGTGTTTGTTTAGAAAACCAATTTTCTACACACGTAGTGTTCGGTATTCGTTTAAATGATCAAATCATTAAAAGAATACATTTGGTGTCGTCTAGCTTGTTATTGGGTATGACCCGACTTGGATCAAACACAGTTAGCCACATTAGTATAATTATGTGTCTCGGGCATACGTAATTCCAACAGTTCATTATACCACAAATGTTTCTTGTAGACACTAAGTTCATCAGAAACTCATTCTCAACTTGTAACTTGGTATTCTTCACCTTCTCTTCAAAAATCATTTTCTTTAACCCATCAATTTCAGTTACATATCTTTGCTGAGTTCTATAGCTATCACACAATCATCTTCCAGACTTCTGATCTTCTCTTCATAAATTATATCACTTGCTTGGTACCCATTAATTATGCTTTGTTTTCTAAAGCATTCACTCTTTAACTGGCCTACTTTCACATTTAAAGCATTAATTGTTTCAAGTAAATCAGTTGTAGAGGTTGATGGTACCGAGGAAGAAGAAGATGCAGCCTCACTTTCAACTTTAGCCATAAGTGCAACATTGGATTTGGTGATGTCATTTGCATGGTCACTCCAATCAAAATTCCCCTCTTGTTGTGAAGAAAGTGACACATTCCCTTGGTTTCTTGGTTGATTTTTACTGTTTCTGTTGGGGTTGTATGGAACATTTGGAGGTTTTTGGTTGTTTCTTTGGTAATTCTGGTTCTGGGCACAACTTGCTGATTGTTCATCTGATGCTGCTGGTAGTTGTTAAAATTGGGGTTGTTGTTGTAATTGTTGTTTCTTTGCTGGTTATGCTGATATTGGTACTGAATCCTTGGTTGTTGGTTCTGGAATTGGTTCACTTGGATGTTTCTTGGCTGGTTGCATTCTCTAGCAAAGTGTCCTGGTTATTGGAAATTATAGCAGATTGCCTTAGACTTATCAAACCCTATTCTTCCATTTGGACCAGACACTAGAGACCTTCCAGTCCTGTTAAACAACCTTTTGCTTCTAAGAGCCAACATGGCAGTCTGCCACTTCAGGTCCATGTCTTCAAGGTCATCTGCATCAATCTGTTCCAAATCATCTTGAATGACACTTGTGTGGATCATGTTTTTGGCTACAAATGCATTGTAAGACTCAATAAACATAGAGAACAATGCTTGAGTTTCATTTGCTTGACCACTATTTCCACCAGCATAAGGTAAATGTCCACTTGCCATGGTGGCAGAATCATTTTCATCTATGAGTTGGACATTAAACCTTGATTGGTTACCTTGGTGACTTGAACTACCACCAATAAATGCTTTTGGTGTATCAACACCATGTTCAGTAGGTTCTTCTATAATAGGCATCTGGTGCTGGTTTTTGGTGGACAAGTTTCCCAGATGTGCAAGAAGTGCATTGGACACCTGGAAACATGGCTTTTCTTCTTTTATCATTTCATTCTCAATTATCTCTATCTCAACAGCTTGAAGAAAGCAAATCACATCATCCAGCTTGATTTGTACAAAGTTTTGCTTCTGAAGAATGAACTTACTAGTTGTATACCATTCTTTTGGCATTGATGATAACAGTTTAGTGTTCAAGTCAAAATCTGTCATCACATAATCAGTGGTTCTGAGATCATTTACAATGGCTAAAAACTTTCAAGAATTGATTTGAATCTCTCCCCATCTTTATATTTGAACCTCTCTAGTTGTTGCTTGAGTCTTTGCTTCTTGATGTTCTTCAGCTCTGTATTCCCCTCAAACATTTCAAGTATTACATCATACATAGCCTTGGTTGTTGTATGATGTGCAACTTTTGTGAGAATCCCAAGACAGACCCATCTTGATCATTGCAAGGGCTCTGTCATCAATTTTATTCATTCTATGAACCACAGTTTGGTTAGGATTTGCACCCTCAGGAACATATGGTCAGTTTTTAATAGAGTTCCACATATCCACGTCATTATAACACACTGTAGCCTCAAACAAAACTTTCCATTTGATAAAATTCTCCTGCCCATATAGCCTTGGAATTTTGTTAGTGGATACCTCTTGCTCTTCAAAAACAGGCATAGTTTTGGTATTTTTGTAAAAAGATTTTAAAGAAAAATATAGAATAGTTTAAACATATTGAAAAACCAAATTTGAAAAATCAATCATATTTGAGAGAAAGATCTAATAATAAAAATTCAAACTTTAAGTAAAAACAAGTAAAAAAAGAAACACAATATTGCAGATCTAAAAGAATGAAGGAAGAACAGAGTTGCTGACGTCAGAATTCAATGGAACCGTACTCAGCTCACGTCATTCTTCATCTTCAAATAATCAACAATAAGCAATAAATTTGTACCCAAACAGCAACAACCAAGCTCTTATACCACTTGTCGGTCCCATAATCGATCGCTCAAACTCATAATAAATCTCACAACCCACACAATAAATGTGTCGACAAGAAGGTTGATGACGTTGCTATTTATGGTAAGATTAGTTATTTGTTAATGGTGGAATCACTAACAAATACTATCTGCTGCTTAAGGATATTAAATATAACAAACACAAACAATCACTCAAAAGATTTCCATTTATAGAAAGTTTTCATACAAATGTAAATCAGTTAGTGTTTTTTGTAAGGAATGTTTATCCGTACAAATCTTAGGACAGCCGTCACACTCACTCAGGAATATTCGGTAGGTTTGAAAAGTGTAAAGTGGCAAATCCGTGGTAGGCGTGCCCTAAATTATTCTATTTATAGGCCTGTCACCACCTGACAGATGTCTTGACTTCTATAAACCCTAATGATAGGTACATAATCATATTACATATTCAAAAATATACTAAGTGTAAAAACAGGTCTTCCGGATAGGCTTTGTGCCATTTGTCTTCTTCGAGTAAACCTGTTAACCTTGAAATATCCTGGTAAACAGTTCTTTGGGTAGATTTTACTTAGAGTAGTTTCCTTAGAAAATACTCACCTAGCAGACTTCAATCTTCTTGATCATAGCAAACTTTGCCCGATATGATCTAACGAGCAAACTTGTTCTTCAGAGATCCTTTCAACCATTTGTTAATGAATAACTTATTAGAAAATCCAAGTGTGTTGGTAACACTGTAGCTTTCTCGGAGTTGAACCTTTCCCGACAAGGTCCTTAAGATATTTCTTTATCAACTTTCATCAAGCATACTTGGATCACTGTTTTATTAATGAATACCTTGCTTCCAAATACTTGGCTTCAAAAGTTTGGTTAGCCAAGAGCTTACTCGGAAGCAAACCTTGTTTGGCTATGAAGAACAACCTTGCTAGACATAGTGAACCCTGCTCGGATTGACGCTAAAGAAGACTTCAAGAAGATAACCTTGCCCGAAAAGCAAAATACCTTGCTAGGACAAGTAAAACCTTCTTGAGAGGTCCAAGTGTGCCCGGTTTCCATTCTTAATCATATCTAAGAAGTGTTGAGAAGATTCCAATCTCCCTTAATCTCCCTTAAGTCATTTCATGTCAAATCTTTGACTCAACAGTCTCACTTACCCCAAACCGCCGATTCTGCCATGGAATTGGCTGGTTACTTGATCAATGGTGTGATTCGCAACAAAGAAGAGGACAAGAAGGTGGTGTCAACAAATGACAGCAAGAAGATTGGGAGTGCCCGATTCAAGGGTAAAAGTTTTGAGCAAAGAAAAGGTGGATCCAACTCCAACTACACTCAATGCTCTTGTGCAAGAAGTACCACAAAGACCGTTGCCATTTCTCTATGTCAGCAACAACCGTTTGTGACTCATGTCACAAACCAAGAATGGAACAGCCGACTGCTAGAAGAAATCAATGACTTGCTACAAATGCAAGGAGATTGGGCATCTCATCTTCAAGTTCCTAAAGAAACAACCCGATACTGGTGGTGCGGGAGGAAGTGGGCACAAGAATGAGCCGAAAACGGGGAACGCAAGAGTCATCGTTCTTGACACCAAGAAAGCGGCCGGCATGCCGAAAACTGGTACGCTCGTAGTCTATTTAATGAATCTCTAAAGAAACTAAATAAAATTCTAAGCCTCGAGACCGCTAGTGGTGAGATAGTTAAAGTTTCCGAAACCTTAGAAAATGGAAAAATCTTGTTAGCAGATTATGTTTTACCTATCCAATTACTACCTATGACTCTAGTTGGCTTTGATATGGTACTTGGTATGGACTGGTTATCTAATAATCATGCTCTTATCATTTGCAAATAAAAAAACTATAGAACTTCGAGCCCCAGACAAACGAACCATTTGAGTTGAATGGGGCAAGGACGTTGGCCAATTTAGTATAATTTCCATGATTAGAACTAACAAATGATTGAACCAAGAAAGCTTAGTATTCATGGCCTACGTCACCGAAGAATCTAAACCAAAGGAGATAAAGAACGTGCCTATTGTCTCCGAATTTTCCGACGTCTATCCCGACAAGTTGCCAGGTATTCCACCCGATCAAGAAGTCGAATTTAAAATTGACCTTATGCTCGGAACCGCTCCAATAGCCAAATCCTCGTATCGTTTAGCACCAACTGAAATGAAGGAATTAAAGAAGCAATTAGACAAGCTACTCGAGAAGGGATTTATTCGTCCAAGTTCATCACCGTGGGGAGCGCCGATTCTTTTCATTTAAAAGAAGGATGGATCAATGTTAATATGCATTGATTATCGAGCCTTGAACAAAGTAACTATTAAGAACCAATACCCGCTGCCTCGAATTGACGACCTATACGATCAATGACAAGGAGCGAGTTATTTCTCAAAAATATATTTACGTTCAGGCTATCACAATAAAAAGTCCAAGCTGAAGACATCTCGAAAACAACATTCCGAACAAGGTATGGACACTATGAGTTCATGATTATACCGTTTGGTATCACTAATGCCCAGCCCCGTTCGTGGACATGATGAACCGAATTTGTAAACCTTACTTGGATAAATTTGTTATTGTATTCATCGACGATATACTTATTTATTCTAAGTCGAAGGAAGAACATTAAGTGCATCTCAGAATATTGCAGCGATCTGCTTAGGAACGAGAAGTTGTACGCCAAGTTCTCGAAGTGCGAATTTTGGCTACACGAAGTGCAATTTCTTGGTCATATCATCAACGTGAATGGAATTCAAGTATACCCCGCAAAGATACAATCTATCTCAAATTGGGAGATTCCAAAATCGCCAACCGAAATCCGAAGTTTCCTAGTATTGGCCGGCTACTATCAATGATTCATTGAAAATTTCTTCCGAATGGTTGTTCCTTTAAACTCGTTAACCTGTAAGAATATCAAGTATGAATGGGGAGCCAAACAACAAGAAGCGTTCAATTTTCTATAACAAAAACTCTTCAATGCACCTATTTTGGCCTTGCCATAAGGTATTTAGGGCTTTGTTGTCTTTAGCAACGCGTCCCTTCCGGTTTTGGTTGCGTACTAATGCAACGAAAGAAAGTAATCTCTTATGCTTCTCGACAACTCAAGGTACACGAAAAGAGCTACACAACTCACGATCTAGAATTAGGCGCCGTAATCTTTGCCTTAATGTTATGGAGTGTCACACCCCGACTAAAGGCGTCGGAACATGCCGGGGTGCAACGATTGCCCATGAACACATGACACTATTTATAGTGATAATATTTAAACAAATCATTTAATTTCATAACATCATAAAGTCACATAACATACTTGTTCACAAGATATTCATGAAAAAATATAGCAAATAATATATTGTTCATTTTGCTAATATCCTAAAGGTCTTGATAACATTTCTCCATGATCTCAAGTCAAACAAAAGTCAAACCTGTAATATTGCATAAAATAAAGTTTATCAACACAAAGGTTGATGAGCAATTCATAGTTTTGAACAATTATGTATATAATAAGAAATGTTATAATCTCGTATACAAAACGATAAATAATAGCACAATTAGGATAATTGAACTCGCTAATAAGAATACATTAGCGACACCTTGCTATAAGAGAGTACCAAATAGTCTAGAATTTTGTATGAAATTGTTAATAAGAATACATTAACGAAACCTTGCTATAAGAGAATACAAAATAGCTTAGGATTTATGAATCAACCATCTAAAAGCGGTAAACACGTTAGCATATAAGCAAGTAAGCATAGAACACCAAATCGAGCATTTATTTAAGTAAAGTATACATTAAAGTTTGTGGTTTAAGACTCAAGTATAAAACATTTAGTTTGAATAAGATATGCAATATCACCACCAAATCGAAAGATGGAAAACGAGGAATTAAAGTACTCACATTCAAGTATAAAACTTGATCGGTAAAAGACGGGAAATCGGAAGGACGTAGTTTAATGAGCAAGTCTAAATAAAAAGGAAAAGCCTTGAATTAGAAAGGTTGTTTTAGGAACACTTTAAAATGCAAGATAAGAAATGTAAACAATTAAGGTTTAAGGTTTAAGATGTAACTATTTAAGAAATTTGAAGAAATAGTCCTTTAAAATATTAGTTTGCTCAAAACCGGGTTAAAGTATCTAGCCTTAATATTTACTCTACCTATGTTAAGTAATAAGGTGGGTAAAAATGCAAGAATGCAAGTCCCTTCATAATATAGATACTAAAACGGGATTTAACGAGTGTTCGGGTTGTTGGTTCGGGTCTTGATAATTGGTCAAACCCAAAGTCAACTTTCCAAAATAATTAATGTTATGATATAACTCAATAAAATCTAAGAAGACTTAACCAAGTATGTAGTTCTATTGTTTTAGAACTAACAACGTCCGTTAAGCGAGTGTTCGGCTTTGTCGGTCCAAACTTTGTTATAAGATCAACTTGGATTCAACATTCCAAGTACTTTGAGAAAATATTTAAAATCAGTTTATAAACTATTTTTAAAGAAATATACAAGTCTTTACAGCTAGACACACACTTGTATGTCTTAAGCGAGTGAAAATCGGTTTAGTTTGGTTTCCATCTCACAATAAGTTCATGGATGGTTGCCACATGTCCAAATATCAAAGAACTTGTATAATAATTTATAAATGATGATACTTATGTTTTACAACAAAAAGTTAACAATAAAGTCTTTAAACGAAAGTTCAGTTTTCGGTTCGGATCTTGTTTCGGGTTAAGACCGATGTAAGATTCTACAAACCCACAACCATAGAAATTATAAAAACTATTTTAGAAGCTTAAATCTAACAATAAGCATGTTTAAACAATTATTTAACAAAACTAGTAAACAAATTTCGGTTTACGGTTTGGAACTATTTACAGTTAAACCGAGGCTAGTCTCTACAAACCCATAACCATGAAACTTCATAAATATAATATACAAACTAAAATGAGCAAAAGTTAAACATGTAATATGTATAAACAAGTTATGTAAGTACATATATATCAAGGACTAAAAAAGTCCTCATAAATATAATATACAAACTAAAACGAGGCCCGACACTTTACCGACCAAGACTGGAAAAGTGACCACCAAAGGTAGCAAGGGATGTATATTATATATATGTTGTGCCATAATCTTTAAGTATTAATTAAGACTAAATAAACTAATTAAAGTGCAAGACTTGGTCAGTTTGACTTTGAAATTCAAACTTATCAAGAACATGAAAATAACCTTGAAAGAACCTTGAATTTGAGAGAGTAAACGACTTATGAGAAGGGATGAATGTGGGAGAGGGTCATGTATTTATAGGATAAGATTAAACGGGTTAAACAAAAGATTTAGTGGGTAAAAATCGGATTTGTTGGATAATAAACACAAAACAAAACCTGCTGGTCTGACTGGCTTAGCGCCGCGTGAACGGGAAAGGGCTCCCCCATCGCGTAGCACGATGAGGGGGGCAGCCTGATATTTTCAAACATTCAGAAAATGGCAAAAATGGTCCTCGAAGTTCGTTTTAAGGACCGAAAAGGATGTTTTCGAGACCCAAAAAGTGTAAAACAATATTGTAACATAAAATCCATCATTTTGATTATATCATAAGTTTCAGTTTACAAAATGGGTCGGTTTACATGATAAACGAATACAAATAGGACCCGAAATTGACGAATGTCACAGTATCCCCTACTTTAGGATATTTCATCCCGAAATTAAGATGAAGATGATGATGCAAACAAGTGTGGATACTTTTCCTTCATTGTATCTTCTTGTGCCCAAGTGAATTCCGCGCCACGCCGCGATTCCCATCGAACTTTGAGTAACCGAATAAGACTACGCTTGGTTTTCTTCTCGTTGCGATCCATGATCTTAACGGGGCGTTCAACCAAAATCATCGACTCATCGGCATGTACTTCGTCAAGAGGTATATGGAGATTACCCTTGGCTAAGCACTTTTTAAGATTTGATACATGAAAAGTCGGATGAACAACCGCAAGTTCTTGCGGTAGTTCGAATCGATAAGCTACCTTCCCAACACGTTCAAGAATTTTGAAAGGACCAACCAAACGAGGATCTAGCTTACCCTTCTTTACAAAACGGACTACCCCCTTCAAAGGAGATACTTTTAGAAGGACAAGATCATTAACATTAAATTTGATCGGTTTTCGCCTTTTGTCGGCATAACTCTTTTGACGACTTCTAGCGACTAGGAGGTTCTTACGGATTTGATCGATAAAGTCGGTGGCTTTTTGGACCATTTCAGGTCCCGTGATTTGAGCTTCACCGATTTCGTTCCAACTAATCGAAGAACGACATTTATGACCGTAAAGAACTTTAAAAGGAGCCATCTCGATGCTAGAATGATAACTGTTATTATAAGAAAACTCGATGAAAGGAATGTGAGAATCCCAATTCCCACACACTCGTAGCATATCCTCGAGTGTTTAAATCGTACGTTCGGATTGACCGTTCGTTTGAGGATGATAAGAGGTGCTAAGATCGAGATGTGTTCCCAAGGTTTCTTGAAAAGATCGCCAAAAATGAGAGGTAAAACGAGCATCACGATCAGAGATGATAGACAATGGTAGACCATGTCGGCACACAATTTCCCGAACAGAGATTTGAGCAAGTAAGACATTTAGATACATACAACGCTATGTCCTTTTTCATACCCGGCCACCAAAAGCTAGCAAAAAATCGAAATACATTTTATCCGCACCGGGATGAACGGAATACCGCGAATTGTGAGCTTCGTCGAGTATACAAGTATGAAGATCATCGGGATCGGGAACCCACAAACGATTGAGAAAGTACAAAAGACCATCGGGTTTTGTTTCGAGTTGAATTTCGGCTCCACATGACATTTCGTCGTACATGTTACCTTCTTCAACGGAGGTACGCTGAGCTTGAAAGATACGAATTTGAAGATCGGTTTGAACAACACCGCTTATAAGTAGGACGGTTGTAACATTAACCTTTCGACTTAGGGCATCGGTGACAACATTCGCTTTACTGGGATGGTAGCGAATCTTGTAATCGTAATCACTAAGTAATTCGGCCCATCGTCATTGTCTCATGTTGAGATATTTTTGGTCAAAAATATGTTGAAGGCTTTTATGATCGATAAACAGAATACATTTTGTACCGTAAAGGTAATGTCTCCAGATTTTGAGAGCGAAAACGATGGCACCAAGTTCGATATCGTGAGTCGTATAATTCTTCTCGTTGACCTTAAGTTTACTTGATGCGTAAGCGATGACTTGACCTCGTTGCATGAGATCAAAACCGAGACCTTGATGAGTTGCATCGCAAATACAACAAAATCGTCGTTATCATCGGGAAGGGTTAGAACGGGAGTATTGCAAAGCATGTCCTTGAGAGTAAGAAAGGCTTTTTCTTGCTTTGAACCCCAATCGAATGGTTTTCCCTTATGAGTGAGGGAGGTATGAGGCAAAGAGATTTTGGAAAAATTTCGAATGAAACGCCAATAATATCCGGCCAAACCGAGGAAATATCGAAATTCCGTGGGGGTCGTTGGAGTTTTCCAATCCTTAACGGCCTCAATTTTTGTGGGATCAACATTAATACCTTTGTCATTTACGACATGTCCCAAAAATTGAACTTCCTCTAGCCAAAATTCACATTTGGAGAATTTGGCGTAGAGTCGTTCGTTTCTAAGTTGCTCGAGAATGGAACGCAAATGATGCTCATGTTCGGCTTTGGTCTTGAAAAAGATAAGGATGTCATCAATAAAGACAATATCGAATTTATCAAGGAATGGCTTGCAAACGCGGTTCATGAGATCCATAAATACCGCGGGTGAATTGGTCAACCCGAAGGGCATGACGAAATTTTGAAATGTCCATATCGAGTACGAAAAGCGGTTTTCGAAATGTCTTCTTCACGAACACGCAACTGATGGTAACCCGATCAGAGATCGATTTTTGAGAAACACGTTGTTCCTTAAAGTTGGTCGAAGAGATCGTCGATTCGTGGCAAAGGATGATGATTTTTAGTAGTGAGTTTGTTAAAGTTCTCGATAATCGATGCACATACGAAACGAACTATCCTTATTTTTTCACGAAGAGAACGGGAGCGCCCCAAGGAGAAGAGCTTGGACGAATGAAAACTTTTTCAGAAAGTTCTTTGAGTTGGTTCAACAATTCTTGAATTTTCGACGGGGCTAAATGATAAGGAGCCTTGACCACGGGCATTGCGTCGGGCACATGATCGATTCGGAATTCAACCGGATGAATGGATGGAAGACTGGTGACATCATCTGGAAATCCGTCAAGGAAATCACGAACAGTATAAATATCTTGGATTTTTCTTTCCTTTTTGTCTTTTACCACCACGAGAGTTAGGAACGGAACATACATTTGGCGTAAATATTTTTGCGATTGAGAGAACGATATGAGATTTAGCCTTCTCGAAGCAGTGTTGCTGAAGACTTTAACAACTTTACCGTTGACGAGTAGAATTCGAATGAATTTATTGAAGCAAAAGACTTTGGCATGGTGCAAAGATAACCAATCCATGCCTACTATGACATCAAAACTTCCCATTGGCATCGGGATGAGATCAATGGAGAATTTATGCTTAGAAAGAATGAGAGTACAATCACAGACGAAAGAGTTGATGGTGATGGAATTCCCATTAGCGACTTCAACGGAAAACGGTCGAGAAAGCTTGGTTCGAGGCACAACAAGTTTCGACTCAAATTTCTGAGAAATAAAACTTCTATCTGCACAAGTATCAAAATAAATAGAATCCAAATGATGGTTCACTAGAAACACACCGTTCACATCATCGTTTTCCACTTGAGCTTGATTAGCTGTAACATCCCAATTTTTCGTTCGGTTAATATAATAATAATATTTGATGTTATGAGATGGGCTTGTGATGGGTTAAGTAATATGGTTGATGGACTTGGGTTATTAAAGGAAAGACCATGGGCTTAAGCCCATGACCCATAATATAAATTCTTTAATTATGCCTTAATCCATTCATTCTCATCCATTCCATACACCACCTAAAAGATGAGCTTATGGATCACCCTAGCTCAGATCAAAAGATGAGCTTATGGATCACCCTAGCTTAGATCTCGATCGAACGAGATGAAAAACGTTGAAATCGGTGGTGAAACAAGCGAGATATCGCTTTTCCGGCGAGATCCCGCTTTTCTGGCAAAATGCGGCGTCGGAAAGGCGGCACCGGAAGAGTGGGGAATGTTAGAGAATGTTCCCTTACATTCTGGCCTAACCCTAATTTGTTAGAAGGGAATTTACGAAATAATGGTTATTCGTTATTTTGATTTGCTAAGGAAGAACAACGAACTAGCTTCAATTCTTTAAGCAGTTCGTGAGGATCATTCTTAAAGTCAGTTTGTTATGGAAAGCCAGTTCGCTATGTTAAGATGATGAGTAAAGTGATTCGTTACTCACCCAGTTCTTATGTTATGATAACGAATCAGAAGATTCGCTATTCACCAATTCGTTACGTTAAGATAACAAATCAGGTGATTCGTTATTCACAAATTCACTATTTTCAGATAACAAATCAGGCTGTGTTCTGAATAAGGAATTAGACTTTAATGTAATGACAGAATTGGTCCCTGGACTTGTGATAGATTTATTTAATTACCTAGAAGCCCCTAGACTGTACTAATTATGAAAGATGCCTTTAAAGGTTATCGTGTAACGATTAGCTAACCGGGTACTGACTCAATGAAGTAAAACCGACATTGACATTTAAGACTAATTAAGCAATAGATAGGCTCGGCTCGAGTGGTATATAATAATGTGTTCTAAACAGTTAGTCGCGCACAACTCAAGAAAGGAATAACTACTAACCGTGAACGTAACCGAGTTCAGGTGAGTTTCTAGCCCCACTCCTTGGTATGTTTTCGAGGATGTGTGAATACTCGATGTGATAGTTAATACGCTTACCTTAAATGGTAAGTGTATGCCATTTATGATATATGTGATAGATACGAATGATTGCTTGTCGATACGTGAACGATCTTCAGATATTGCACGTACTGTCAGGTTATAAATAGAAATATGAATATTGTAAGTAATGTAAGGATGAAGGCTTTTCGGTACGTAAACGATCTTCGAATATTGCACGTATTGCCGAGGGAAGTGATTAGCTCCTTACATGGACATTAAATAATAACTTATATACAGTGTTCCTTCTATGGATAATATATAGAGTTCTTTCTATGGATAATGTATAATGTTCCTTCTATGGTTAACATAGTGTTCCTTCCATGGATGGCATAGTGTTCCTTCTATATATAGCATAGAGTTCCTTCCATGGATAGCATAGTGTTCCTTCGATGGATAGTATAGTGTTCCTTCTAAGGATAGCATAGTGTTCCTCATATGGAAAATATATATATACTATATGTAATAGAATTAGTTCTTTTAATAGATATTACGTGACGTTCCTCTAATGGATATTTATACAAGGCTAAGATCTGTATGTATGTACGATATGTTTATGTATTGTATGTCGCTTGATTAACTAGAACTCACTCAGCGTAGCTGACTTTTAGTATGCACGCAGGTGAATATGTTTAATGAGCTAACATGAGGAGGGCACATGGCATGGATTGAACGGCTGGCATCTAAAGATGAAAGAAATGGTGTTTAAAATATGATATTTTATGTTGGATTTTAAAGAAAAGCTTGTATATCTTATATCGAATAGTTGAAATTAACATTTCCACGAAAGGTTTTAATTAACTCTGATTTGTTGAACTGTGTTTATGAGTAAATCCGACGTCCAAAGTGAGGCACCGGTAACGGGGCCTACAAGTTGGTATCAGAGCAAAGTTCTAGAGATTTAAGCATCCTACAAGCTTATACTAGAATAGAAAATTGGATTTAAGTAAGAAAAGAAAGAAGATGTGTTGGTACATGATGTCAGTAGTTCAGTGTCTAGTGTATGTAATCGAGTTAGTTGGATTTGTATTTTGTATTAAGCGAAGTTCTCACAAGTTCGCTGATATAGGTGAACTTGTGGAACAAGCGAAGTTAGGGACAACTTCGCCTAAACATGTTAGGCGAAGTTGTCGTCTGTTATAAGTTTAGGTTACGGCAGGTTTTGCATCATAATTGTACGAGTTGTTTACGAGTTGTTTAGAGTTTGTGTAATCGGTGATCAGTGAATCACGTGTTTCCAGTTGCAATACAACGAGTCTTTGTTTATTGTAACGTGTGTTTGATCGTGTTAACGTATATCGTCTTCTACGCTCGTATCGTCTTACGTAGGGATTCCGCACCTACGTAGAACGAGATATTCCGTGTAGATCCGGCTGGGAACCTACAATTGGAATCAGAGCAAAGTTCTAGAGATTTAAGCATCCTACAAGCTTAGACTAGAATAGAAAATTGGATTTAAGACTTAAGCGAAGTTATCCACAACTTCGCCTACAGTACTGTTAAGGATAAAATTTTTATTTTTCGGGTTTCTTTGTGTTTTCGTTTCGTAAAAGATGACTTCGATAAATATTACGGAACTGGTGAAGATGGAAGTGGAAGCAGGTTCAGCTACTAAGGCACCGAAAATGCTTAAGGGTACCGATTTTGTGGCTTGGAAAGATCGGTTTGAGCAGTATGTTAAATATCAAGATGCTAAGATGTGGGTGTGCATTCAAGATGGATACATTCCACCAACTGCTTTGTATGAGGGTCGTGAACAGATTAAGAAATACAACAAGATGGAAGAGGAAGAAAAGAAGATGTATGAGGCTGAAAGCAAAGCTCATGCTGCAATAACAATGGCTCTTCCACAAGAGATTCTTCACACCTTCAGGAAGTATAAAACCGCTAGAGAGTTATGGGAAGCGCTTGAAAACCGATTTGAAGGTAATGTGGGGATACGTGCATCCAAGATTAAACTACTCAAAACCCAATTCTCAGTGTTCAAGTACTTGAAGAATGAATCACTTGATGATATCATCACGAGATATTATCACCTGATGACCGAACTCAGCAATTATTCCATTGCTTACAAAGAAGAGGAGATCGTAGAAAAACTCCTTGATGCTCTCCCACCGAAATGGGAGATGTACACTGTCTTGATGAGAGAAGATAAAGAGTTTGCCGACTATGACTTGGAAACATCAGTCAACAAACTACGAACTTTTGAAATTAAAATGGTTCGAAAAGAGACACCAACTGATCAGGTTCAGGATCCGGGAATGTATGGTGCGAAAGTTAATTCAAGTTCAAGTTCGAAGTCAGAATCATCTGCTTACTACTCCAAGGGAGACTCGGGCGCTAAATCAACACATGAAGGTCATGTAACTCTCAACATGGATGGTGATGTGTGTTTCGTAGCTGGTGGAACAAATGCTTCTAAACCTCAAACAACCAAGGGTAGTTTCTCTTCAAGTGTTCCTAACAACAACTACTCTAAGATGCCCATGAGTGTTAAATCTGCTGAACAGCAGTTTGCTCTCTATGCATCTTTCATTGCTTCGTACGAAAATTACATTAAAGGTAAGATTGTTGACCCTGCAACATTAGACGAAGACTATGATCAGATCGATGCTGATGATCTGGAAGAGATGGATCTGCAGTGGCAGATGGCGATGATTGTAAGAAGGGTTAAAAGGTTTATGAAGAAGACTGGTAGAAAGTTTGTTGGTGAAAGACCAGGTTTTGATAAGTCATAGGTGCGGTGTTATAACTGTCAACAGAATGGACACTTTGCTAAAGAGTGCACAAATGAACGTGTAGAACGCAGTCAGAACAGGTCTACACAACAGAGTGGTGGTAGTGAGAATAGGGCGATGATATCCAGACAGAACGGAGAATACAATTGGAATCTGCATGTTGAGGAAGTGTTCGAACAGGCCAATTTGGCGAACATCGAAACTGCAGGAAGTGAGAAAGTGACTGGAGAAAATCAAGCTTACATGGCAGAAGTGACAGATCAGCTCTCCGAGGTAAGTACTAAACTACCGTGTACGAAATGTGAAAATCTGTCTGAACAATTGAAAACAAAACTGATCAGTTTGTTAGTTTGGATGCTCAATTTAAAACATTAAAAGAAGATCATCATTACACTAAAGCTAGAGAAAATAGTTACAAGGTAAAAATAAAAGCTAGTGAGAAAGATATCAGAAGTCTTAAAGCTAGTCTAGCTGAAAAAATACAAGTAATTGATCTTAGCTATGAAGTGTTAGAAGAGAAAACCAAACTAATTGCTGAAAGGGATAAACAGATAGCTGATCACCAGGTGAAAGTGGTGGAACTAAACAGAAAACTTGAGCAATTTAGAAATTCCTCCGCTATACTTGATCACCTCGTTAGTGATCAACGTTCCCCAGTTAAAAGGGGAGGAATTGGATATAATGAAGTTCCACCACCTTATAATCATAACTACACTTATGATCCTAGTAATCAGAAATCTGTTGATGTTGAAATTGGTCAGACAGTTCCTGTTAAGGATGCAATTAAAGATCCAGAAGTTAGTAAAGGCGAAACAAGTAAGCCTGTTTCTAATGTTAAGATTTCTGTTCCTAGTCCTGTCTCATCAAATTCGGACAAGACATCCGAGTCGAGTGAGACAAAGGTAGAGGAAGTATTACTAAAATGTGGAGAGGAACATAAACCAAATGAAAAGAATTCTCCACTAAACCCGTATGTCCCACCATATGTTAGACAAACGGGCAGTAATGCTGCCTCAACATCTAAAACAACTATTGAGACGAAAGTTGAACACAAGAGTTGTTTCCGATGCAATCAATTAGGACACCTGATTGCTGATTGCCCTCTGAAGCAGAGATTCAGAGGTATGAGGCATTCAAAAACTGAGAATAGAACTAACAGTAATCACTATAATGGTAAAAATGAAAACTCATCAAAGTTCAGACATTGGACTAATCCAGGTTTTCAAAGAAATCGATCTCAGTTTTTCCCTGTTAACAACCAAACCATTAGTAATAATTCATTTAATTCAAGAAGGTTTGGATGGCCTCATAGTCAATTTACAAGAAGGTTTCCTTTTAGGACTTACAGAAATCAATCTAATACTAACTTTGGACAGCCAAAGTACGGGATGTATCGACCCAAGACCAATAGGGCTTGGGTCCCCAGATTTTAATCCTCTGCTTTAATCATGCAGGAACAGTTGAACAGGGCTTCAAACAATCTATGGGTTGTGGATAGCGGCTGTTCCCGGCACATGACGGGTAACAAGAATTTGTTACACGAATGGAAACCTGTTCAGGGAGGAAGAGTAAGTTTTGTTGGAGAGAGTGGTGGAAGGATTACTGGAATTGGGACGGTGACTAATGGTAAAATGAAGTTAGAAAAAGTGAATTTCGTTGAAGAACTGAAGCATAATCTGCTGAGTGTATCGCAGATCTGTGACAAAGATTACACTGTGCACTTTACCAAGAATGAAGCGATCGTATTGTATCCTGGTTTCAAGATACCAGAGGATTGGATAGTAATGAAGGCTCCAAGGGAAAAGAATACGTATGTTATGGACATGAGGTCGACTGAGATGGCAACAGAAGAATCTTGTCTTCTGTCAAAAGCAACACAAGAAAGCTCATCACACCAAGAAGGTTAATTCAATAGTCAGTACCCTAGACCTACTTCACATGGATCTCTTCGGTCCCGTGAATGTAAAAAGCCTAGGTGGAACATCATACTGCTTGGTGATAACTGATGATTTCTCTCGATATTCTTGGGTATAATTCCTGAAGTCAAAGGATGAAACGGTTCAGATGGTAATAAATTTGATTACCAAGGTTGAGAATATAATGGGGAAACGGGTTAAATACATCAGGAGTGACAATGGGACAGAGTTCAAAAACTATCAAATGGAGATCTTCTGCTTACAGAAAGGGATAGACCACCAGTACAGCGCCCCGTATACTCCACAACAAAATGGTGTGGCTGAGAGGAAGAACAGAACGCTAATTGAGGGAGCCAGAACCATGCTGGCTGATTCGAAACTTCCTGTGGTGTTCTGGGCTGAAGCTGTCGCAACAGCCTGTTATATCCTTAATAGAGTTTTAACTGTTAAAAGATTGAATAAAACATGTTATGAACTTATGCATGGGAGAAAGCCTAACTTGAGTGGTCTCGAACCATTCGGGTCCCCGTGTTCGATATTAAAAACGAACTCAAAATTTGGTGAAATAGCCGACGAAGGTATTTTAGTCGGATATGTTGTTGTGACTCCCAACAGACGAGTCTTTAATCTATCGACCAGCAAGGTTGAGGTGGTGTGTAACACTGATATCACAAGTTACAAATCACCAATACCAAGCACGGGACCCGCTGGGGCTTTCGACTATGATAGGCTTTTTAAATCTTTTAACATGCCTTACTTGGATTGTGCAGAAGTTGATGAGAGAATAGCTTCGAAGATGCTTTATGATGAGGAAGAAAATTTTGTGCAACGACCGCAGTACGATGAATGTCAACCTTCCTCGTCAAATGCTGTCGATACCCCTGCTGCCTCTACAGAAGAGGAATTCTTCAATCCGTTTCACTCTCAACAACAATCACCCATTGATGAGCTACCTTTGAACCTGGAAGACAATCTGCAAGTCAGTTCGGTTCCGACTACGAGAGTTCACAAAAATCACCCTTTGGAGAACGTGATAGGTGATCTGTCCGACTGTGTACAAACAAGACAAAGCTTGAATGAGCACACCTGTGCTTACACAAGCATTAAAGATACAGGCATCATTAACGAATGCTTGTACACCTGCTTCATCAGCCAGATTGAACCAAAGAACTATCAAATGGCTCTCAAGGACAGCTCGTGGGTCGAAGCCATGCAAGAAGAGTTAGCCCAGTTCAAGAAGATGGAGGTATGGAATTTGGTTGCAAAACCGAAGGATGTGCATGCGATTGGAACAAAATGGGTTTTCAAATGGAAGAGAGATGAAAAAGGGATAATTATCAGGAACAAGGCAAGGCTGGTTGTAAAAGGTTTTAATCAGCAAGAGGGGATCGACTACAATGAAGTGTTTGCTCCTGTGGCGAGATTGGAAGCGATTCGATTGTTTTTGGCATTTGTTGCACACAAGGAGAGGAAGGTATTCCAGTTAGACGTGAAAAGTGCGTTTCTTAACGGGAAAGTCGATGAGGTTGTGTACGTTGAGCAACCTCCGGGTTTTCCTGACCCAGACTTTCCTGATCACGTGTACAAGCTAAGTAAAGCGCTGTATGGGCTACATCAGGCCCCTCGTGCCTGGTACTCAACTCTATCAGATTACTTGCTTGAGAATGAATTTGAAAGGGGAAAGATCGATAGCATACTGTTCTTTAAGAGAAAAGGAAGCGACTTTCTTCTGGTGCAAGTCTACGTGGACGACATCATCTTTGCTGCATCAAAAGTCGCCATGTGTCAGGAATTTGAAGCCGTCATGAAAAAGAGGTTTGAAATGAGTGCTATGGGTGAACTAACTTTCTTTTTAGGACTGCAGGTTGATCAGAAGAAAGATGGGATGTTCATTAATCAGACTAAATATGTCCATGACGTTCTCAAACGCTTCAAGATGGAGGACAGCACTCCATTTGATACTCCAGTTTGCGTCAACCATAAATTGGGTGCTGATTCAGACGGTGATGCAGACGTGGACCCCACCCAATATCGGGCAATCATAGGTTCTTTAATGTACTTAACTGCTTCTAGACCTGATATTATGTTTGCAATTTGTCTTTGTGCTCGCTTTCAGGCAAACCCAAAGGAATCTCACTTGAAGGGTGTGAAGAGGATATTGCGATATCTCAAAGGCAAGCCTAAGCTAGGGTTGTGGTACACAAAAGGAGGAGACTTAGAGTTAGTCGCCTACACGGATTCTGATTGTGGAGGATGCAATCAGAACCGGAAGTCAACAACAGGTGGATGTCAGTTTCTAGGAGGCAGATTAGTGTCATGGCAGTGTAAGAAGCAGACCTCAGTCGCCATTTCTACCTGTGAAGCAGAATACAAGGCAGCATCGAACTGCTGCTCCCAGGTTCTTTGGATACAACAGCAATTGCGCGATTACGGTCTGAATTTCACTCATACTCCTATTTGCATAGATAACACTGCTGCTATCTCAGTAACTAACAATCCCGTAAAGCATAGCAAAACTAAACACATTGACATCCGTCATCATTTTATACGGGATTGTGCTGAGAAGAAATTGATTGTGCTCGAAAAGGTTGATTCGTTAGATAATTTCGCTGATTTGTTTACTAAAGCGTTTGACAAAACTCGTTTTCAAAACCTTGTTGAGCTGAATGGGATGATCAATCCCGAGTAACCATGTTTTTCGTTTTGTCTTTGTAAAAAAAAAAAAAAACGTCACTATCGCTTAGAATTATGTCGGTTGCTTCAGTTTGAAGGACATATCTTCGGATATGTTTGGTCCTCATTTTTACCTGTAGAGTATGAGGATAGCCATTAACCAGATGACTGAAAGTGACCGGGGCGGTTTATGATGTGTTTTTATTCTTTCGCTAAAAATTAGTCGATCATAATTTGTTAGAAGGACACATACTCGTATGTGGTCGGTCCAGCTGATCCATTGGATCTTCAGGATAGCCGTTTACCTGAAGACTTCGACTTGATCGGGGCGATGGAAGTTAAAAAAATTTTTTTACGGGAGATGAAACTATTTTTCAAGTCTACTACTTCGTAAGAAGTTCCTTTACTATGTTTAACAGAAAATTGATCCAACCTTGGAAAGTGATAGATATACTGATTCTGTGTATTTAACTAGTGAAGTTATTAGGCCTAAAAGACTTTAGAACAGTCATTGTATGTCATGGTAGCTTTTTATGGTGCGTAAAAGTAGAAGTGATACTAACTAAATCTCCTCGATTTTACGTGGAAACTCCTTAAGAGTTGTGCATGTCTTCATATATATCTTTCCGAATGATAGGCAGAAAAGCGATTACCCAGTCATACACGAGCCCGTGAGTGTTCTGATTCCCGTGAAGATAGCATGTCAAGAAACTGCAGTGATCCAGATTCGGGACTTGCAGTTGTTTACGACTCTGAAACTGTGTAAATACTTAAAAAAAAATAAAAATAAAAAAATAAATAAATTATGTGTTACTGAGACATTCTAGAGCTTATAATGTTAATACTTCTCAATCAAGATGCAAGAAAGACAATGAGAAGAAGACTCTACAGATCGACGTGTACTTACTATTTAATCAGACACTACGGGTCGAGGTCAACTCGGGGTGACTTGGGGAAAGCCAAATACACTTTTAGAATAGATAGGAGACATCATAATCTCTGAGAGGTTGCCCATTTATATTTTGAGCTTAATTGAACCTAACCTGTATCACAGAAGCGATGAAAACCATTTTAAGTTATTTACCTGCCTACAACCTGTTTCTTTATGTCATAATACAGCTGAACATGGATCTATGTGACAGTCACGTAATTAGTATGATTCCTGTTCGGATCTTTTCTAAAACGTGGTAGTCCCTGTCGAGACTGAAATTTGATCCCGTGTACTTTATTTCTAAGTTTTACTCTACTTATGTAGTTGTATGATTTTGTACCTGGTTACTTGGTCTTGATCGTATCATTTAACTCTTTAAAGGATGTTTTAAAACTTAATTGCAAATTGTTCAAATTATAGGGGTTGTTTTGTAAAGTTTAATATCGGCGAAGTTATCCATAACTTCGCCTGCAATAGGCGAAGTTATCCATAACTTCGCCTGTATAACTTTGACCCTATATATAAAGATATTTCGGGTCAAACACTTTATTATTTTCAAAACCCGGCGAACTTATTCTCTGTTAACATAGGCGAAGTTATATCTCGATCAATCTGTGTTATTATTCTCAGTTTCTAATCCGATTAAAGGTGTGTAGGGTTGTTGTATCGTATATTCACTGACAATGGCGTTAATCAAAAGTCGTTTCGACCCGTTTCGCGACCCCGTTTATTCGAAACCTCAACACCCGATTTTCAAACTTATTTTCACGTGGTCGTAATCATGTTGATAGTTTAGATCTCCATAAAAACATGTGTTTAACAGTCCGCAATCTCCAAATTGACCAAATCACATCATTTGAAAGACTAAACTGTTGCCGATTCATATTCGGCGAAGTTACAGTTTAGGCGAAGTTATTCTTAACTTTGCCTGAGGTTTAACTTCGCCTGATAATTAATTATGTAACAGTATATGAGGCGAAGTTGTGGTTAGGCGAAGTTATCATTAACTTCGCCTGGCCCTTTTTAATTTAACATTTATTAGGCGAAGTTCAAGTTGAGGCGAAGTTGTTCCCAACTTCTCCCCACCTCTAACTTCGCCTATACAGAATAAATCACAACTTCGCTCATGGTAACAGGCGAACTTGTGATTTGCCTCGACGATTCTCTAACTTAGACTGTTTTGATTGCAGAAATGGCTACTGTAGCTGGAGCAGGTGGTGCAGGTGGTGACGAAGGAGGAGATAACCAACGACAGTTTTTCCAGGGGCATAACATGTACATCACATTGGACCCGGATTCGAGCGGTGTTGATGATTTCCGCGAGATCATCACGTTTCTACTCCGCTCGCGTATCTTCCACGCTATTACCACGACACTGCCGATATCTTTGCCAAACATAGAAGATTTCTGGCAGACAGTGAAATACGACTGTCGAGTCGAGCCCCCGGTTATGCGTGCAACGGTTAACAATCAGATAGTACAGTTCTCGTCTGAACAGATCAGGGTGGCTTTACAGTTTGGGGATGAAACAAGAGACGATCCTACAGATTTCGTGGCTCCATTCAGAGATGGGGTGTTTCTGAGAATGGGATATTCTGGTCCCTTGGGGGATACTCAGAGACGCAAGGGGTTCTTGCTAGACCAATGGTGCTTTCTCATGCACGTGATGATCGTGTGTATGTCAGGGAGAAAGGCTGGTACAGATGGAATGGGTGCGACCATGCAGTCGGCGATGACTGCACTGACTTACAATAAACGTTACAGCTTTAGTCAGATGGTATTCTATGAGATAGATCGTAAAAGACGAGCGGTGGCGCGTGAGAGATTTCTTATGTATCCAAGATTTCTACAAATGATCTTGAATCATGTTGCTCCCACGTTACCTCAGCGCCGCCCAATTAGATATGTGGAAAGTGTAAGCAAGATGATCTTCGCTCAGTGTAGATCATCAAGTGCAAGAAGCAAGCCTGAGCTCCATCCTCGACATACTCCATTATTCGGGTACTTGATCAACCCAGAGTATGTTCCAGCTCATGGGGACGAGTTTCGGGATCCGGCACCACAACAGGCTGGAGCACCTCAACCACCTGAGGTACAACAAGCTATATCTGCTGCTCCTGTTGTGGCACCGGAGGAGACTGTAGACCTTGATGCAGCGTTTGGCGGTCAAGGATTTTTGATATGGAGCGTGTTGATCCTGAAGAAAATGTACAGGTCTCGGTAGCCCGGGTTTCTAGTGTGAATGTGGCTAGGGCAGCTACGACGGTGGCTGATTCTGATTCGTCAGATGATGATGTGGCTGAAGCGAGACGGATTTTAGTAACACAAGAAAGGATTCATGGGAAAAGGAAGAGAGACGATGATGACAGTGAGTCGGACTTTGAGGTAGATATACATCAGTTGGTCCGCAGATCGAGAAGGGAGAGGACAGGTGCAGGTTCGGGAGCTGGTGAGAGCTCAAGGGTGGTACGTTTCACTCCACCCGCACTGTCCGGTATGACTATAGTCCCTACATCTTTGCCTGTTACAAGGCCAAGCGCCACGGATGTTCCCGTGGTGGCTACCTCATCCTCATTCGGCCTCCCACCCACTACATTCCAACTCTCGACTCCGGAGATTGTATCTTTGCCACCTCCAACTCTTACTCCAACGGAGGTCGTGGCAAGATTTATTGAGTCGACAGTTGTAGCTACTGCAGGGTTGTCGGTTACGATACCACCTGCGGTTACGTTTCCACCTACTTCTGAGGTGCCGGTTACATTGGGAATCCCTCCTCAGTACGCTCAAGACATATCACATCTGAGGTTTGATTTCGATGCAACTTTATCCGACTCGGAACGAATAGAAGCTCTTGTAAGGGTCGTGGCAGAACAATCAAGGGTAAATCTTATCCAGACCCATGCTATTCAGCGCCTCGTTGCAGAGAATCAGATTCAGTCGTCCCTGCTGATCGAACATGGTAAAATAATTGATGCCTTGAAACAGTTCTTGGCATCTCAGGGGGAGACGAGCTGTAAGGGTGATGAGCTGAGGACGAAGAAGCGTAATGATCGAGACGATGATCCCAATGCATCGAAAGGTGCAGGTGGAGAGTTGCCAAGAACTGAACAAGCTCTTGGGACTTCCACATCTCAGGGGGAGTCAACAAGTGCAGCTGGCGGTTCAGGGGGTGATGAGGTGGTGGTTGTGGATGCTGAGGAGATGATGGATGATGATGTTATAGGTGATGAGGATGTGTTACCTTTGGAGGAGATAGAGAAGATTGGGGCTGAGATTGTTATTGATAGTGAGATTGAAGAGGGAGAGATTGTAGAGGAAAATGTTGAGCACGAAATTTCGGAAGTTGATAAGGCTGATATGGGTCAAGATATGGGAAGCGATGAGACGGAATGGGAAGAGCAGCCAAGATGGAAAGAAGGCTACACTCAGTGGTTCGTAAAAACTAAGAAACCGGGGGTCCCTACTATGTTCAAGAAAAGTTACAACATCAGGGGTTATGCTTAATCGAAAAAGGGGATTATATGTTGGTTATATGATGAGCAGTTGAGGCTCTTTGTGATTAAAAGGTATGATGGTGTTCAGTACTTCAAGAGGCTGTTGAGATCGTTGAATACGTTGCCTGAATGTGAAGTGATGGACTTAGCCAGATTGGGGTTAATAAACAGGAGTGATGATAACATAGCTAGGGTCATTGGAAAGATAGTATGGAAGGAAAGTATAAAGGAGAAAAAGTTCGAGCTGTTGAAACCACAGAAAGGAAAGCTTGTTGAAGACAAAGACAGAGGAATGAGAGCAGATGGCAAGCCTTGGATGATCATGAAGTATAAGCCGATCCGGTGTATAAAAGAAGTGCCAATGAAACAAATGCCCAAGGATGTGCTCAAAGATCTGAAGTGGTGGTACGTTGATTGTGAAACAGCTGAGGCAGTAATGGAGGATGAAGATGAACAAGAGCTGCTGAGAGTGTATGATCCAATGCACTTGGTAAATTTGTCTCAAGCTGATCTGCAAGTGCTGAACGAGAAAAAGATATTTTATATTCCTGCTTGGAAAGAAGAAGCGAAAAAATATCAAAGAGTTGTTTCGGTTGGTGTACGAGAAGGCGTTCATGCTTAAAGATGAAAGATACAAGATTGTTGAAGAATACAAGACACGTGCTTGAAGATAGAGATATGAAGCTACTGCCAAGGGGGAGTCTTTTGGTACATGATGTCAGTAGTTCAGTGTCTAGTGTCTGTAATCGAGTTAGTTGGATTTGTATTTTGTATTAAGCGAAGTTCTCACAAGTTCGCTGATATAGGCGAACTTGTGGAACAAGCGAAGTTAGGGACAACTTCGCCTAAACATGTTAGGCGAAGTTGTCGTCTGTTATAAGTTTAGGTTACGGCAGGTTTTGCATCATAATTGTACGAGTTGTTTACGAGTTGTTTAGAGTTTGTGTAATCGGTGATCAGTGAATCACGTGTTTCCAGTTGCAATACAACGTGTCTTTGTTTATTGTAACGTGTGTTTGATCGTGTTAACGTATATCGTCTTCTACGCTCGTATCGTCTTACGTAGGGATTCCGCACCTACGTAGAACGAGATATTCCGTGTAGATCCGGCTGGGAACCTACAAGATGCCAGTTCAAGATAGCCATGTGTCACTCAAGCAAGCTCAGTAAAAGTAAAGGTATTGTTAAATAATGAATGTTAATAATAGCTTAATTGCTAATGGAAGGATATGTTTATGTTAGGGATAGGATTAATTGATATTTTGATTGATTAATTATTTAAAATTAGAAACTAGCACAAGTGAAATCATAAAGGGAAGTATGTAGAACCTGAGGAGTAATGAAAATAGTTAAATACACTTGGCCACTGTCATTAACTACTTACCTTACGAATCATGTGCTAAATAATTCCTAGAGTGATGACGTTTGTGTTTCATTATACACTTGGCCACTGTCAGTAAGGGAGGAATCTGTATCCTAGTAGTGAAGAATCTGTATCCTAGTAAGTCTGGAGAGGAAGAAACCAAACAGTATGTAGACGTCATGGAGTATGCAAGGGAGAAGGCGAGGAGGATGGTAGACAACGAAACATGCAAGGTGTTTGGGAAAATGCACATGGGAGAATGCAAGGCTGGTCCAAACCAGTGCTACCGGTGCAGTAGGAAAGGGAACATCTCCCGTGAATGCACAGAGGACCAGAAATATTACAAGTGCGGTAAGTCATGTCACATAGCTAAAGATTGCGGAGAAGCCACAGCGGTGGGAGAAAAGAAGGAAGAGAAATGGGTTGCTCCTGCTAAACGACCCGGTGCCCAGTTGTGGAACCCTAAGGAAAGGAAGCAGGAGGTTTAAGGAAAAGAAGCCAGAGGTTTGGGAGAGAAAGACATGCAAGACGTGTGGGAAGGTGAATAGTGGTGAGTGCAAGTGGAGTACTAGTTCGGATGTGTGTCACAAATGTGGAAAAGCTAATGGTGGAGAGTGCAGGCTTGGGACAAATGCCTGTTACAAGTGTAGGAAGGTGGGGCACTATGCTAATGAATGTGACGCAAAACCCGCATGCTTCAAATGCGGTAAGACAGACCACATGTCAAGGGAGTGCAAGGGAACGAAGGCGGGAGGCGCTAAAGGATAGGAGCATAGGCCAAGGAAAACTGCAGAAGAGGGAGCTCGATGAAAGAATAATTACTTACGAAATAGTTTTATTGCGTTTTAAGTATGATTGCCTAATAACTTGTTTTGTGTTAAGGTTTAAAACTTATGTGTATTTATGACGTGTAATATATTGATTTCGGTTATGAATGATTATTTATGTTATGATAAAATGTCGTCGTAAACAATAGTGTTAAATAGTACGAAACGAATCCCCTTGGAAAAACGAGACGAGACTTGGTACAAACATCGAGGGCCTCATGGACAAGCTACATTAATAGCTAAAACACATGAACACCACTCAATGACTGCAAGTCTGGAGTAAGAAGGATAACCCAGAAAGCAGATACGATCCAATAAAGTTTGTGAATATAGCAAGTGTTCCTTTACAAGGAATAACCTAGGTTTCGGGGACGAAACCTCTTTAAGGTGGGAAGACTTGTCACATCCCAATTTTTCATTCGGTTAATATAATAATAATAAAAATATTTGATGTTATGAGATTGGCTTATGTTGGGCTAAGTAATATGGGTGATGGACTTGGGTAATTAAAAGAAATACCATGGGCTTAAGCCCATGACCCATAATATATATATACATTAATTATGCCTTAATCAATTCATTCTCATCCATTCCATACACCACCTTAAACACACACTTATCTCTCTCTCATCCTACTTTCTCTCTCTAGCCGAAATAGAAGAAGCGCTGATCCCGATCGAGGTATTGATAGTATGATATTGTAGAGATCCAAACCCGTTAAATCTAGTCTCTAAACGACGAGCCGACATCCTAAACCGTTAAAGTTATGATATCCAGAAGGAATCAGGCATAAACCGTTCAAAAGATGAGCTTATGGATCACCCTAGCTCAGATCTGAATCAAACGGGACGAAAAACGGTGAAAACGGTGGTGAAACAAGCGAGATCTCGCTTTTCCGGTGAGATCCCGTTTTTCGGGCAAATGCGGCGCAGAAAAGGCGGCGCCGGAACAGTGGGGAATGTCAGAGAATGTTCCTTGACATAATGATCTAACCCCAATTCGTTAGCGGGGAATTAACGAATAAACGGTAATTCGTTACGTTGATTTGCTAAGGAAGAACAACGAACAAGCTTCAACTCGTTAGGCAGTTCTTGATGAACATTCGTTAAAGTCAGTTCGTTATGGAAAGCCAGTTCGCTATGTTAAGATGACGAGTCAAGTGATTCATTACTCACCCAGTTCGTTATGTTAAGATAACGAATCAGGAGATTCACTATTCACCATTTCGTTACGTTAAGATAACAAATCAGGTGATTCGTTATTCACCAATTCACTATGTTCAGATAACGAATCTGGCTGTGTTCTGAATAAAGAATTAGACTTTAAAGTAATAACAGAAGTGGTCCCTGGACTTGAGATAGAATGATTTAATAACCTCGAAGCCCCTAGACTTTACTAATTATGAAAGATGCCTTTAAAGGTTAACGAGTAACGATTAACTAACCGGGTAATGACTGAATGAAGTAAAACCAGCATAGACGTTAAAGACTAACTAAGAAACAGCTAGGCATGGCTCGAGTGGTATTTAATAATGTATTCATTAAACAGTTAGTTTCGCGCAGCTCAAGAAAGAAATAACTACTAACGGTGAACGTAACCGAGTTCAGGTGAGTTTCTAGTCCCATTCCTTGGTATGTTTTTGGGGATGTGTGAATACTCGATGTGATAGTTAATACGCTTACCTTAAATGGTAAGTGTATGCCATGTATGATATATGGGATAGATACGAATGATTGCTTGTCGATACGTGAACGATCTTCAGATATTGCACGTATTGTCAGGTTATAAATAGAGATACGAATATTGTAAGTAATGTAAGGATGAAGGCAAGTCGGTACGTGAACGATCTTCGGATATTGCACGTATTTCCGAGGGAAGTGATTATATCCTTACATGGACATTAAATAATAACTTATATACGGTGTTCCTTCTATGGATAATATATAGAGTTCCTTCTATGGATAATGTATAATGTAACTTCTATGGATAGCATAGTGTTCCATCCATGGATAGCATAGTGTTCCTTCTATGGATAGCATAGAGTTCCTTCCATGGATAACATAGTGTTCCTTCCATGGATAGTATAGTGTTCCTTATATGGATAGCATAGTGTTCCTCCTATGGAAAATGTATATATAGTATAGGTAATAGCAATAGTTCTTTTAATAGATATTATGTGACGTTCCTCTTATGGATATTTATACAAGGTTAAGATATGCATGTATGTAAGATATGTGTATGTATTGTATGTCGCTTGATTAACTAGAACTCACTCAGCGTAGCTGACTTTTAGTATGAACGTAGGTGAATATGTTTAGTGAGCTAGCATGAGTAGGGCACATGGCATGGATTGAATGGCTGGCATCTGAAAATGGAAGAAATGGTGTTTTAAATTCGATGTTTTATGTTGGATTTTAAAGAAAAGTTTGTATATCTTATATCGAATAATTGAAATTAACATTTCCGCGAAAGGTTTTAATTAACTCTGATTTGTAGAACTGTGTTTATGACTAAATCCGACGTAAAAAAGTGTGGCACCGGTAATGGGTCCTTACATTAGCATTCATCATGAAAGCTCGTCCTTGATTACCAGGGTTTCCTTGAGGTATTTAAGGGGGGGGGGGGAGGAGGTGGTGCTTGGATGGCTTGGATGGGTTGGATGAGTGTTGCATTGGGTTGGGGAAGTTGAGGTTGGTATGTTTGGACTTGGTAGGCTTGTGTTTTGTAGTAGGGTACGGTCAAGGCTTAGCCTTGGTTTGCATAGGCTAGGCGAGGGCAATTGTTGCGGAAATAGTTAGGATCACCACAGTTAAAGCAAGCTCGGGGTTGTTGAGTAGGGTTTTGTGGGTATGGTGGAAAACGGTTTTGGGAATTTTGGGGACTGGTTCTTTGTTGGTTGGGTTGAGTTCGTTGTGCGGATCGACATGTGGTTTTTAGGTGAGGAGCTTGTGGTTGTGGTTGGGTAACAGCAAAGTTTCAGTGGTTGGTTTTGGGTTTCTTTTTGTTGTTGTGGTGGCGATAGGAGTTTGAGTAGTTGATGGCTTGGGGTGGTGGGTCAACTTTAGCTTGTGGTGCAGGTTCAGTCTTGCTTTTCTCACTTGGTTTCTTGAGGTTAGGGTACCCGCTTTCACATGGTTCTCAGATAGCGCACCGGCTAGAGTAATGGCATCCTCAAGGGTCTCGGGTTTGCTACTCATTACTGAGTCCCAGATTTGCATAGGTAACCCCCAATGTATTTATCGAGTTCACGTTCATCCGGGGTAACCAAATGAGGGACGAGGATGCTCAACTCATGGAAACCGAGTGAATAGACGGCTTTATCACCACTTTCTTGCTTTAAGTTCCAAAATTCCTCCTCGAGCTTTTGGAGCTCGTGTTTGGGACAGAACTTCTTCATCATGAGTGCCTTGAGATCGGACCATGGAATCACCATAGCCGTTTCCGACCCTTGAAGGTGCATAACACCACCCCACCATGTAAGAGCAGTTTTCTTCATGCTTGAAGCGAAATTTGTCTTTTTTGCATCGGGGCGCTCGCTATGTTAAAACACACTCTCCATCGTCTTGAACCATTGCAACAAGGTAGTCGCACAGTTCGTACCCAAGAACTCGGTAGGGTTTGCACTAGTGAATTGCTTATATGAGTAGGAAGCGGGTTTGGGTTCAACGGGTGCAACGGGTGGAGGAGGTTGGGTAGCTTGTATTTGGGTTATAAGTTCGGGAATCACCCCGGCCATTTGTTTGATGACGAAACCAGCCATGCGTCGGTTGGAGTTCTTGCGCGGGTGGCGACTTATTTATGAAATGAAATAAGTTTGAGATCAATAGAATGAATATGAGGGTGTATAAAATAAAATAAAATTTCAAGTTTGATTGTGAATTCCTAAAGTTAGTGAGGAGGAGATGTTAGTGTTAAATAAAATATAAAACTTTGTATATAAATAACAATCCAAAACAAAACGTAAATGATTTTGAGAGGTGGTAGCTTGAATATTTGAGATTTTCAGATTTGTAGAGTCGGAAAATCGTACATGAACCACCATGATTTGATATTAAAACACTAAAAATTTTATTAAAACACCATGTTGGAGTCTAGACATGTGCAAGTACCATCGCGTCATTTTCATGTTTTCGACTCAAATAATGATAATAACACATAACAAAAATGGAGATACAACGAGATATCAAAACATTAGTCCACGTACCACCGGGGCTTTCATGTTTCAACACCAAAATTTGGATGGCGACCGGAACGCTCGCATTCGACAACTTAAAGTATTGACATGTATAACACGGTTCTCTGGCCTACATAACGAGCACTACAATTCAACCATCCTTGGAATCTTTTTGTGAAATGGTCGTTTCATAGTGTCTTGATCTCTATAATGACTACAAACCCGATATAAATGTAACCTTTAAGGGATCTTAAATAACGGGATCCAAGTTAAGCTTGTAATCCATAAAACTCAATAAAAAATCTATTTTTTGCATTTTAAGGTAAGGATACCTTGGAATACTATGAAAGTGTGTGTATGTGTACATTCATGATCTTGTTGAAGTAAATAAGTTTATAAATAAATAAGCGAAATGAGCAATCAAGTAGAGTAAACACGTATAAGCAAACGTATAAGGACCCTAAAGCATAACCATACTAGGTCGTTATGTCTAACCACCTAACCTATAGTCATGGCTCTGATACAAATCTGTCACACTCCGAAGAAAGGCGGCCGAACATGCCGGGGTGCAACGATTTCCCATGAACACATGACACTATTTATAGTGACAATATTTAAACGACTCATTTAATTTCATAACATCATAAAGTTAGCAAACTTGTTCACAAGATAATCATAACAAAATATAGCAAATAGTATATTGTTCATTTTGCTAATATCCTAATGGTCTTGATAACATTTCTCCACGATCTCGACTCAAATAAAAGTCAAACCTGTAACATTGCATAAAATAAAGTTTATCAACACAAAGGTTTGTGAGCAATTCATAGTTTTGAAAAATTATGTATATATTAAGAAATGCCACAATCTCGTATTCAAAACGATAAATAATAGCAAGCAATTCATAGTTTTGAAAAATTATGTATATATTAAGAAATGCCACAATCTCGTATACAAAACGATAAATAATAGCAACAATTAGAATAATTGGAATCGCTAATAAGAATACATTAGCGACACCTTACTGTAAGAGAATACCAAATAGTCTAGGATTTTGTATGAAATCGTTAATAAGAATACATTAACGACACCTTGCTATAAAGGAATACCACATAGCTTAGGTTAATATGTTATGAGATAACTCAATAAAATCGGGTCTTGATAATTGGTCAAACCCAAAGTCAACTTTCCAAAATTATAAATGTTATGAGATAACTCAATAAAATCTAAGAAGACTTAACCAAGTATGTAGTTCAATTGTTTTAGAACTAACAACGTCCGTTAAGCGAGTGTTCGGCTTTGTCGGACAAAACTTTGTTATAATATGAAGTTGGAATCAACATTCCAAGTACTTTGATAAAATATTTATAATCAGTTTATAAACTATTTTTAAAGAAATATACAAGTCTTGATAGCTAGACACACACTTATGTGTCTTAAGCGAGTGAAAATCGGTTTAGTTCGGTTTGGTTCGGTTTCCATCTCACAATAATTTCATGGATGGTTGCCACATGCCCAAATATCAAAGAACTTGTATAATAATTTATAAATGACGATACTTAAGTTTTACAACTGTTGGTGCATAATGTCAGTAGTTCATAGTCTAGTGTCTGTAATCGAGTCTGTAATGTTAATTATGTTTTATATATGTCTTAAGCGAAGTTGTTAACAAGTTCGCCTAGGCGAACTTGTTAGTCAAGCGAAGTTAAGGACAACTTCGCCTGAACATGCCAGGCGAAGTTGTCGTGTATAAATAGTCCTAGGTTACGGCTATTTGAAAAAGAATCGTTTGTTCGTGTTAGTTTGTTCGAGTTGTTACGAGAGCTGTAACGTGTGTCTGTAATAGTGATATCGTATCACGTGTTTGAGTTATTATATAACGTGTGTTCGTTTCGTGTGTTCGTGTGATTCGTGTTCTATACTCGTAACGATCTACGCAGGGATTCCGCACCTGAGTAGATCGAGATATCTCGTGCGATCCATCCAGGGAACCTACAATTGGTATCAGAGCATTTGCTCGATTGTGTGGTTCGGGATATTCACGCGGGTGTAGAAATCGTCCAGTTTCGACTATTCGCGGGACGTGTTTTCTGTGTTTTTGAGTCAATCTTACCTCCTACCATCGTATTCAAGCCTTTGCACCGTCAAAAACCTCGTAAAATCCAGATTTCAGATCTGCAAAAACGTCCGTGTTCATCAGGCGAAGTTGCCGTCAGGATACGTAGGGTTTCGGCGAAGATATAAGGTTAAGCGAAGTTATCCACAACTTTGCCTACCTTCTCAAGTTCGCCTAACTCAGCAAAGTTCTCTACAACTCCGCCTACCTCCTAAGTTCGCTTACCTTAAGCGAAGTTAATCATCTGCGAAATTCTTCAGCGAAGTTAATCAGCGGCGAAGTTAAGGCTTAAGCGAAGTTATCCGTAACTTCGCCTACAGTACTTTTCAGAAAATTTTTTGATTTTTTGATTTTTTTCGGGTTTTTTTGTTTTCGAGAAAGATGTCGTCAATTAACATCTCTGAGTTAGTAAAGATGGAAGTAGAAGCAGGGTCAGCTACTAAGGCCCCAAGGTTGCTGAAGGGAACCGATTTCGTTGCATGGAAGGATCGGTTCATACAATATGTCAAATACCAGGATGCGAAGATGTGGGTATGCATCCAGGATGGTTATATTCCACCAGTTATGGAGTATGAAGGTCATGATCAAATCAAAAAGTATAGCAAAATGGAAGAAGAAGAGAAAAAGATGTATGAGGCCGAGAGCAAGGCTCATGCTGCTATTACTATGGCTCTTCCACAAGAGATCCTTCATACGTTTAGAAAGTATACGTCAGCAAGAGAGCTTTGGGAAGCTCTTGAGAACAGATTTGAAGGGAATGTAGGAATCCGTGCTTCAAAGATAAAATTGCTCAAAACCCAGTTCTCAGTCTTCAAGTATTTGAAGAATGAATCTTTAGATGATATTATCACTCGATATTACCATCTGATGACTGAATTGAGCAACTATTCAATTTCCTACCGAAAAGAAGAAATAGTTGAGAAGCTTCTAGATGCTCTCCCACCAAAATGGGAGATGTACACTGTGCTGATGAGGGAAGACAAAGACTTTCCCACATATGATCTAGAAACAGCAGTCAACAAGCTCAGAACCTTTGAGCTTAACATGGTCAGAAAAGAGACACCTATGGATCAGGTTCAAGATCCAGGTATGTATGGAGCTAAAGTCAACACTAGCTCAGGATCGAAGACTGAATCTGCTGCCTACTACTCGAAGGGAGAGTCGGGTGAAAATTCATCACATGAGGGGCATGTGTCAGTCAACACAAATGGTGATGTTTGCTATGTAGCAGGTGGATCGAGTGGTTCTCAACCCCAGGTAAGCAAGAGTAGTTGCTCTCCAAGTATTCCCAGCAACATCTACTCCAAGATGCCTATTAGTGTCAAGTCTGCTGAAGAGCAGTTTGGTCTCTATGCTTATTTTATTGCTTCCTATGAGAACTACATTCAGGGGAAGATTGTTGATCCAGCTATGTTGGATGAAGATTATGACCAGATTGATGCTGATGATCTGGAAGAAATGGATCTACAATGGCAGATGGCCATGATCGTGAGAAGAGTGAAGCGGTTTATGAGAAAGACCGGAAGGAAGTTTGTCGGTGGAAGGCCAGGGTTTGACAAGACGAAGGTAAGATGCTACAATTGTCAGCAAAACGGTCACTTTGCAAAGGAATGCAGGAATGAGCGTGTGGAACGAAGTCAGGGCAGGTCTACACAGCAAAGTGGGGGTTCTAAAGATTATAGTGCAATGATTTCCAGAGGAGATGGTGAATACAACTGGAACTTGCATTCTGAAGAAACTTTCGAACATGCCAATTTGGCGAAGGTTGAAACTGAAGGAAATGAGAAGGTTACCGGAGAAGAAAAAGCTTTTATGGCAGATGTTAAAGACCAGCTCTCCGAGGTATGTTCTAAACCTACTTGTTCTAAATGCGAAAACTTGTCTGAGCAATTAGCTACTATAACTGATCAGTATGTTAGTTTGGATGCTGAGTTTAAAACTTTAAAAGAAGACCATCACTATACTAAAACAAGAGAAAATAGTTATAAAGTAAAGATAAAAGCTTGTGAAAAAGATATTAAAAGTCTAAAAGCAAAACTTGCTGAAAAAATTGAAGTGATTGATCTAAGCTATGAAGTTTTGGAAGAAAAAACCAAACTAATCGCTGATAGAGAAAAACAGATTGCTGATCACCAGGTGAAAGTGGTGGAATTGAATAGAAAACTTGAGCAGTTCAGAAATTCCTCTGCTATTCTTGATCACCTTGTTAGTGATCAAGGTTCCTCTGCTAAGAGAGGAGGAATCGGTTATCATGAGGTTCCACCACCTTATAATCACAATTACACTTTTAACCCTAGTGTTTAGAAATCTGTTGACTTTGAGGTTGCTCAGATAGTACCAGTAAAAGTAACTTGTAAAGAACCAAATGTTAGTGGAGGCGAAACAAGTTCGCCTGTTTCAAGTGTTCAAATTTCTGATCCAAGTCCAGTCTCATCGGATTCGGATAAGTCATCCGAGTCTGGTAAGGCAAAAGAGGAGGTGGTATTACCCAATGGTGGAGAGAAAGATAAGACGAATAAAAAGAGTACTCCACTAAACCCGTACGTCCCACCATATGTGAGACGAACGGGCGGTAATAAAGCCTCGACATCTAAAACACCGGTTGATAAAAAAGTTGAGCATAGGTGTTGTTTTAGGTGTAATCAATTAGGACATCTTGTTGCAGATTGCCCTCTGAAGCAGCGATTCAGAGGTGTGAGGCCTACTAAAACTGAGAATAAGCCTAATAGTAATTATCATACTGCTAAAAATGAAAACCATTCAAAATTCAAAAATGTGACTAATTCAGTTTTTCATAGAAACAAATCTCAGTTTTACACTGCTAATAACCAAACCACAAGCTATAATTCTTTCAATTCACAAAGGTTTGGAAGGCCTCACAATCAATCTACAAGGAGGTATCCTAATAGGACTTACAGGAATTATCCAGATACTAACTTTGGAAAGCCAAAGTTTGGGATGTATAGATCCAAGACCAATTGGTCTTGGGTCCCTAGATTCTAATCTTTTGCTTTATCGTGCAGGAACAGTTGAACACGGCTGCCAATAATCTTTGGGTTGTGGATAGCGGCTGTTCCCGGCACATGACGGGTAACAAAAACTTGTTACACGATTTGAAACCTGTTCAAGGAGGGAGAGTGAGCTTTGCAGGTGAAAGTGGAGGAAAGATTACAGGAATGGGAACGGTGTCTAATGGGAAGATGACATTAGAAAAAGTAAACTTTGTCGAAGAATTGAAGCACAATCTGCTGAGTGTGTCGCAGATTTGTGATAAGGAGTACACCGTACACTTCACAAAGAATGAAGCAATTGTGTTACATCCTGGTTTTCAGATACCAGAGGAGTGGATTGTGATGAAGGCTCCACGTGAGAGGAATACGTACATTATGGATATGAGGTCGACTGAAATGGCCACGGAAGAATCATGCCTTATGACAAAAGCGAGCGAATCGGAGTCCGAATTGTGGCATAGGAGAATGGGGCACATTCATCTTCGGAAGATGAACCACATTGTCAAGAATGGACTTGTGCTGGGCGTTCCCTTGAAAAGTTTCAATTTTGAAGACAAATGTCTACCGTGCAAGAAGGGAAAGCAGCACAAGAAATCCCATCACACCAAGAAGGTCAATTCAATTGCCTGTACCCTAGAATTGCTTCACATGGATCTCTTCGGTCTCGTGAATGCAAAAAGTCTAGGAGGTACTTCATACTGCTTGGTGATCACTGATGACTACTCAAGATATTCGTGGGTATATTTCCTGAAATCAAAAGATGAAACGGCTCAGATGGTGAAGAATTTGATTACCAAAGTTGAGAACGTTATGTATAAAAGGGTTAAGTTCATCAGGAGTGACAATGGAACGGAGTTCAAGAATTTTGAGATGGAGATCTTCTGCCTTCAGAAAGGGATCGAACACCAATACAGCGCTCCGTATACACCGCAACAGAATGGAGTGGCTGAAAGAAAGAATAGAACATTAATTGAAGGAGCCAGAACTATGCTGGTTGATTCAAAGCTTCCTGTGGTGTTCTGGGCTGAAGCTGTTGCTACAGCCTGCTATATCCTCAATAGAGTCTTGACGGTTAAACGACTTAATAAAACGTGTTATGAGCTTATGCATGGGAGGAAGCCCAACTTGAGTGGTCTTGAACCATTCGGGTCCCCTTGTTCGATTTTAAAGACAAATTCTAAATTTGGTGAAGTAGCCGATGAAGGAATCTTAGTCGGTTATGTTGTTGGGACACCCAACAGACGTGTCTTTAATACATCGACCATCAAGGTTGAGGTGGTGTGTAACACCGATATCACAAGTTACCAACCGCCAAAACCAAGCAACGGACCTGCTGAGTTTTTCGACTTTGTTAAACTTTTTAAGTCTTTTAACATACCGTATTTGGATATTGCTGAAGAAGAAGAGAGAGTTGCTACGAAGATGATCCTTGATGAGGAAGAAAATCTATTGCAAAGATAGCTGATCGATAAATGTCAACCTTCCTCATCAAATGCTATCGATACCCCTGCTGCCTCGACTGAAAAAGAATTTTTCAATCCGTTTCACTCTCAGCAAGAAACAATCATTGACGAGCTCTCTTCTAACTTGGAAGACAATCTGCATGTCGGTTCTGTTCCGACCACGAGAATTCATAAAGATCACCCTTTGGAGAATGTGATTGGTGATGTGTCCTCCGGTGTACAAACAAGACGTAGCTTGAATGAGCACACCTGTGTTTACACAAGCATTAAGGAGACAGGCATAATCAACGAATGCTTGTACACCTGCTTTATCAGCCAGATTGAACCGAAGAATTATCAAATGGCTCTCAAGGATAGCTCGTGGGTCGAAGCCATGCAAGAAGAGTTGGCTCAGTTCAAGAAAATGGAAGTTTGTACTTTGGTTGAAAAACCAAAGAATGTGCATGCGATAGGCACAAAATGGGTGTTTAAGTGCAAGAGAGATGAGAAAGGGATTATTATAAGAAACAAGGCGAGGCTAGTCGTTAAAGGTTTTAATCAACAAGAGGGGATTGATTATAATGAAGTGTTCGCTCCTGTGTCAAGATTGGAAGCCATTAGATTGTTTTTGGCATTTGCTGCTTATAAAAAGATGAAGGTTTTTCAGTTGGACGTAAAGAGTGCATTCCTAAATGGGAAAGTTGATGAGGTTGTGTATGTTGAGCAACCTCCGGGTTTTCCTGACCCAGACTTTCCAGACCATGTGTACAAATTAAGCAAGGCGTTGTATGGACTACATTAGGCACCTCGTGCCTGGTACTCAACTTTATCAGATTACTTGCTTCAGATTGATAGCACACTGTTTGTGAAGAGACAAGGAAGCGACTTCCTGCTAGTGCAAGTCTACGTGGATGACATTATTTTTGCTGCATCAAAAGTCTCCATGTGTCAAGATTTTGAGGCCGTCATGAAGAAAAGGTTTGAAATGAGTGCTATGGGTGAACTAACTTTCTTTTTAGGATTGCAGGTTCATCAGAAGAAGGAAGGGATGTTCATTCATCAGACCAAGTATGTCCATGATGTGCTCAAACGCTTCAAGATGGAGGACAGCACTCCATTCGACACTCCAATCTGCGTCAACCATAAATTGGGTGCTGATTCTGACAATGACGCAGATGTGGACCCAACTCAGTATCGAGCTATTATAGGTTCTTTAATGTACTTAACTGCTTCTAGGCCTGATATTATGTTTGCAGTTTGTCTTTGTGCTCGTTTTCAGGCAAACCCAAAGGAATCTCACATGAAGGGTGTGAAGAGGATCTTGCGGTATCTCAAAGGCAAACCGAAGCTGGGGTTGTGGTACGCAAAATGAGGAGACTTGGAGTTGGTCGCTTACACAGATTCTGATTATGGAGGGTGCAATCAGAGTCGGAAGTCAACAACTGGTGGATGTCAGTTTCTTGGTGGCAGATTGGTGTCGTGGCAATGCAAGAAGCAGACTTCAGTCGCAATTTCAACCTGTGAAGCAGAATACATGGCAGCATCCAACTGCTGCTCCCAGGTTCTTTGGATTCAACAACAGTTGGCGACTATGGTCTGAATTTCTTACTTACTCCTATTTGCATTGATAACACAGCTGCTATCTCAGTAACTAACAATCCCGTGAAGCACAGTAAAACTAAACATATTGACATACGTCATCATTTTATACGGGATTGTGCTGAGAAGAAACTGATTGTGCTTGAAAAGGTGGATACGCTTGATAATTTCGCTGATTTATATACTAAAGCGTTTGACAAAACAAGATTTCAAAACCTTATTGAGCTGAATGGGATGATCAATCCCGAGTAACCATGCTTTTTATGTTCGTTTTAAAAAAAAAAAAAAAAAAAAAAAAAAACGTCACTATCGCTTAGAATTATGTCGGTTGCCTCAGTTTGAAGGACATGTCTTAGGATATGTTTGGTCCTCATTTCTACTTGTAGAATATGCGGATAGCCATTAACCAGATGACTGAAAGTGACCGGGGCGGTTTATGATGTGTTTTCATTCTTTCGCTTAAAATTAGTCGATCATACTTAGTTAGAAGGACACATACTAGTATGTGGTCGGTCCAGCTGATCCATTGGATCTTCGGGATAGCCGTTTCCCTGAAGACTTTGTTTTGGTTGGGGCGATTGATGTTAAAAATTTTCTTTTTGGGAAATGAAATTATTTTTCAAGTCTACTACTTCGTAAGAAGTTACTTTACTATGTTTAACAGAAAATTGATCCAACCTTGGAAAATGATAGATATACTGCTTTTGTGTGCTTAACTAGTGAAGTTATTAGGCTTAAAAGGCTTTAGAACAGTCATTGTATGTCATGGTAGCTTTTTATGGTGCGTAAAAGTAGATGTGATACAAACTAAATCTACTCGATTTTACGTGGAAACTCCTTAAGAGTTTTGCATGTCTTCATATATATCTTTCCGAATGATAGGCAGAAAAGCGATTACCCAGTCATACACGAGCCCATAAATGTTCTGATTCCCGTAAAGATAGTGTGCGAAGAAACTGCAGTGATCCAGATTCGGGACTTGCAGTTGTTTACTACTCTGAAGTCTATGTATATGTTTATCGTAAAAAAAAAAAAAAAAAAAAAAAAAAAAAAAAAAAAAAAACTTATGAGTTATTGAAACATTCTAGAGCTGATAATGTCAAGACTTCTCAATCATGGAGTAAGAAAGAGAACGGGAAGCAGATGAAGAGTACTTACAAACTTAATCAGACAATATGGGTCGAAGTCAATTCGGGTGACTTGGGAAAAGCCAAATACGCTTTGAGAATAGATATGAGGCATCATAATCTCTGAGTTGTTGCCCACTTAAATTTTGAGGCATAATTGAACCTAACTCGTATCACAGAAATGATGAAAACCATTTTAAGTTATTTACCTGCCTACAACCTGTTTCTTTATGTCATAATACAGCTAAACACGGATCTATGTGACAGTCACGTAATTAGTATGATTCCTGTTCGGATCTTTTCTAAAACGTAGTAGTCCCTTGTAAAGACTGAAATTTGATCCCTTAAACTTTAATTGTTAAAAGTTTTCTTTTTATGTAGTTGTATGCTTTTATATCTGGTTACTTGGACTTGATCGTGTCATTTAATTCTCAAAGGGAAGTTTTAAAAGTTAATTGAAAAATGTTCAAATTATAAGGTTTGATTTTGTAAATATAGGCGAAGTTGTTAAACAGGCGAACTTGGGAATAACTTCGCCTAGGCGAAGTTAACCGTAACTTCGCCTGTATAACATCGTCCCTATATAAGGATTTTCAAAGGTCAAACTGTTCATATTTTTCAAAATCAGCGAACTTGTCCCCTAAAACCCTAAGCGAACTTCTCGATAACTTTCGCGAAGTTATCTGTCGATTCATCTGTTCATCTTTTCTTCGATTTCTTTTCAAATTAAAGGTGTTTTTGGGTTCTTATATCTTATAATCGATGTTCAATGTTATTAACCCTAGGTTGTTTCGACACCCGGTTAGTGACCTCGGACGTTCGATCCTTAAACCGGATTTTCAAAACTCGTCTTTACGTGGTTATGAACAAACTGATCGTCCAGATTTCTTTAATATCATGTGTTTTAGACTCCTCAATCGTCAAAATTGACCGAAACACCAGATTTTCCGGAGTTGAATCGATCTTACTGTTGCCGTTTCAGATTCAGGCGAACTTATAGGTTTAGCGAAGTTATCCGTAACTTCGCCTGATGCTTAACTTCGCCTGAGGCGATGTTGTGGTGAGGCGAAGTTATCATTAACTTCGCCTGGACCTTTTTAACTTATCAGTTATTAGACGAACTTAAAGCTGAAGCGAAGTTGTTCCCAACTTCGCCCCACCTTTAACTTCGCCTATACAGATTTTTTCACAACTTCGCTCATGGTAACAAGCGAACTTGTGTTATGCCTTAACGTTTATCTAACTTGGTTCGTTTGTTGCAGATATGGCTGCAGTAGCAGGTGCTGGAGGTGCTGGAGGAGATGACGGAGATAATCAGAGGCAATTTTTCCCGGGTCACAACATGTATATCACCTTAGACCCGGAAGCAAGCGGTGTTGAGGATTACCGCGAGATAATCACATTCCTCCTTCGCTCAAGGATATTCCACGCAATCACTACGACTCTGCCGATTTCCTTACCCAATATTGAGGATTTTTGGCAGACAGTGGAATACGATTGCCGCGTTGAGCCCCCGGTTATGCGAGCAACCGTCAACAATCAAGAAGTTCAGTTCTCTTCTGAACAAATACGGGTGGCTTTACGTTTCGGTAATGAGACTCGGGATGACCCGACGGACTTTGTGGCTCCTTTCCGAGATGGAGCATTTCTACGAATGGGCTATTCTGGTCCATTGGGCGATACACAACGGAGGAAGGGTTTCCTACTTGATCAGTGGCGCTTCCTCATGCACGTAATGATTGTCTGCATGTCTGGGAGGAAGGCGGGCACTGATGGTATGGGTGCGACTATGCAGTCAGCAATGACTGCTCTGACTTATAACAAACGTTATAGCTTTAGTCAGATGGTCTTTTATGAGATCGATAGACAGAGGAGAGCGATGGCTCGTGAAAGGTTCATCATGTATCCAAGATTCATTCAGATGATCTTGAATCATGTTGCTCGCACGTTGCCTCAACGACGTCCAACAAGATACGTGGAGAGTGTGAGCAAACGTATCTTCGCTCAATGCCGAAAATCCAGCGCGAGGAGCAAGCCTGAACTGCGTCCAAGGCATACTCCACTCTTTGGGTACTTAATAAACCCAGGGTATGTGCCAGCTCGTGGGGATGAGTTCAGAGACCCGGCACCACAACAGGCAGGAGCATCTCAAGCTATACGTGCTGCTCCTGTTGTGTCACCGGAGGAGGAAGTGGACCTTGATGCAAAATTCGGAGGTCAATAATTCTTCGATATGGATCGGGTGGATCCAGAGGAGAACGTTCAGATCCCAGTTGACCGTGTCTCGACTGTGCGTGTTACTAGAGCAGCTACGACGGTGGCTGACTCAGATCTTGATGATGTTGTGGATGAGGCGAGAAGGAGGTTGGTGACTCAAGAGAGGACGTTTGGGAAGAGAAAGAGGACAGATGATGATAGTGAGTCAGAAGAAGAAGAGGATATTCACAAGTTGATTAGACGTTCAAGACGGGAAAGGACAGGTGCAGGTATGGGAGCTGGAGAGACTTCAAGAGTTGTACGTTTCGCTCCGTCCGCACTGTCAGGTATGTCGATTGTTCCTACATCACTACAGGTCACAAGTTTAAGCGCCACCGATGTACCCGTGGTGGCTACAACATCATCTGTTGGCCTCCCGTCTATCACACTCCAGCTGACGACTCCAGATATCGTATCGTTGCCGCCTCCAACGCTTACTCCGTCGGAGGTTGTTGCACAATTTGTTGAGTCGACAGTCGTTGCAACTGCAGGGTTGTCGGTCACGATACCACCTGCGGTTACGTCCACAGCTGCTTCTGATGTCCCGGTTTCATTCGAAATCCCTGCTGAGTATACTCAAGACACATCTCACATGAGGTTTGATTTCGATGCAACCCTCTTAGACTCGGAGAGAATAGCTGCACTAGAGCAGGTCGTGGCAGAGCAAACAAAGATAAATCTTGTCCAGACCCAGGCTATTCAGCGCCTTGTAGCAGAGAATCAACTACAGTCGTCCCTCCTGGTTGAACATGGGAGAATTATAGATGCTATGAAGGAGTTCTTGGCATCTCAGGGGGAGACAAGCTGTAAAGGCGACGAGTTAAGGACAAAGAAGAGAAATGATAGAGACGATGATCCCAATGCATCGAAAGGTACAGGTGGTGAGTTGCCAAGAACTACTCAAGCTCTTGGGACTTCCACAGCTCAGGGGGAGTCTGCAGGTGCGGCTGGCAGTTCTGGTGGTGATGAGGTGGTGATGGTTGATGATGAAGAAATGGGAGATGATGTGATTGATGCTTTGAAAGAATTAGATGATGATATGTTTAGTGATGATGTGTTGTTTGATGATGATGTGCTGCCAATTGAGGAGATTGAAAAGATTGGTGCTGAAATAGTGATTGAAGATGATGTTGAAGAGGGTGAAATAGTTGAGGAGAATGTTGAACACGAGATCCCTGAAGTTGAAAAGTCAGATGTATGTCAAGACACAGCAGGTGATGATACAGAATGGGAGGAGCAGCCTAGATGGAAGGAAGGCTATGCTCATTGGTTTATCAAAACTAAGAAGCCTGCTGTTCCAACCATGTTCAAGAAAAGTTATAATATCAAAGGCTATGCTGAATCAAAGAAAGGAATTATCTGTTGGCTATATGATGAACAGTTAAAAGTGTTCGTGGTGAAAAGATATGATGGGATCCAATACTTTAAGAGGACGTTGAGATCTCTCAATACATTGCCTGAATGTGAGGTGAAGGATTTGGCTAGATTGGGGTTGATTAATAGAAGTGACGACAACATGGCCAGAGTTATTGGGAAGATCGTGTGGAAAGAAAGTATTAAAGAAAAGAAGTTTGAGTTATTAAAGCCACAGAAGGGAAAGCTAGTGGAAGATAAAGAAAGGGGAATGAGAGCAGATGGCAAGCCTTGGATGGTAATGAAGTACAAACCGATTCGGTGTCTTAAAGATGTGCTGATGAAGACAGTGCCCAAGGATGTGTTAAAGAACCTTAAATGGTGGTATGTTGATTGCCAGACTGCTGAAGCCGTGATGGAAGACGAAGACGAACAAGAAGTGCTAAGAGTGTATGATCCGATGCATCTTGTTAATTTATCGAAAGCTGATCTGCAAGTGTTAAATGAAAAGAAGATATTTTATATTCCTGCTTGGAAAGACGAAGCGAGGAAATATCAGCGAGTAGTCACGGTATGTGTGAGAGAAGGAGTACATGCATGAAGACAAAGAGATTGAAGGTTACAAGACACGTGCTTGAAGATCAAGACATGAAGCTACTGCCAAGGGGGAGTCTGTTGGTGCATAATGTCAGTAGTTCATAGTCTAGTGTCTGTAATCGAGTCTGTAATGTTAATTATGTTTTATATATGTCTTAAGCGAAGTTGTTAACAAGTTCGCCTAGGCGAACTTGTTAGTCAAGCTAAGTTATGGACAACTTCGCCTGAACATGCCAGGCGAAGTTGTCGTGTATAAATAGTCCTAGGTTACGGCTGTTTGAAAAAGAATCGTTTGTTCGTGTTAGTTTGTTCGAGTTGTTACGAGAGCTGTAACGTGTGTCTGTAATAGTGATATCGTATCACGTGTTTGAGTTATTATATAACGTGTGTTCGTTTCGTGTGTTCGTGTGATTCGTGTTCTATACTCGTAACGATCTACGCAGGGATTCCGCACCTGAGTAGATCGAGATATCTCGTGCGATCCATCCAGGGAACCTACAACAACCAAAAAGTTAACAATAAATTCTTTAAACAAAAGTTTGGTTGTAGGTTCGGATCTTGTTTCGGGTTAAGACCGAGGTAAGATTCTACAAACCCATAACCATAGAACTTATAAAATTTATTTTAGAAACTTAAATCTAACCATAAGCATGTTTAAACAATTATTTAACAAAACTAGTAAACAAATTCGGTTTACGGTTTAAAACTATTTACGGTTAAACCGAGGCTATTCTCTATAAACCCATAACCATGGTACTTCATAAATACGATATAAAAACTAAAATGAAAAAAAGTTAAACATGGTTAATATGTATAAAAAAGTTATGTAACTATATATATAAATGGGACGCATATATATTATATATATGTTGTTCCATAAGTTTCAAGTATTAATTAAGACTAAATAAACTAATTAAAATGCAAGACTTGGTCAGTTTGACTTTGAAAGTCAAACTTATCAAGAACATGAAAATAACCTTGAAAGAACCTTGAATTTGAGACAAGAAATGAATTATGAGCCGGGATAAATGTGGTAGAGGGTCATGTAATTATAGGATAAGATTAAATGGGTTAAATAAGAGATTTAGTAGCTAAAAGTAGGATTTGTTGGATAATAAACACAAAACAAAATCTGCTGGTCTCACTGGCTTCGCGCCGCGCGACGGGAAAGGGCTCCCCCATCGCATAGCGCGATGGGGTGGGCGGCCTGATATTTTCAAACTTTCAGAAAATGGAAAAATTGGTCCCCGAAGTTCATGTTAAACGTTTTTAAGGCATTTTAAGGACCGAAAAGGATGTTTTCGAGACCCAACAAATGTAAAACAATATTGTAATATAAAATCCATCATTTTGATTATACCATAAGTTTCGGTTTACAAAATGGGCCAGTTTACATGATAAACGAATAAAAATGGGACGCGAAATTGAAGAAAACAAAATTTTCGATGAAAAGCGTAACGGCACCATTGGCACATTAGTGAAAGGTGTTGACGGTGTACCTAGACTGGGAAACAGAATTTGGGTACCGATCATTGTTGAGTTACGTGAGAAGATAATGAGTGAAGCCTATAAATCCAAGTACATGATGCACCCGGGTATTGGTAGAATGTACCAAAATCTCAAGTTGAACTATTGGTAGAACGGAATGAAAATGGATATCTCTTTGCATGTTGCAAAATGTCTGACATGTTTGAAAGTTGAAGCTGAACTTCAAAAGCCCTCGGAATTGCTTCCACAACCCCAACTTCCCATTTGGTAGTAGGAAATGATAACCATGGATTTCATTACAAAACTCCCAAAAACCGCTCGTCAACATAATGTGATCTGGGTCATTGTTGAAAGGTTAGCCAAATCCGCTCATTTTATACCTATCAATGACACATATTCAATGGATAGATTAGTGTGAATCTATGTAAAAAACAAAGTTGCATTGCTTGGAGTGCCTCTGTCTATCATTTTTTATTGAGATAGTCGATTCACGTCTCATTTCTGGAAAGGTTTTCGATAAACGTTAGGAATCCAACTAAATCTTAGCACTACTTATCATCCAACAACTGACGGTCAAAGCAAAAGAACAATTCAAACGTTTGAATATATGATCCGCGCTTGTGTGATTGACCTAGGTGGAAGTTGGGATGACCATCATTCGCTAATGGAATTTTCGTATACTAATAGTTATCACACAAGTATTCAAGCCACACTGTTCGAAGCATTATATGGACGAAAATGTTGAACGCCGGTATGCTGGTCTGAAACAGGAGACAATCAACTGTCTGGACCCGAGATAGTCCAAGAAACCATCGATAAAGTGTTGCAAATCCGTGAGAGACTTAAGACAGCTAGAGATCGACAAAATAGTTATGTTGATATCCGTCATTAGTCTTTAGAATATCAAGTGGATGATAAGGTCTTATTAAAAGTTTCACCTTCAAAAGGTATTGTCCGCTTCGGTAAGAAAGGAAAACTAAGTCCACGCTTTTTTAGACCATTCGAAATACTCGAACGAATCGGTGTTGTCGATTATCATCTGCGTTAACCCGAAGAAATGAAAGGGATACACGATGTATTCCATATATCTAATCTACATAAATTTCTAGCTAACAAATCATTGTTAATGCCCTTAAGAGATTTTCAAATAAATGTAAATCTCAAGTTTGTAGAACTACCCTTACAAATTGAAAATTTTAAAATAAAGAAACTTGAGAGACATAATCTAAGGTCATTCAAAGTAAAAGGGGATTCTCGAAGAGGCCCTGAGTATACATGGGAATTAGAATCTGAAATGAAAAAGAAGTAACCCCACTTATTCTTGAAAGTGAATCTCGTGAACGAGATTCATTCCAAGGTGGGGAGGATGTAACGTCTCAAAAATATTTCGATCCAAAAACGTCATATATTCAAAGTCAAGGGCTGAAAATGAAAAGTCTATTTCGTGATGGATCAATACACAACCAATCGTGTATCGCGATGGGTGTGTTACAAAGTCCCAGGTTGAGCGGTGTCGCGATACGTGTTCTCCCAAAACTAACCCATGATCGTGCATCGCGATGACGAGGCCTGGTAAGCAGTGACACGTGCCCTGCCAAGTGTCCCATGTCGGTCTCGATATTGATCACTCAAACTCACAATAAATGTCACAACCCACACACTAAATGTGTCGACAAGAAGGTTGGTGATGTTGCTCTTTTTTGTAAGATTAACTGTTTGTTAATGGCGGAATCAGAAACAAACAGAATTGTCGCTTAAAGACTAATAAATGTAACAAACACAAACAATCACTCAAAAGATTTCCATTTATAAAAAGGTTTCATACAAATATAAATCTATTAGGGTTTCTTGTAAGTAATTTTTACCCGTACTAATCCTAGGACAGCCGTCACACTCAAATCAGGAATATTCGATTTCTTCTGAAAATTGTAAAGTATAAAATCCATGGTAAGCGTGCCCTAAATTATTCTATTTATTGGCCTGCCACCACCTGACAGCTGTCAGACTTCCAGAAACCCTAATGATAGGTACATAATCATATTACATATTCAAAAACATACTAAGTGTAACATCAGGTCTTCCGGGTAGTCTTTGTGCCATTTGTCTTCATCGAGTAGACCCGGTAACCTTGAAGTGTGCTGGTGAACAGTTCTCCGGGTAGACTTTACTTAGAGTATTTCCCTTAGAAAATACTTACCTAGCAGACTTCAATCTTCTTGACCATAGCAGACTTTGCCCGATAAGCTCTAACGAGCAAACTTGTCCTTCAAAAATCCTTTCAACTCTTTGTTATTGAATAACTTATTAGCAATTATAAGTGTGCTGGTAACACTATAGCTTGCTCGGAGTTGAACCTTGCCCGATAAAATCCTTAAGATAAGTCTTTATCAACTTCTATCAAGCATGCTCGAACCACTGTTTTATTAAATAATACCTTGCTAGATCTTCCAAATACTTGGCTTCAAAAGCTTGGTTATCCAAGGGCCTACTTGGAAGTCAACCTTGCTTAGCTATGAAGAACAACTTTTCTAGACAGAGTGATCCCTACTCGGATTGACACTAAAGAAGAATTCAAGAATATAACCTTGCCCGAAAGGCAAAATACCTTGCTAGGACAAGTAAAACCTTGCTGGGAGGTCCAAGTGTGCTCGGTTTCATACTTAGCCATTTTTGGGAGTGTTGAGAATATTCCAATCTCCTTGAGTCGTTTCTTGTCAAATCTTTGAGTCAACAATCTCCCCCTAGATTGGAACACCTCCGCTGTCCCAAAACACCTCTAAGGTTACATACACTTAGTCAAAATACATATTAAATCAAAATAAAATTACATAACAAAAGAAGATTACAACTCATAATTTGTCACAAGGACATTTCAAATTCAACTTATTCTAAGTTCATGTTCATCTTCTTGAACACATGATTTTAGCAGCTTTTTGCTGAAATAGAGCAATTTCCCTGTGGTGTGGATGTTGAGGAGACAAATTCCATTTGATGATTTCCTTAAGATCCTCAACAAGAATAAGTTCCAAATCAGACTCATTTGAGACAATGTTGCTCATAGAGTCGTTTGTGTTTCTCATCGGAAACCTTCCATTTCTGTCATCATAAAGTATGTTTTCAATTTTGTTGCAGTCTTTGATGACATAAAGTGGTTGGCTTGCAAAACTTAGGTTCTCAGTCACTGATTCTTTTCTATTTGACCTTTTTACCCAGTTCAGACAGGGAAAACCCAATTTTTCTTGTTCCCTAAAATATGTCAATAGTTCAAGCTATTGCACATTGGTAGACCTATGTTTTACTTGATAATCAGATATGTGCAATGCAACAATCACAGTTAACTGCTCTAGGTTGAACTTTCTGAAGTCGAATTTGGAGTAAATTTTCTCAAATTCTCTATTTTCCATCAGAACATTCAGATGTTCAGTCCTAGAATCATAAAATATTCCGTCTGGCATAATGTTGCAGTTGACTGGAGAACTTTTGGCTTTTGTTTCAGCTTTAACAGAAGGTTCATCCATCTTCAAGAGTATCTATTTTGATTTCATTTGAGTAGTAATTGTCCTTTCCCTCTTCTTTGTAGTGTTCAGTTTGGAAACAGATGAATTTGACTTCTCACATAATACTTTTACTTGTGTTTTCCCGGTCTTTGATAGATTAATCATCTACTTGGATATTCCCTTGTTCTTACCATCTAGAGATTGAGAATTGTCCTTCCCTTGACTTGTTAATTTTCCTTTTATCCTTTTAAAGCTGCTCATAATGTCTTTCTTTGTCATGACTTTGACTGTGTCAAAAGGAATCCCATTTTTCACAAAAAGTTACTTGCACAGAAATGTTTGAATTTTCATTTCTTCTTTCAAATCATATTGCCTTCTCAGTATTCATTTATTGACTCATTGTTTTTTAGTGTATTTTCATCATTTAAGACTTGTGAAATTTTGTCAATTATAGTGTGTAGTTTTTCTTTCACCTCTACTTCTGGTTCTTACTTTTTAATCAGCTTGAGTAAAGATACTAGCACTCCGTTTGGTATTTCTTTTTCATTTAAACAATTTTCAATTACTTCTTGTGGGACATCCTTCTAATTTTCCTTGTTCGAATCATCCCTTGTTTTCTTCTCAGCTTCAAACTGTTTCAACATTTCTTTTTGTTCATTAAATTCCTCATCAGTCAATAGTTGATTCAAATATTTTCTGTCTTGCATCTCTATCATTCTTTGCTCATATATCTTTTGGGCCTTTAACTTGGATTCATCAATGTTCAAGATATTTTCATTCACTCTTGGAGAATTAATGATCTGTATCTTCTCAGTGTCTTGAGCAATTTCTTTTCCTTTGAGCTTCTTTCTTTCATTATCTTGATATTTTTCTTCTTTTGGAAGGTTTGCATTTTCATCATCTGAGACGTTGTCATCATAAAGTGACAGCAGTTTCAATGCATTCTCCCCCTGAATCAGTGAGTTCTCCCCATACTTTGGGGCAGCTGAGGTCTTCTCAACCTCAGTCCTTAGGGTTTGAACTTTCTTTAGAGCCCTTGGCAGTTCCTCCTCAAATTCTGATTGATGAGTTTTGTAGCAGTTGGAACTACCCGAGATGTGATTCATTTTGGGATCTGTAGATAAGAGATAAACAGAGAGAGAGAGTGTTAGTTAGATAGACATTCAAATCTTGTCAAAATATTATCAATTAAAGAGAAAAAAAGATTAGAATGCTTCGATTCAAACTATCTTCTTGAATAGTATAGATACCTACACAACACAAACAATGTGAGTTTAATCTGAAATGAGAATTCTTTTAAATACGGAAGATTTTAATAATGAGACAAATAAATTGTCATATATGATGAAAATGACTATTCATTGAAGTACATGAATATTATTGGCTCAAAGAAAAGTTTCTAAAAAGGTTCTTTTGATTCTTTCTTTTCTTTTGCATGCCAGGTTTTAAAGGTGTTTTGTCTCTTAGTTCATAAATGCATTCAGTGACCTTTATTTAATTTTCAACACTTTTAACATATATTTTTACAAAAACAGTTTCAGTATTAGTTACCCGAATATGTTAATTAGTTCACAAATATTCAGTCAAGGATACTTTGAAAATAAAGTATGCTTGAACAACCTTAAGAATACAAAGTGTGCTAGATATGGATTCTTAACACAAAGTGTACTCGAAAGGCAAAGATTTGAAATTAACAAGTATATTAAGACAACATTTGAAGAATTTCAAAGTGTGCCCAAAATATAAAGTGTGCCCGGGAAACAAGGTTTACCCGGAAACACTTGTAATATCAAAGAATCATATTCACAAGTATCACATAGCTTGCTAGAATGAGTTCAACAGTAAAACAAACACCTAAATGTGCTATAAACCCTAAAAACACTGAAGCTTGCTAGAAGTAACATATTCAATCACAAAGCAACCTAGTATGACTTAAACAACCTATAAAACAGTTAAGTTTCCTAGAAAGTTTAGAATTCAACAAAGCTTACTAGTGAATAGTAACATATCAAATAGCTTGCTAATAAACAGTTGTACTCCTAAACAAATTGTTAAAGTGTGCTAGCCAATACAAACTAAATAAAAGTTTGCCATAAACTTCATATTCAGCATCTAGATATGCAAAGCTTGCTAGAAACAATTCAACTATCCTACAAAACACTTAAGTGTGCTAGAATAACTTGAACTTTCTAAAGCTTGCTGGTAATTACATATTCAATCTTCAAGTATGCTCGAAAGGGTTAGACTTCAAATAAAACAGTCAAGTATACCCAAAATAATGTAAAACATCAAAGCATGCCTGAAATTGATAAACTTATACAAAAACATCTAAGTATGCTCGGAAAGGTTGAAAAACATCAAACCTTACAGGAAAATATATATTCAACCCTTTTGAAGGTAAAATGCAACACTTTTTTACTTAAACAAAATATCAACCAAATTTATCAATAAAAATCGTTGTTTAAGAGAAAATGGTGCATTTAGAGATCAAATTTCAGTTATCATTCCTTTCAAAACAATTTATTTCTTATATGAAAAAGATATCAGTCATGGGATCATACTGACTAAACAACTTTTCAATACTTCATTCTCAGCATTATTATGACAACATAGACAGTTTAACAACATGCCTAGACTTAGCATGAATTTCGTCTCTTTGGTGATATGGTTAAGGTTCAATTAATATGCATAATACTAAATGGATAACACATATTTTTTCTGATGCTCCATATCTATTCTCAAGGCTTATTTGGCTTTCTCCATTTCACCCCGAATTGACTCCGACCCCCGGATATATGGTCAAAAATTTTAATGACAGAACAATTTAAAGATTTAAGATAATTCTTTTCAAGTTTTACAAACATATGTGTGGTTGAACGTTGGACTTATAGGCCAAACTGGTTGGGCTTACATGCCATTCATTCGGAATGTTTAAAGGACTTATATGATTGCATCCACCCCTATAGTTCTATTATTAACCATCGTGTTTGCAAATATTTTATAAAAATTTGTGAACATATATCAACTTTTGGTTGAGTAAATATTTGAAATAATGTAGTTCACATTTGTTTTTTGTCATTCTCATACAAGATATTTAATTTTTGGTGACCAAATACCAACGGGCTCGTGTATGACTGGATATTCACTTTTCTGCCTATCATTTGAAAAGATGTATCTTGGAACATGCATAGACAACAATGTAACTTCACATTAAGTTTAGCAAAATTCTTTATGTTTATATCACCTTAGATTTCACACATCATGGGAAAACAAGCATACTTGTCAATGACTGTACTAAGTGCCTTTTTTTAGCCTATTAAATCCATATGATTGGCTAAGTAGTCAATGTACTATCATTTCCCATTAAACAAAGTTTAATACTCAGTCACCCTAATTTCTCTTATTTGTCAGGTAAATGGCTATCATGTTTGGCCATAAGTGGTTAACAGGACCAAACATACATGAGAATACATGTCCTTTCAAATTTAGAGTTAATGACATAATGTTAAGTGAAAGAATAGAAAACAAGTTATAAATTTCCCCAAATGCTTTCAGTTTTCCAGGTTAATGGCTTTACTTTCAATCTAAAAACAGATGATAGGACCAAACATATACAAGTATATGCATATCCAACTTTAGCAAATGACATGATTTTAAACAAAGGTAACTCTTTTAGTCTCTTCATTGAAAATATCCTTTTAAGCTTCTAAAAGCTTTGAACTAAATATTATTATCATGTCTGTACACCATTAAACAACATGCTCTTGTATTATCAAAATTGTTTTGATCAAAATGTTTCTTAAAAATTTTCATTTGAGCATATCTTTTTGGCACAAAAACATATTTTGACACAATCACAAGCATAGCATGTTAAAATCATCAGTGACATCCTTAAAATAGGCAGACTTCTCAAAAAGCATAGTCTAACAAATCGTAACAATATCACATTAGATAAAACACATAATCATGATATAAGGCAAGAACATATTATCAAGTCAAATCAGGTACTTATCTAGATATCATACACTTCACTGATCATTATCCAAAATATTAGAAACACCTAGGATTTGCAGTTAATCATTTAAGCACATATCAGTGAACAGTAAACAGAATCACATTCAAACATCACAATTTGTAGATCCTCTACCAAAATTGTCAACTAGCATAGAGGAGCACGTATTAAACAAACATCTATCAAGACTTTGAAAAGATCATCAGTTTGCACAGTCAAGCACATATCATTAATCAGATTTCTTTAGAGTTGATCATTCCCAGGGCTTTCAGAAGAAAGTTGGACCTGGTTCTATCAAGTGGTTTTGTGAGTAGGTCAGCCAAATTATCACTTGTATCAACTCTTTTTACCTCAATTAAACCTTTTTCACTACAATCTCTTATAAAATGATGTCTGATTTCAATGTGCTTAGCCTTGGAATGTTGTACAGGATTCTTAACAATAAAATATGCAGCGGTGTTATCAATGTAAATAGGGGTGTTTGAGAAATTCAGACCATAATCCAGCATCTGATTTTGAATCCAGAGGACTTGTGCACAGCAGGAAGATGCAGCTGTATACTAAGCTTCAGCAGTTGAGATTGACATTGTAGTTTGTTTCTTGCATTGCCATGACACCAATTTGTCACCCAAAAATTGACAACCTCCAGAAGTTGACTTCCTACTCATATTGCACCCATCATAGTCACTATTTGTGTAGGCAATCAGATTAAAGGACTGGTTCTTTGGATACCAAATTCCTAAATCTGGTCTTCCCTTCAAATATCTAAAGATCCTATTTACTGCATTCATATGAGAAACCTTAGGACTTGATTGGAATCTTGCACAAACACACACAACAAACATGATACCTGGCCTTCGAGCAGTCAGATAAATTAGAGATCCAATCTTAGCTCTGTATTCATATTCATCCACTGGCTTCCCCTTTTCATCTACTACCATCTTTCCTTTGGTATCCATAGGAGTTGAAGCCGTTTTCAGATCATTACACTTGAATTTTTCTAGTATGTCCTGCACATACTTAGACTGGTAAATGAAAATCCCATCAGTCTTCTGTTGAACTTGCAGTCCAAGAAAGAAGTTCATTTATCCCATTGAGCTCATACTGTACTTGTATTGATCACCTCTTCAAACTCCATAGACATCTGTTTATTGGTTGACCCAAAAATAATATCATCAACATAAACTTGCAGCAAAAGCAAATCTATTCCTTTCTTCTTGTAAAAGAGGGTCTTGTCAATGGCTCCCCTTTGGAAACCATGTTCAAGTAGATGATTTGATAAATCAGCATACCAAGCTCCTGGAGCTAGATGCAGTCCATACAAGGCTTTGTTTAACTTATACGCCCTGTTAGGATAATCATGGTCCTCAAATCCTGGTGGCTGAGTCATATACACCTCCTCTTCTATTTTTTCATTTAGGAAAGCAGATTTGACATCAAGTTGAAATACCCTTAAAAACTTTGAGGCAGCATAAGCCAATAAAATTCTTATTGCTTCAAGTCTTGCAACTGGTGCAAAGACTTCTTTAAAGTCAATCCCTTCTTCTTGTAGGCATCCCAATGCAAAAAGTCTAGCCTTGTTCTTAATCACAATACATGTTTCATCCCTTTTATTCCTGTAAACCCATTTGGTTCCAATTGCATATCTATTAGTTCCCACACTTGCAGATCTCTGAACTGAGCCAACTCCTCTTGCATAGCTTCTACCCAGCTGTTGTCCTTCAATGCTTGAACAACGTTCTTGGGTTCTATTTGGGATAGAAAGCAGGAGTATAAACACATGTTTGCAGATTCAGATGCACTTCTTGTTACTCTTTCATAGATGTTTCCAATGATATTCTCAGGAGGAGGATTCTTTTCAACATAAGAGGATTGAACAACTATATCAGTTGATATATCAGAATCAAGATTTGTGTCATTGAGATCAGTTTCATCAATGATCAAATAAGTTTTTGCATCATGAAACTCTGGTGCTTCTTCATTGTTCAGTTTAGAGGTAGATGCACCATTGTTTCCAATATTCATACTTTGAAACAAATCCTCAAATCTTGCATTTCTTCTTGCTTCTTCTGTGTTATCAGGATCTGCCTCATCCACAGATACATCAGAGATCCAATCCTTGGTGTTCAGCAATGAACATTCGCATCCAAATTGCTTGAGAAACTTGATGTATGGCTTTCTTTTAAACAAAATCTCATAGGGAGTTTTGTCTTGACTTTTATCGATAAGGACTCAGTTCTGAACATAGCAAGCTGTGTTGATTGCTTCTGCCCAAAAAGTGACAGGCAGAATAGCATCAGCCAACATGGTTCTTGCAGCTTCTATAAGTGTTCTGTTTCTTCTTTCAGCTACACCATTTTGTTCAAGAGTTCTAGGAGCAGAGAATTGTTGAAGAATACCTTTTGCAGTACAAAACTCTTCCATCACTTCATTTTTGAACTCTGTACCATTATCACTTCTCATTACCTTTACCCTTGCATCCAGTTGATTCTCAATTCTGGTTACACAGCCTTTAATCAACTCTGCAGTCTCATCCTTTATACTCAGGAAATAAACCCAAGTATATCTTGAGAAATCATCAATGATCACACGACAGTATCTTTTGTTACCTATGCTTGGGACACTTACAGAACCAAAGAGATCCATGTGAAGCATCTCAAGCACTTGATCAATTGAGTTGATGAGTTTTTTCTTATGAGAAGACTTGTGATGCTTGCCCTTTTGGCATGAGATACAATTATCATCCAGTTTGAACTCTCTTGTAGGTAGGCCAATCACATGCTCACCCTTCACAAGTTTGTTCATGTTCTTCAAATTCACATGACACGGTTTTCTATGCCACAATTTTGACTCATTTTCAGTGGCTTTAGAAACAAAACAGGTACCCCCTTGAAACGCATCCTTCATGTTCAGTTCATACAAATTTCCATTCCTTGAGGCCATCATCATGATCATGTCAGGAGGGATTACAAAGTCAGGTTTAAGGATGAAACAGTGAGAATCATCAAACCCAAATTTATACCCTTTATCACACATCTGGGATATGCTTTAAAGGTTGTACTGTAATCCTTCTACATAGAAGACATTGTTAAATGTGACATTTCCATTTGTCAAGATACCCTTTCCAGTAATTTTACCACAATTTTCATCACTACCAAAGGCTACTGGACCTTCAAACTTCTCTTCATAGTTGACAGGTGACCTTTTGTCACAGGTCATGTGCCTGGAACATCCACTATCCATGTACCATACTTCATTCAGTGGAGTGGATGGTACCTGCACAAATCAAAGAAATTGATTAGTTGAGTGATGAAGTGCAAGCTGTCTCAACTAGCAAATCATCAGATTCAATAACAGTAGCAGCATTGGGTGTCATAGTAATGGGTTTAGGATCTTTATGAGTAATTTCAATATTATCTGAATTATCTGTTTCATAACCACATACCCTTGGAGTTTTCACATATGAAGTTGTGTTTTGGCAATCATCAACCACACTGTTGCACTCTTGAACTACATTGTCCTTTGTGCTTGAATAATCTCTCACATCAAAGTTCTTTTCCTTCTGAACGTCAACCTTAGGTTTCCAAAGAAATCCTTGAGGTTCAAAACCATGCTTCAATAGGAACTTTTAATCACCAGTTAGTTCTTTTGGTTCCCTTTTTGAGAAAACATTTTTCTTTCCTCTCTTATCATTACTTGGTGATCCTTGAGAATCATCAAACTTAACCGATTTTGAGTCTTGATTGGGGATAATTCTCAAAGATTGAAAATTCTTTTTAACACCAGTTTCAGATTTTTTGGGAGATTTGCTTCTTTTGACTTGTTCATCCATGCTTTTCTTTGGATTCTTTTTAGCTTTCCCTTCCTTCTTAAGCTTTCTGATTAGTTTTGCTCACATTCTTCTTTCCACACGCTTTTCCTTTTCCCCAAGTATTCATTATACTTCTGTTTGTAAATATAAAAGTTTTGACCAAACTTTGTCTCATTGGGAACATGAAAAGGTTTGAAATTGAACCTTTCATTGCTAGAATCGGTATAGTGACGATATTCATCACACTTTTTGCACCACAGTTTTCCATTGAATCTTTCATGATCACTCCCCTTCTTGAATCTCTCATTTGGTCTAGGTGGTGTAATTCCAAGTGTTTTCTGAGTCTTCAATCCATCAAAGTCAATTGAAAAAGGAACAAACTCTTCTATCTTGATATCTTGTCTTTCAGTCTTGCTCTTCACAAAGATGATTTTCTGCAGATTCATAGGCTCTTCATCCAGGTTTCCCTTGTGTCTTGACTGTCTTTTCTCATACTCCTCCATTGTTTCAACTTCTCCAATTTCAAACACTTCATGGCTAGAGAAAACAAGGTTACTGGAATGAAGTTGTCTCATTCAACTGTTTCAGTGGTCTTTTTCTTGTTATTCTCACTTAACCTTTTCGACAGTGTTATGCTTAGAGGCCTAACAACATTGTAACTTACTTTTGGACTTTCACATATGTCAAAAAACACATATTCTCTTCTCATTCTTTCATTTATCTTTGCCATCTTGGGAGTCAGTTTTGGCAGAACTGGTAGTTTGTCTATTGAATCAGGCTTCTTATATCTTCTACCTCTTTCAGCAGCCTGAATTTCTTCAGTAGAGATTTGATCACTTGAGTCATTCAGATCATCTTGGTTCAAATCTTTTTCACTGAAGTCATCTTCAGACACTTGTACTCCAATTGACTTATCTTCCCTCTGACTTCCTCTTTCACAACAAGCTCTCTTTCTTCATTTACTTCAACCATTTTGTAGCTGTCAAAGAATTTTTCCTTATCTTGAAAAACTTCTTTGAATTGGTTGATCTATGTCTCTTTTTTATCTTTGTCAACATTGAGAGTGTAGTTGTTGTTGAATTGTAACATGCCAAAATTTCAAAGTAATATTAATTATATTATTAAATATTGGTGGAAAGGGTGTACTCAAGTTGGTGGGAAAATAATAAGATTAAGTAGGGGTTAATACGAGTCAGGCTTGTGTTGGGTTAAGTAATATGGGTAATGGACTTGGGTGAAAATGGAATGAAGATATACCATGGGCTCAAGCCTATGACCCATCATACAAATACCTTCATTATGCCTAAATCATTCATTTACACATATTCCATACACCATCCAAAACACACACTTAGCTCTCTCTCATCCTACTCTCTCTCTCTCTATCTCTAAGCCGAAACCAAGAAGAAGAAGAAGAAGAAGAATGAGAATCAGTTTTTGACCCGAGGTAATGATAGTATCATATTGTAGAGATCCAAACCCGTTAGATTTAGTGACGAAATGACGAGTTGCACCGTTAAATCGTTGAAGTCACGAGATCTAGGTGGAATCGGGTATAAACCGAACCTAAGATGAGCTTAGGGTTCACCCTATCTCAGATCTGGATCGAACGGGACGAAAAACGGTGAAAACGGTGGTGAAATGAGCGAGATCTCACTTTTCCGGCGAGATCCCGTTTTTCCGGCAACGGCGGCGCCGAAAAGGCGGCGTCGGCGGGTGTGTCACATCAGATGTGACGTCTAACGTCTGACAAAACCCTAACCCTAATTTGTTTTGGAAATCTAACGAATTAGCGGTAATTCGTTATATAAAGGATAATCAGTTCATCATGGCAATTCGTTAGGGTGGGATGACGAACTAGAAACAGATCGCTAAGTTATTCGTTAAGGATAAATAACGAATTAGGCTAGCGAACTGAGATAACGAACCAGAATAACGAATTAAGCTAACGAATCTGGACAACGAAGTGGATAACGAATTAGAATGCGATCTGATAACGAATTAGAGTATGATTTGATAACAAATTAGAATGCGATCTGATATCGACCCTAGCCAGGGGCTCTGCCCGTTGGACCCTGCTAGGGGCTACCGCCCCTAGACCCTGCTGCCAGGGGCGCTGCCCCCGGACCCCGTTCGTTGATGGTAGTAATTAAACTAGAAACGTGATATGGAGAGTGATAGTAATCGATGCGCGTAATTGTTATACAGTTAGCCGTGCACAGCCAAAGAAAGGAGTAACCATTAATGGATGAAGTAACCGAGTTCAGGTGAGTTTCTAGCCCCATTCCTTGTTATATTTCCGGGGCTGTGTGCATACTCGATGTGATAGTTAATACACTTACCTTTATTGGTAAGTGTATGCCATGTATGATTTATATGTTATCTATATATGTCTTGAATGAGAATGAAAGCTTGTCAGTACGTGAACGATCTTCGGATATTGCACGTATTGTCAGGTTAATAAAATAGATATGAATATTGTATGTAATGTAAAGACGAGGTCTTGTCGGTACGTGAACGATCTTCGGATATTGCACGTACTGTCAGGTTATAAATATAGATTTGAATATTGTATGTAATGTAAAGATGATTGCTTATCGGTATGGGAACGATCTTCAGATATTGCATGTATTGCCAAGAATAATGATTGTCTCCTTATATGGATATTATATAATAAATTATGTACAAAGTTCCTTCTACGGATAATATATATAGACTGTTCTTTCTATGGAAAGCATAGTGTTCCTTTAATTGAAAGTACAGTGTTCCTTTAATGGAAAACATAGTGTTCCTTTAATGGAAAGCATAGTGTTCCTTCTATGAAAATATATAGGATGTTCCTGCTATGGAAGTATATAGAGTGTCTATCTATGGAGAATTTATACAGAGCGTCCTTCTATGGAATATATATAGCATGGGCAATAGCCATGGTTCTTTTAATATATATTATGTGACGTTCCTCTTATGGATATTTATACAAGGTTAAGATATGTGTGTATGTATGATATGTGTATGTATTGGATGTCACCTGATTAACTAGAACTCACTTAGCGTAGCTGACTTTTAGTATGCACGCAGGTGATCAGACTGAAGAGTTAAGCATGAGGATGGCACATGACATGGATTGAACCGCTGGCATCTGATGATGAAAGAAATGGTGTTTTAAATATGATGTTTATTATCATGGTTTTAAATAAAAGATTTAATGTTTTTTAATGAATGATTTAAGTTGACGTTTCCGCGAAAGGTTTAATGAACTCTGATTTGTAGAACTGTGTTCATGAGTAAATCCAACGTCCAAAGTAGGGCTACCGGGCAGGGCCTTACATGAATGGTGGAGGAACAACTTTTTATTTATCTTCTTCTTCTTTTATCTTGTTCACTGTACCACAAATGTTTCATGTGGACACCAAGTTCTCTAAAAATTCATTTTCAACCTGCAACTTGGTGTTCTGCACCTTCTCTTCAATAATCATTTTCTTTAAGCCATCTATCTCAGTGACATATCTTTGCTTAGTTCTATAGCTACTCACACAATCATCTTCCAAGCTACTGGTCTTTTCCTCATAGATTATGTCACTTGCTTGGTACCCATTAATTATGTTTTGTTTTCTGAAACACTCACCCTCTAGCTTGCCTACTTTTATAGTTAAAGAATTAATTTTTTCATATAATCAGTTCTAGAGGTTGAGTGTACCTGAGAAGATGATGTTCCAGCCTCATTTTCCACTACAGCCATCAATGCAACATTAGCTTTGGTGATATCATCTGCATGGTTACTCCAATCATTTGCTTTGGTGATTTCTGGGTTGATTTTGGTTGTTTCTGTTTGGGTTATTTGGAACATTTGGAGGGTTCTGTTGTTTCTTTGGTAGTTCTGGTTCTGAGGCACCACCTGTTGAAATTGGGGTTGTAGTTGTTGTTTCTTAGTTGGTTTTGCTGATATTGGAATTGGTTTCTTGGCTGTTGGTTATGGTATTGGTTCACTTGGAAGTTTCTTGGCTGGTTGCATTCTCATGCAAAGCGCCCAGGCTGTTGGTAGTTATAACAAATGGATTTTGACTTGTCAAATCCGAATCTTTCATTAGGACCTGATAGAGGAGATCTACCAGTCCTATTGTATAGCCTTTTGCTTCTAAGAGCCAACATGGCAGCCTGCCACTTCAAATCCATGTCTTCAAGGTCATTTGCATCAGTTTGTTCCAGATCATCTTGAATGACACTTGTGTGAATCATGTTCTTGGCAACAAATGCATTGTAGAACTCTGTAAACATAGAGAATAATGCTTGAGTTTCATTCCCTTGTCCACTGTTTCTACCACCATAAGGTAAATGTCCACTTGCCACAGAGGTAGTTTCATTGTCATCAATAAGTTGGACATTAAACCTTGACTGGCTACCTTGGTGACTTGTACTCCCACCAACAAATGATTTTGGTGTATCAACACCATGTTCATTTGGTTCCTCTATGATAGGAATCTGTTGTTGGTTTTTAGTGGACAAGCTTCCCATAGGTGCAATCAGTGCATTTGACACCTGGAAGCATGGCTTCTCCTCCTTGATCATTTCATTTTTGATCATCTCTATCTCAGCAGCTTGGAGGAAACATATCACATCATCCAACTTGAGTCTTTCAAAGTTTGGCTTCTGAAAAATGAACTTTCTAGCTGTAAACCATTCTTCGGGCAATGATGATAGCAGCTTAGTGTTCAAATCAGAGTCTGTCATCAATCCTAACCTACACTTAGTTGATTTTAAGAACTAACCGGGTAACGAATTGTTAAAGTGCTCTAATGTCGACTCTCCTCTCGGTCACTCCGACACACTACCCTAATGGAGATGAATACTACGCAACCAAGGATAGAGGAACAATTTAGTTTAACTTAAACTAGGTCAACTAATCGCTCACAAACCCAAACCCCCAAAAACCTAACCCGCTCTCGCGCGATCCTAATCCTAACAAGTAAAAGCTATGAGACGACCCTACTTCCTATCACCTCTCAGTCTCTAAGAAGGTGCCTACCCACTGATTTTAACTAATTAATATACCCACTTAAACCCTACGGTTGATCACCCTGCAAACAATCTCTAAACACAAAGTAAAGAGTTCAAACAAGCTAAAATTAACCAACACCGATTCAATCAATCAAAGCAAGAGGTAATTGAGTATTATTAATCAAAGTACAGCCACTAAACACAACCTAATTCAATGTTAAATCAAACTTTACATTAACAATTCAAGTCATGATCATCAACAATCCAATCTACTTACTAAAACCTAACAATAATCTTCTAACCTAGGTAGAACTAACTAGTTTAGCCTAACATTGGTTTTGGACAGCAGCAAAGAATTTATTTAAACATCACAAACATCAACATAAACATAAGTAAACTCATTCAAGATTCAAGAACAATCAAACAAAATTCAATCTTTAAGTTACTTGCAAAACAATCCAACATAAAAGATCAAATCAACTAGTTAGGGTTCTTGAATAAAAACACAAAGTTTATGGATGTATTACTCAATATTATGGCTGAGATTATGAGTGTATATGGTCCCTAGCTTCTTTCCTCAAACGTCCTTAGCCTCCTTCTTCTCTTCCAGCCGCCACAAAATCCTAAACTCAGCCGCCACAAGCTTTTCTTCTCTTCTTTCCCTTCTGTCCGATCGGAACTGGTCTTAGGAGTTAGGTTTTTTTGTCTTTTGTTTAATTAATATATTATACATTTAAGGCTTCTAACTTGTGGGCTTGGGTCGGGCCTTGAGTTGTAGTCTTCAAAGTTGCTCAAATAAGCCCCTAAAGTCTTCAAACTTAACTCTTTTTTCCATCAAGTTTCATAACCTACAAGAGACACTCAATCTTTGTAAAAATTAAGCAAAAACCACCCATAACTATTATTAACTAAACTAAAAAGCAATTAAATCATGATAAAACGATATGGAAAGTAAGTGTGTTTTACAACACATCAAACATCCTCACACTTAAGTCTTTTTCGTCCCTGAAAAGGTCTAATGCAGTTGGATCAGAATCGGAAAATACAGTCTTAAAATCATATAGGTTAATTTTTTTTAAAGCCTAGAAGAACGCAAAAGCCGCGATCAACGATATTGTATGCCTTAATCTTTACAGGGATAAATAAGATCCGACAATAATATTTCTCAGTAGTTTACACAATTAAGACGCGCTTATTTTCAGCTTTTACTGGACCAGACCACCCTAAATTAACTTAAACCTCAAAATTAGCAAAATTAAAAACTTTTGTTGCTCTATTTTTTTCATGAATAGTTAAGACGATCAAGGGTATTGTTTATCCACCTAAGCTTAAGCATCAAAGTCTACCAAGAAGCCATTAGATACAATTAAGGTTCAATTAATTAATAGCTAGTGTTCCGCACAACATGACATACCCCCGTTATCATTCAATACCCCGAAACCATCACCATAGGTGAGTATACAAAATTTCATTTGTAGGTCTTACATGTAGCTTGTCCCTTGTGGTCTGTTTCTTAATGGTAATGAGACGCGAGCAAGGGGAACCCACATGGCTAACAGCGTGGATGATCAAGTCTGTAGTGTATTTGTACTTTTGTACTTTTGTGATCATGTTTAATGACTTATAAGGGTTTGCTCTTTTTGGATTTATTTTAAATATCCACAATCCCACTTAGGAATTGTGAATACCCAGATGAATAGATTGCATACAGACCCATGGTCTCCGGACCCGAAGTATCCCATCAATACAAGATTTAAGGTTATAAAACCATACGCCAATGAGGTGTAAAACACAAAACTAGCAGTTTAAGATTTATATCACAGGCTACACGGCATACTCTAACGTTAAACCTACCCAAGCATCATATGTTAACGTATTCAAATTTTTAAAACTCATGATATTTCCACTTTTTCATATCAAAATTTGAGGCTTGTGTATGGTCCGACCTTTCAATACTTATTTTCCATGGACAAAACGCTTTACCCACAAAAGATTTTCGTTTTAACCATTTTATCAAATTTGCCCTTTTATTTCCAAGGCTGAGCCTACCAACACATCCCAAATTAAGTGTGTTTTCTTTTATTTATCTCATATTATTAGTAGTTTGAAAAAATGACTTCCGATAAATATCATCATCTCCCACTTTAACACAAAAAGAAAACTAAATTCAAGGGACATTTTTCTTTACATTTATATATATATATATATATATATATATATATATAAAACAAAATCCAACAACTAAGTAAAATAAATTCCCATCCCCACACTTAGAACGAAATCGTCCTCGATGAGAACAAGGAAAAGAAATATAAGTAAATAAAAATGAAAAATTAAAATAAAATTAAAACTTAAAATAGCAAAAAGTAAAACAGAGAACGGGTTACTCCCCTGGTTTAGATTCAGTTTCTTCATCTGTTGTGTATCAATCGAATGACCGTATAGCATTTCATTCGCGGCCGCAACCTCGGGTGAACCAGTTCCAAAATGTCATCAGAGCTACCATGCGCATAATAAAACCCGCAATAACTCAAACTCTCTCGCATGTAGCGGCGTACAAAACAGAAAATAGAAATATAAGAAATAAACATATTTTTGTATTTTTTTAATTTTTTTTATTTTAATGAAATATTTAAATTTTTTTGTGTTTTTATGTTTTTATAAATAACCAAAATAAAACGAATAAAAACAGATAATAAAGAAAATCATAATACAAACTCTACAACTCGGGCTATCTCCCGAATGATGCATCCATCACGTCTATGTCTCGTGAATGACTCAAGGTAGAATACCTCGAATGTCTGATCAGTTATCGGCTCTCCTATGTAGTGCTTCAATCTATAACCGTTCACTTTAAACTTCCCGCTTTAATCTTGTATCTCAATCGCGCCATACGGGAAAACCTTAGTGACCGTGAACGGTCCCGACCATCGGGATTTCAACTTTCCCGGGAATAACCTCAACCGGGAGTTATACAGTAAGACCTTATCCCCACACTTGAACTGCTAATTACCCTTCAATTTTTTATCATGCAGTTCCTTTGTGTTCTCCTTATATCTAAATGATTGTGCATATGCATGATCCCGGAGCTCCTATAACTCATGCAACTGATGGAAATGATTACCCTCTGCGACGGATAAATCAAGATTAACCCTCTGAAGGGCCCATGAGGCACGTTGTTCCAACCCAACAGGGAGATGAAAGGCCTTCCCATAAATCATCCAAAATAGTGTGGAACCAGTCGGAGTCTTGTAGGCTGTACGGAAGGCCCACAAAGCGTCATCTAATTTTTCGGACCAATCCCGACGATTTGAACCAACCGTTTTCTCGAGAATACGTTTGATTCCCCGATTACTCACTTCCACTTGCCCACTAGTCTGTGGGTGGTAGGCGGCTGCAAGCAGATGGGTGACCCCATAACGCTGCAACGCCTTATCCATCTGCGAGTTGCAGAATGAGTACCTCGATCACTAATCAAGGCTTTCGGGACTCCAAAACGAGCAAATATAGTTTTTATAAAATGGACTACCACTCGGGCATCATTGGTGGGTAGAGTTTGGCCTCAACCAACTTAGACACATAATCGACAGCCAAGAGTATGTATTTGTTCCCACGCAAAGATAGAAACGGTCCCATGAAATCAATGCCCCACACATCGAAAACATCACAAACTTGAATAGCATTTTGGGGCATTTCGTTTCGCGAAGAAATGTTGCCAACACGCTGGCAACGATCACAGCTCCTAACGAACAAATGAGCATCCTTAAAGATAGACGGCCAGTAAAAACCAAAATCTAAGACTTTCTTCTCCGTCGAACTCACACCGTGGTGACCTCCTGTCGGTCCCACATGACAATCGCAAAGAATTTACCATCCGTCCTTGACATCTACACACCTCCTAATAAGCTGAAAAGCACCGATGCGGAAACGATATGGGTCGTCCCAAAGGTAAAATTTGATATCAGCAAAGAATTTCTTCTTTTGCTAGTATGGCATATTCGGGAGGTACCCGTCAGCGAGATAGTTCGCGAAATCATCGAACCATGGAAAACCTTCCTCTTGTGCCGTAACAAACATGAAACTCTCCGTCGGAAAACGATCGTCGATCCTGATCCCCAAATCTCCTAAATCAACTCCCTCTAGACGTGAAAAATGATCGGCTGCCACATTCTCGGCCCCCTTTTATCACGGATCTCTATATCAAACTCTTGAAGCAACATGATCCATCGGATAAGACAAGGCTTAGCATCCTGTTTGCTGAAAAGATATCGAATAGCGGCATGATCCGTGTAAACAATCGTCTTGGACAGAACCAGATAAGACCTAAATTTATCGAAAGTGAACACCACAACTAAAAGCTCTTTATCAGTGGTAGTATAGCTTTCCAGTGCGCCATTTAAGGTCCGGCTAGCATAGTAGATCGGATGGAAGTGTTTATCCTTCCGCTGTCCAAGAACCGCTCCGACTGTGAAGTCGCTCGTGTCACACATCAACTCGAATGGTAACTACCAGTCGGGAGCAACCATGATCGGGCCGTTAACGAGTTTTTCTTTTAAATGATCAAATGCTTTGATACACTGCTCAGAAAAAACAAATGGAGCATCCTTCTCCAGAATTTTGGTCATGGGCCTCGCGAATTTTGAAAAATCTTTGATGAACCAGCGTAGAACCCGGCATGACCTAGAAAGCTACGAATGTATCTCACAAAAGTGGGCGGGGGAAGATTAGAAATAGTCTCAACCTTTGCTCGGTCAACCTCTATTCCCGCACTTGAAATCCGATGCCCCAAAACAATGCCCTCGCGCACCATGAAATGACACTTCTCCCAGTTAAGGACTAGGTTGGGGTCGACACAGCGGGATATCATCCTCTCAAGATTTGATAAACAATGATCGAAAGAACTCCCAAATACGGAAAAATCATCCATGAACACCTCCATGGAGTCCTAGATCATATCTTGGAAGATGGCCACCATAAACCTCTGGAATGTGGCCGGAGTGTTACAAAGTCCGAATGACATACGTTTATAGGCAAACGTTCCATAATGGCAGGTAAAACTGGTTTTCTCCTGGTCGTCGGGAGCTATCGGAACCTGGAAGTACCCGGAGAAACCATCTAAGAAGCAGTAGTACTACTGAACTGCTAAACGCTCTAACATTTGATCAATGAAGGGTAGAGGAAAGTGATCTTTCCTGGTGGCATCATTTAGTCTACGATAGTCGATGTAGACTCGCCATCCCGTCACAGTCCTAGTGGGAATAAGCTATTTCCTCTCATTGGTGATGACAGTCATGCCACCCTTTTTAGGAACCACTTAGACTGGAGTCACCCAAGCTCTATCAGAAATGGGAAAATTGATCCCTGCATCAAGGAGTTTAATGATCTCCTTCTTTACGACCTCTTGCATTTTCGGATTAAGCCGCCGTTGCGGCTGGACGACAGTTTTGAAATTTTCCTCCATGAGGATTTTATGAGTGCAAAACGAAGGGTTGATACACTTGATGTCGATAATCTTCCATGCAATAGCCTCCTTGTGCTCTCGTAGAGCCCTCAATAACTTCTCCTTCTCGACCTCCGTCAAAGCAGATGCAATGATAACTGGCAATTTCCACTCTTCATCTAAAAATGCATACTCAAGTTGGGAAGGCAAATCCTAAAGCTCTAAGGAAGAAGGAGGACTCTCGATAGAAGGTCGGTCCATCGGATAGTCTCGTACGATCTCAGCAGACACGCCAGATTCAGGGATATGCGACTCGGTGTAGTCATCTAAGGACTGATTGGTTATGGCAACCATCTCAATCTCTGGAATCTCCCTATCGAGTATCTGGGTGTCGGAGGCAAATCCTCCACAAATTTCGCTGAGAAACTCCCCAACATGCTCCATGATGATATCAATGAAGTATCAGGAGTCATCAGCAGACTTGGGGTGTTTCAGTGACTGTCGAACGTCAAAGGTGACGTTCTCATCCCCAACTCTTAAGATCAATATACCCTCGCAGACGTCGATCAATGCATGTGCAGTGGCAAGGAATGGTCGACCCAACATAAGTGGGACATTATCATCGTCATTCATGTCCAAGATGACAAAGTCCACCGGGAAGATGAACTTGTCGACACGAACAAGCATGTTCTCGACCACCCCTCGGGGGTATTTCACAGAACGATCAGCAAGCTGGATACTCATACGGGTAGGCCTTGGTTCGCCTAGACCCAACTTTCGATACACGAAATATGGCATGAGGTTACTACTGGCACCAAGATCCGCTGGCGCATGAACAACCGTATTATTACTCAAGATGCAGGGAATCGTGAAACTCCCAGGATCGGACATCTTTTCTGGTAAATTTCTCTGCAAGACTGCAGAGCAACCAGCACTCAGAGGAATGGAAGAGAATTTAGTTAACTTCTCTTTATTCGAAAGGATATCCTTAAGGAACTTTGCATATTTCGGCATTTGCGTGAGTGCCTTAAGGAATCGAATGTTAAGATGAAGCTGCTTCAGAAGATCAAGAAATTTGGAGTTCTACTCCTCATCTCTATCCCTACGGACTCTCCCGGGATATGGAAGTCTAGTTTTGTAGACTCTCGGTGGTGTGCTAGGTAATGGCTGATTCTCGGCATGTGGTGTACTTCCGGGGTTGCGTCTCTAATGCACTTTGGCTGGTGGAGACTCCAACTGAATCTCCTCGTCTTTCTGCTCCTCTACATCTACCGCAGGCTCGTCAACGACTCCTCTCGTTGCCACCTGAATCACAGGCTCGCTACGTGCCCCTGCACCGCTCCTAGTTGTTACAGCCTTCGCGAATGCCTTCGGATTTTGTTCGGTATTACTTGGAAGTGTTCCTTGCGACCTCTCATTTAGACGACTTTCTATCTCCCCAATCTGCCGCTCAATATTTTGAATTGATGCTCCTTGATTTCTCATGAATGACTCGTGCTCCAGAAATTTCTCTTGAGTCTCTTTATGACAGGAGTCCTCTCGAGTCATAAGCTGCGACAGCATTTGTGTCTGCTGTGCCATCATCTTCTCTAACGTGGGCTTTTTCTCCCCACTACTCGCCCCCTCACCGGAATCCTGGAAAAGACTCTGACGCTACTGGAAGCCGGACAGATTTCCGTTCCTCCAGTTGGAATTTTTGTTACCTCTCCACCCCGAATTATAAGAATTGAAAGTGTTTTGATTTCGGTTTGGATTATTAACAAAATCGACTTCCTCCTCCTGGAAACCTACGGGGCACTGAACGGTATCATGCCCCCATCTACAGATCTCGCATAACTTACTTTTCACCTGCAGGTGTTTCACGATCTTTGCCAACGCCTCAACCTGTGCTGCAAGTGCGGTGCTCGTGTCGACCGAATGCATGCCGCATGATAGGGAGTCGACGTTCTTGGTACTCTTAGTTGGTGGTCGCTGGTATCCACTCATGGCTAACCCATTAAATAAATCAATGCACTCATCCGTATCCTTCGTTGTCAAGAGGTTACCTCCTGCAGCCGTGTCGAGCATACTTTGAGTCGCGTACGTCACTCCGTTATAGAATTTCACAACAACTGCCCAGTCTTGTAGGCCGTGGTTTGGACATAAAGCAAGTAGATTTTTGAACCTCTCCCAGGCCTCATAGAAGCTCTCGGTGTCCTCCATATGGAAAGAATGAATTTGGTTGCGCAAACGAGCGGCCTTAGCCGGAGGATCGAATTTTTCGAGAAACTGGGTCTGCATGGCTGCCCAAGTAGCAATGGATCCCTATGGGAGGGACTCAAGCCACAGACTTGCATGATCAACGAGTGAGAATGGAAAGATGCGGAGATTGATGGCATCTTCGGATACACCTGCAAGATGAAAAGTGTCGCAAATACGTGCAATGCGAGTAAGATGAGAATGTGGGTTCTCGTGGAGCAACCCGTGAAATTGAGCAGAATGAGAAATCGTGTTCAGAATATTAGATGGAATCTGCGAAGTGGTGAGAACTCCGATAGCTGGTGGAGCAATGCTAGATCTCGTGCCAGCGTCGACCGGACGGGCCCGGTCTGTAACTATCCTCCCTTGGTGGTGCTGCGTCGCCCATGATCCTATCCCTAATGACGTGTTCAGAAAAAGTAGAAGAAGTGGATGTATTAACGACGAACGTAGAAGAACTAGAAGACGGTCAGGTATGACGTCTCTCACGCAGCTCTCTCTCTTTGGTTCGGGAAATCCTTCGGCTTCAGGCGGTCCTAAAGATCGAGTACGTCGCATAAAACTATTAAAATAAACAAAGTAAACTAAAATTAGCTAAACTATTTTAAACTAACAAACAAAGCAAATAAGAAAAACAAAAAGTAAACAAGGTAAGTCCTAACTCGAGTCGTTCTCAATACGCCTCTAATCGTGTCCCCGGCAACGGCGCCAAAAACTTTATGTGTATAATGATGCTCTCACAACTAAGCTTTAAATTTATTAAACGAAAATCCTAACGAATCCACACACAACCGGCAAGTGTACCGATCACTAATAGTATAGACCTATGGAAGTCCGAGTATCGAACACAAGGACACGAGAAAACGTACTTAATACTTAACCCTAACCAAGAATCACCTTAGAATAATATATTTTAAATGATTTTTTTATTATTAACTACTTAACCTAACTTAAATAACTTAAAAGACTTAAATTAAGAAAACTAGACGAAACTTTGAGAATAAGATTTATCAATGGAGGAGAAAACGTCTACCTAGGTAAGAATCCTATTTAAGGTATAATAAGCTAATAGATTGTAGAATCTCATGACACCAGTTCCAAAGGATGACACAACTAAGGTTCACTCAAGAAAGCTAGATCACCTCTCGGTCTCACTAACAAATCCTAACCTACACTTAGTTGATTTTAAGAACTGACCGGGTAACGAATTTTTAAAGTGCTCTAATGTCGACTCTCCTCTCGGCCTCACCAACACACAAACCTAATGGAGACGAATACTACGCAACCAAGGATAGATGAACAATTTAGTTTAAATTAAACTAGGTCAACTAATCACTCACAAACCCAAACCCGACAAGAACCGAACCCGCTCTCGCGCGATCCTAATCCTAACAAGTAAAAGCTATGAGACGACCCTACTTCCTATAACCTCTCGGTCTCTAAGAAGGTGCCTACCCGCTGATTTTAACTAATTAATATACCCACTTAAACCCTACGGTTAATCACCCCGCAAACAATCTCTAAACACAAAGTAAAGAGTTCAAACAAGCTAAAATTAACCAAAACCGATTCAATCAATCAAAGCAAGAGGTAATTGAGTATTATTAATCAAAACACAGCCACTAAACACAACCTAATTTAATGTTAAATCAAGCTTTACATTAACAATTCAAGTCATGATCATCAACAATCCAATCTACTTACTAAAACTTAACAATAATCGTCTAACCTAGGTATAACTAACTAGTTTAGCCTAACATTAGTTTTGGACAGCAAAAAACAATTGATTTAAACATCATAAACATCAACATAAACATAAGTAAACTCATTCAAGATTCAAGAACAATCAAATACAAGTCAATCTTTAAGTTACTTGCAAAACAATCCAACATAAAAGATCAAATCAACTAGTTAGGGTTATTGAATAAAAACACAAAGTTTATGGATGTATTACTCAATATTATGACTGAGATTTTGAGTGTCTATGGTCCCTAGCTGTTGTCCTCAGACGTCCTTAGCCTCCTTCCTCTCTTCCAGCCGCCACAAAAGCCTAAACTCAACCGCCACAAGCTTTTTTTCTCTTCTTTCCCTTCTGTCCGATCGGAACTGGTCTTAGGAGTTAGGGTTTTTTTTTCTTTTTTTTAATTAATATATTATACATGAAAGGCTTCTAACTTGTGGGCTTGGGTCGGGCCTTGAGTTGTAGTCTTCAAAGTTGCTCAAATAAGCCCCTAAAGTCTTCAAACTTAACTCTTTTTTCCATGAACTTTCATAACTTACAAGTAACACTCAATCTTTGTAAAATTAAGCAAAAAACCACCCATAACTATTATTAATTAAACTAAAAAGCAATTAAATCATGATAAAACGATATGGAAAGTAAGTGTGTTTTACCACACATCAGATCAACTCTATCTCAGCAGCTTGGAGGAAACAGATCACATCATCCAACTTGAGTCTTTCAAAGTTTGGATTCTGAATAATGAACTTACTAGCTGTATACCATTCTTTAGGCAATGATGATAGCAGCATAGTGTTGAAATCAGAGTATGTCATCACATAATCAGTGGTTCTCAGGTCATTCTAAATTTCTAAAAATCTATCAAGAATTGATTTCAGCCTTTTCCCATCTTTATACTTGAATCTCTCAAGTTGTTGCTTGTGTCTTTGCTTCTTGATGTTCTTCAGCTCTGTGTTTCCCTCAAACATCTCAAGTATTGCATCATACATAGCCTTCGCTATGGTATGATGTGCAACCTTGGTTAAGATTTCCCAAGACAGACCCAGCTTAATCTTTACTAGAGCTCTGTCATCAATCTTCCTCATCCTTTCACCCACGGCTTGGTTAGGATTTGCCCCTTCAGGAGTATATGGTCCATTTTAATGGAGTTCCACAAATCCACGTCATTATAACACACTGCATCCTCAAACAAAGATTTTCATTTGATAAAATTCTCCTGCCCATACAGCCTTGGAATCTTGTTAGTGGATACATCTTGCTCTTTAAAACCAGGCATATTTTTGGTCTTTTGTAAATGATTTTAAAGAAAAACTGAGAACAGTTTGAACAGATTGCAAAATCAAATTTGAAAAATCAATCAGATCTGAGAAAGAGCTCTTCATATCTGATGTATCTGATTCGATTGGAGCAAGATCTAGTAATTAAAATTCAAACTTTAACTAAAACAAGTAAAAGAAGTAACCCAAATTTGCAGATCTGGAAGAATGAAGAAAGAACATAGTTTCTGACGTCAGTATTCAATGGAACAATACTCAGCTCACATCATTCTTCATCTTCAAATGATCAACAATAAGCAACAAATCTTCACACAAACAACAACAAACGAGCTCTGATACCACTTGACGGTCCTGAAATTGATCACTCAATCTCACATTAAATGTCACAACCCACACAGTAAATGTGTCGACAAGAAGGTTGATGACGTTGCTATTTTTGGTAATATTAACTGTTTGTTAACGGCGGAATCAAAAACAAACAGAATTGTTGCTTAAAGACTAATAAATGTATCAAGCACAAACAATCACTCAAAAGATTTCCATTTATAGAAAGGTTTCATACAAATGTAAATCGACTAAGCTTTCTTGTAACGAATGTTTATCCGTACTAATCTTAGGATAGCCGTCACACTCAAATCAGGAATATTCGATTTCTTCTGAAAAGTGTAAAGTGGCAAATCCGTGGTAGGCGTGCCCTAAATTATTCTATTTATAGGCCTGCCACCATGCTGTCCTGACTTTTAGAAACCCAAATGATAGGTACATAATCATATTACATAATCAAAAACATACTAAGTGTAAAATCAGGTCTTTCGGGTAGGCTTTTTGCCATTTGTCTTCATCGAGTAGACCTGGTAACCTTGAAGTGTGATGGTGAACAATTCTCCGGGTAGACTTTACTTAGAGTATTTTCCTTAGAAAATACTTACCTAGCAGACTTCAATCTTCTTGACCATAGCAGACTTTGCCCGATAAGATATAACGAGCAAACTTGTTCTTCAGAAATCCTTTCAACTCTTTGTTAATGAATAACTTATTAACAATTATAAGTGTGCTGGTAACACTATAGCTTAATCGGAGTTGAACCTTGCCCGACGAAATCCTTAAGATAAGTCTTTATAAACTTCCATCAAGCATGCTCGGACCATTGTTTTATTAAAGAATACCTTGCTAGATCTTCCAAATACTTGGCTTCAAAAGCTTCGTTAGCCAAGGGCCTACTCGGAAGTAAACCTTGCTTGGCTATGAAGAACAACCTTGCTAGACATAGTGAACCCTACTCGGATTGACACTAAAGAAGACTTCAAGAAGATAACCTCGCCCGAAAGGCAAAATACCTTGCTAGGACAAGTAAAACCTTGCTGGGAGGTCCATGTGTGCTCGGTTTCCTTATTTAGCCATTTTTTGGAGTGTTGTGAAGATTCCAATCTTCCTTGAGTCATTTCTTGTCAAATCTTTGATTGAACATCCCCACATGTCCAGCCACATGGCACACGGGGGGGGGGGGGGGGCAAGGCTACTAATTATGCCGCAAGGCTAGTCGTGATACGTGATGACCTACAAAAGGTCCATCGCGTATTGCGATGGATTATTATATTCATTAACTATGTTACTGATCCATCGCGATACCGCGTAAATAGGGCAGCTAGCCCTTCCATTTTGATCATAACTTCTCACTCTCTCTCTCTCTCTCTCTCTCTCTAGAAACCACTCTCTTATTACCTCATAAAACGTGCCAGCAACCCGATGATATTACCACAAAAACCGTGTAAAAACCTAATGTTTCCTCGAAGTACGTGCCATCACAAGGTTAGCTGAAGTTTCCGCCTCGAAGTGTGCCAACAAATCTCAACGAACGACGTACCTCGATTTGTGTGCCAAGAAGTGTTGATCAAGGTTTCTCGATAAACGTGCAAGCGTGGAAGTGCTGCCCGAGAGTCTAGGAGTTTATAACCAAATAAGGTAGGGGTTCTGCCCGAGTAAAATATTATTATATTAAAATAGGCTTTGACCTTAGTCGAGGGTATACTCGATAACTCGAAAATATAAACAAAGAAAATATAAATAAAATATATCTCTATAAAAATAATTATTTGTTATTAATAAAAATATTATTTAATATTCTTAGATAATAAGTAAAGAAATAAAGTATACATTTATTCGAGAAGAAAAATTTAGTGTTTAGAAATATAAATGATCGAACTAAAGGTTCGAACAAAGTAAATAAAAAATATATAATTTGAACTAAAGGTTCGAAACGAAAATATAATCGAGATTAAGGTTATACAAAATAGACTAAAGGTCTAAGCTAGATAATTGATCTAGTAATAACAAATGGTTATACTCGTACTATAGGTCCAAGATAGCAAGAAAGACAACTCGATCAGTGAAGAGAAGCTGATCATTTTAAAAGGGGAATACGTCCCAAACTTTTAACTGGTTTAATCGAGTCGCTTAAATTGATTACATGAGATTACGTATCTCTAAAACAATAGGTGTCTAGATCCTTTCATAGGTGGTAGACAGTGGGCACACGATGCCACACCTGGTTATGCCTCCGCTATGACGATCCGGACCTAAGTTATGTCTGAGAAAGGGTAATCATGTGTTACTGATGGTAGCTAAGTAACTGTAGGTTCCCAGCCGGATCTACACGGAATATCTCGTTCTACGTAGGTGCGGAATCCCTACGTAAGACGATACGAGCGTAGAAGACGATACACGTTAAACACAATCAAACACACGTTACAATACACCAAGAACACGTTGTATTGCAACTGATAACACGTGATACACCGATCACTGATTACACGTAATGAACAACTCTATTACAAACCTAGCCGCAGCTAAACACTTATAACATACGACAACTTCGCCTAACATTTTTAGGCGAAGTTGTTACTAACTTCGCTTGTTCCACAAGTTCGCTCATATCAGGCGAACTTGAGACAACTTCGCTTAAATCTAAATACAAAACATACTAACTCGATTACAGACACTATATACTGAACTACTGACATCATGTACCAACAGACTCCCCCATGGCAGTAGCTTCATATCTCTATCTTCAATCACGTGTCTTGTAATCTCAAAAATCTTGTATCTTTCATCTTTAAGTATGAACGCCTTCTCGTACACAAACTGAAACTACTCTTTGATATTTCTTTCCTTCTTCTTTCCAAGCAGGAATGTAAAATATATTTTTCTTGTTCAGCACCTGCAGATCAGCTTGAGACAAATTCACTAAATGCATAGGATCATATACTCTCATCAGTTCTTGTTCATCTTCATTCCTCTATCTTTGTCTTCAACGAGCTTTCCTTTCTGTGGTTTCAACAGCTCGAACTTTTTCTCCTTTATGCTTTCCTTCCAGACTATCTTCCCAATGACCCTAGCCATGTTATCATCACTCCTGTTTATCAACCCCAACCTGGCTAAGTCCTTCACTTCACACTCAGGCAACGTATTCAACGATCTCAACAACCTCTTGAAATACTGAACCCCATCATACCGTTTAATCACAAAAAGCCTCAACTGCTCATCATATAACCAGCATATAATCCCCTTTTTCGATTCAGCATAACCCCTGATGTTGTAACTTTTCTTGAACATAGTAGGGACCGCCGGTTTCTTAGTCTTTACGAACCACTGAGCGTAGCCTTCTTTCCATCTTGGCTGCTCCTCCCATTCTGTCTCATCACATCCCGTATCTTGATCCAAATCTGACTTTTCAACCTCTGGAATTTCATGCTCAACATTCTCCTCCACAATTTCTCCCTCTTAGACTTCACTATCAATCACGATCTCAGCCCCTATCTTCTCTATCTCCTCCAACGGTAACACATCCTCATCACCTATAACATCATCCAACACCTCCTCAGCATCCACAACTACCACATCATCACCTGAACCGCCAGCTGCACTCGTTGACTCCCCCTGAGATGTGGAAGTCCCAAGAGCTTGTTCAGTTCTTGGCAACTCTCCACCTGCACCTTTCGATGCATTAGGATCATCGTCTCGATCATTACGCTTCTTAGTCCTCAGCTCGTCACCCTTACAGCTCGTCTCCCCCTGAGATGCCAAGAACTGTTTCAAGGCATAAATTATTTTACCATGCTCGATCAGGAGGGACGACTGAATCTGATTCGCCGCAACGAGGCGCTGAATAGCATGGGTCTGGATAAGATTTACTCTTGATTGCTCTGCCACGACCCTTTCAAGCGCTGCTACTCTTTCCGAGTCGGATAGGGTTGCATCAAAATCAAACCTCATATATGATATGTTTTGAGCGTACGGAGGAGGGATTCCCAATGTAACCGGCACCTCAGAAACAGGTTGAAACGTAACCGCAGGTGGTATCGTAACCGACAACCCTACAGTGGCAACAACTGTCAACTCAATAAACCTTGCTACGACCTCCGTTGGAGTAAGAGTTGGAGGTGGCAAGGACACAATCTCCGGAGCCGAGAGCTGGAATGTAGTGGGTGGTATGCTAAACGAAGATGAGGTAGTCACCACGGGAACAACCGTGGCGCTTGGCCCTGTAACTGGCAATGGTGTAGGGACTATAGTCATACCAGACAGTGCAGGTGGAGTGAAACGAACCACCCTTGAGCTCTCACCAGCTCCCGAACCTGCACCTGCCCTTTCCCTTCTCGATCTACGGACCAACTAATGTAAATCTTCCTCAAAGTCCGAATCACTGTCATCATTGTCTCTTTTCCTCTTCCCATGAATCCTTTCTTGTGTAACTAAAATCCGTCTAGCTTCAGCCACATCATCATCTGAAGAAACAGAATCAGCCTCCGTCGTAGCTGCCATAGCAACATTCACACTAGTAACCCGGTCTACCGGGACCTGTACCTCTTCCTGAGGGTCAACACGAGCCATATCAAAAAATCCTTGACCGCCAAACACAGCTTCGTGGTCTACATCTTCCTCTGGTGCCACAACAGGAGCAGCAGGTAAAGCTTGTTGTACCTCAGGTGGTGGTTGAGGTGCTCCAGCCTGTTGTGGTGCCGGATCCCGAAACTCGTCCCCACGAGCTGCAACATACTCTGGATTGATCAAATACCCAAATAATGGAGTATGTCGAGGACGGAGCTCAGGTTTACTTCTTGCACTTGATGATCTGCACTGAGCGAAGATCCTCTTGCTCACACTCTCCACATATCTAATCGGGCGGCGCTGAGGTAACGTGGGAGCAACGTGATTCAAGATCATTTGAAGGAATCTTGGATACATCAGAAATCTCTCACGCGCCACCGCTCGTCTTTGACGGTCTATCTCGTAGAACACCATCTGACTAAAGCTATAACGCTTATTGTAAGTCAGTGATGTCATTGCCGACTGCATGGTCGCACCCATTCCATCTGTACCAGCCTTTCTCCCTGATATACACACGATCATCACGTGCATAAGAAATCGCCATTGGTCTAACAAGAATCCCTTTCGTCTTTGAGTATCTCCCAATGGACCAGAATATCCCATTCTCAGAAAAGCACCATCTCTGAATGGAGCCACGAAGTCTGTAGGATCGTCTCTCGTTTCATCCCCAAACTGCAAAGCCACCCTGATCTGCTCTGATGAGAACTGCACTATTTGATTGTTAACCGTTGCACGCATAACCGGGGGCTCGACACGACAGTCATATTCCACTGTCTGCCAGAAATCTTCTATGTTTGGCAAAGAGATAGGCAGTGTTGTAGTAATAGCGTGGAAGATACGCGAGCGGATAAGAAACGTGATGATTTCGCGGAAATCATCAACACCGCTCGCATCCGGGTCCAGAGTAATGTACATGTTATGCCCCGGGAAAAACTGCCGATTGTTATCTCCTCCTTCGTCACCACCTGCACCACCTGCTCCAGCTACAGCTGCCATTTCTGCAACACAAACAGTCTAAGTTATAGAAACGTCGAAGCAAATCACAAGTTCGCCTATTACCATGAGCGAAGTTATGATTTATTCTGTATAGGCGAAGTTAGGGGTGGGGCGAAGTTGGTAATAACTTCGCCTTAACATGAACTTCGCCTTATAAATGTTTAATAAAAAAGGACCAGGCGAAGTTAATGATAACTTCGCCGAACCACAACTTCGCCTCATATATGGTTAAATAATTAAATATCAGGCGAAGTTAAACCTTAGGCGAAGTTAAGGATAACTTCGCCTAAACTGTAACTTCGCCTGAATCTGAAGCGGCAACAGTATAGACGGCCAAACGAGATGAAATTGGATAATTTGCTGAATGTGGACTAATAAACACATGATATTATGGAGATCTAGACGATCAATATGATTACGACCACGTGAAAATAAGTGTGATAAGCAGGTGTTAAGGGTTTCAAATGTACGAGGTCACAAAACGAAGCAAAACGACCTCGATAAACACCATTGTCAGTGATTATAAGATATGATGACACTACACACCTTTAAATCGGATTAGAAACTAAGAAAAACAACAAGATGTGATTCGAGATATAACTTCGCCTAGGTTACTGGAAGTTAAGTTCGCTGGTTTTAGAAAATAATAATGAGTTTGACCAAAAATTTCTTTATATAGGGTCAGAGTTATACAGGCGAAGTTATGGATAACTTCGCCTATCCCATAACTTCGCCGATATTAAACTTTACAAAAAAAACCCCTATAATTTGAACAATTTGCAATTAAGTTTTAAAACATCCTTTAAAGAGTTAAATGAGACGATCAAGACCAAGTAACCAAATATAAAGTCATAAAACGACTTAAGTGGAATAAAACTTAGAAATAAAGTACACGGGATCAAATTTCAGTCTCGACAGGGACTACCACGTTTTAGAAAAGATCCGATCAGGAATCATACTAATTAAGTGACTGTCACACAGATACATGTTCAGCTGTATTATGACACAAAGAAACAGGTTGTAAGCAGGTAACAAACTTAAAATGGTTTTCATCGCTTCTGTGATACGGATTAGGTTCAATTAAGCTCAAAATATAAATGGGCAACACCTCAGAGATTATGATGTCTCCTATCTATTCTCAAAGCGTATTTGGCTTTCCCCAAGTCACCCCGAGTTGACCTCGACCCGTAGTGTCTGATTAAATTGTAAGTACACGCCGATCTGTAGAGTCTTCTTCCCGTTCTCTTTCTTGCATCTTGATTGAGAAGTATCCACATTATAAGCTCTAGAATGTCTTAGTAACACATAATAATAATAATTTTTTTTTAACTAATAAGATTTACACAGCTTCAAGTAAACTACTGCAAGTCCTGAATCTGGATCACTGCAGTTTCTTGACACACCATCTTCTCGGGAATCAGAACACTCACGGGCTCGTGTATGACTGGGTAATCGCTTTTATGCCTATCATTCGGAAAGATATATATGGAGACATGCATAACTCTTAAGGAGTTTCCACGTAAAATCGAGGAGATTTAGTTAGTATCACTTCTACTTTTACGCACCATAAAAAGCTACCATGACATACAATGACTGTTCTAAAGTCTTTTAGGCCTAATAACTTCACTAGTTAAGCGCACAGAATCAGTTTGTCTATCAATTTCCAAGGTTGGATCAATTTTCTTTCAAACATAGTAAAGAAACTTCTTACGAAGTAGTAGACTTGAAAAATTATTTCATCTCCCTTAAAAAATTTTAACTTCTATCGCCCCGATCAAGTCGAAGTTTTCAGGTAAACGACTATCCTGAAGATCCAATGGATCAGCTGGACCGAGCACATACGAGTATGTGTCCTTCTAACTAAGTATGAACGACTAATTTTCAGCGAAAGAATAAAAACACATCATAAACCGCCCCGGTCACTTTCAGTCATCTGGTTAATGGCTATCCTCATACTCTACAGGTGGAAATGAGGACCAAACATATCCAAAGATATGTCCTTCAACCTGAAGCAACCGACATAATTCTAAGCGATAGTGACGTTTTTTTTTTTTTTTTACTCAAAAACGAAAAACACGGTTACTCGGGATTGATCATCCCATTTAGCTCAACAAGGTTTTGAAAATGAATTTTGTCAAACGCTTTAGTAAACAAATCAGCGAAATTATCTAACGAATCAACATTTTCGAGCACAATCAATTTCTTCTCAGCACAATCCCGTATAAAATGATGACGGATGTCGATGTGTTTAGTTTTTATGCTTTACGGGATTGTTAGTTACTGAGATAGCAGCAGTGTTATCTATGCAAATAGGAGTATGAGTGAAATTCAGACCGTAATCGCGCAATTGCTGTTGTATCCAAAGAACCTGGGAGCAACAGTTCGATGCTGCCATGTATTCTGCTTCACAGGTAGAAATGGCGACTGAGGTCTGCTTCTTGCACTGCCATAACACTAATCTGCCTCCAAGAAACTGACATCCACCTGTTGTTGACTTCCGATTCTGATTGCATCCTCCATAATCAGAATCTGTGTAGGCGACTAACTCCAAGTCTCCTCCTTTCGTGTACCACAACCCTAGCTTAGGCTTGCCTTTGAGATATCGCAATATCCTCTTCACACCCTTCAAGTGAGATTCCTTTGGGTTTGCCTGAAAGCGAGCACAAAGACAAACTGCAAACATAATATCAGGTGTAGATGCAGTTAAGTACATTAAAGAACCTATGATTGCCCTATATTGGGTGGGGTCCACGTCTTCATCACTATCTAAAAATCAGCACCCAATTTATGGTTGACGCAAATTGGAGTATCAAATGGAGTGCTGTCCTCCATCTTGAAGCGTTTGAGAACGTCATGGACATATTTAGTCTGATGAATGAACATCCCATCTTTCTTCTGATCAACCTGCAGTCCTAAAAAGAAAGTTAGTTCACCCATAGCACTCATTTCAAACCTCTTTTTCATGACGGCTTCAAAATCCTGACACATGGCGACTTTTGATGCAGCAAAGATGATGTCGTCCACGTAGACTTGAACCAGAAGAAAGTCGCTTCCTTTTCTCTTAACGAACAGTGTGCTATCGATCTTTCCCCTTTCAAATTCATTCTCAAGCAAGTAATCGGATAGAGTTGCGTACCAGGCACGAAGGGCCTGATGTAGCCCATACAGCGCTTTACTTAGCTTGTACACGTGATCAAGAAAGTCTGGGTCAGGAAAACCCGGAGGTTGCTCAACGTACACAACCTCATCGACTTTACCGTTAAGAAACGCACTTTTCACGTCTAACTGGAACACATTCATCTCCTTGTGTGCAGCAAATGCCAAAAACAATCGAATCGCTTCCAATCTCGCCACAGGAGCAAACACTTCATTGTAGTCGATCCCTTCTTGCTGATTAAAACCTTTTACAACCAGCCTTGCCTTGTTCCTGATAATTATCCCTTTTTCATCTCTCTTGCATTTGAAAACCCATTTTGTGCCAATCGCATGCACATTTTTCGGTTTTGCAACCAAATTCCACACCTCCATCTTCTTGAACTGGGCTAACTCTTCTTGCATGGCTTCGACCCACGAGTTGTCCTTGAGAGCCATTTGATAGTTCTTTGGTTCAATCTGGCTGATGAAGCAGGTGTACAAGCATTCGTTAATGATGCATGTATCTTTAATGCTTGTGTAAACACAAGTGTGCTCATTCAAGCTTCGTCTTGTTTGTACACCGTCGGACAGATCACCTATCACGTTCTTCAAAGGGTGATATTTGTGAACACTCGTAGTCGGAACCGAACTGACTTGCAGATTGTCTTCCAGGATCGAAGATAGTTCATCAATGGGTGATTGTTGTTGAGAATGAAAAGGATTGAAGAATTCCTCTTCTGTAGAAGTAGCAGGGGTATCGACAGCATTTGACGAGGAAGGTTGACATTCATCGTACTGCGGTCGTTGCACAAAATTTTCTTCCTCGTCATAAAGCATCTTCGTAGCTATTCTCTCATCAACTTCTGCACAATCCAAGTAAGGCAAATTAAAAGATTTAAAAAGCCTATCATAGTCGAAAGCCCCAGCGGGTCCCGTGCTTGGTTTTGGTGATTTGTAACTTGTGATGTCAGTGTTACACACCACCTCAACCTTGCTGGTCGATAGATTAAAGACTCGTCTGTTGGGTGTCCCAACAACATATCCGACTAAAATACCTTCTTCGGTTATTTCACCAAATTTTGAGTTCGTCTTTAATATCGAACAAGGGGACCCGAATGGTTCGAGACCACTCAAGTTAGGCTTTCTACCATGCATAAGTTCATAACATGTTTTATTCAATCTTTTAACAGTTAAAACTCTATTAAGGATATAACAGGCTGTTGCAACAGCTTCAGCCCAGAACACCACAGGAAGTTTAGAATCAGCCAGCATGGTTCTGGCTCCTTCAATTAGCGTTCTGTTCTTCCTCTCAGCCACCCCATTTTGTTGCGGAGTATATGGAGCGCTGTACTGGTGGTCTATCCCTTTTTGTAAGCAGAATATCTCCATCTGATAGTTTTTGAACTCTGTCCCATTGTCAGTCCTGATGTATTTAACCTTTTTCCCCATAATATTCTCAACCTTGGTAATCAAATTCATTACCATCTGAACCGTTTCATCCTTTGTCTTCAGGAAATATACCCAAGAATATCGATAGAAATCATCAGTTATCACCAAGCAGTATGATGTTCCACCTAGGCTTTTTACATTCACGGGACCGAAGAGGTCCATGTGAAGTAGGTCTAGGGTACTGACTATTGAATTAACCTTCTTGGTGTGATGAGATTTCTTGTGTTGCTTTCCCTTTTTGCACGATAAGCATTGGTCTTCAAAGTTGAAATTTTTAAAGGGAACACCCAGCACCAGCCCATTCTTGACAACGTAGTTCATTTTTCAAAGATGAATATGCCCCATTCTTCGATGCCATAACTCGGACTCCGATTCAGTTGCTTTTGATAGAAGACATGATTCTTCTGTTGCCATCTCAGTCGACCTCATGTCCATAACATATGTATTCTTTTCCCTTGGAGCCTTCATTACTATCCATTCCTCTGGTATCTTGAAACCAGGATACAGTACGATCGCTTCATTTTTGGTAAAATGCACAGTGTAATCTTTGTCACAGAACTGAGATACACTCAGCAGATTATGCTTCAGCTCTTCAACGAAATTTACCTTTTCTAACTTCATTTTACCATTAGTCACCGTCCCAATTCCAGTAATTCTACCACCACTCTCTCCAGCAAAACTTACTCTACTTCCCTGAACAGGTTTCCATTCGTGTAACAAATTCTTGTTACCCGTCATGTGCCTGGAACAGCCACTATCCACAACCCATAGATTGTTTGCAGCCCTGTTCAACTGTTCCTGCACGATTAAAGCAAAGGATTAAAATCTGGGGACCCAAGACCTATTGGTCTTGGGTCGATTAAATCTGTTAAAAGGCATCCCGTACTTTGGCTGTCCAAAGTTAGTATTAGAATGATTTCTGTAAGTCCTAAAAGGATACCTTCTAGTAGATTGACTATGAGGCCATCCAAACCTTCGTGAATTAAATGAATTATTACTAATGATTTGGTTGTTAACAGGAAAAAACTGAGATCGACTTCTTTGAAAACACGGATTAGTCCAATGTCTGAACTTTGATGAGTTTTCATTTCTACCATTATAGTAATTACTGTTAGTTCTATTCTCAGTTTTCGAAGGCCTCATCTGATTCAGAGGGCAATCAGCAATCAGGTGTCCTATTTGATTGCATCTGAAACAGCTCATGTGTTCAACTTTCGTCTCAACAGTTGTTTTAGATGTTGAGGTTGCATTACTGCCCGTTTGTCTAACATATGGTGGGACATACGGGTTTGGTGGAGAATTCTTTTCATTTGGTTTATGTTCCTCTCCACGTTTTAGTAACACAACCTCTTCTTTTGTCTCACTAGACTCGGATGACTTGTCCGAATTTGATGAGACAGGACTAGGAACAGAAATCCTAACATTAGAAACAGGCTTACTCGTTTCGCTTTTACCAACTTCTGGATCTTTAATCGTAACCTTAACAGGAACTGTCTGACCAATTTCAACATCAACAGATTTTTGATTACTAGGATCATAAGTATAGTTATGATTATAAGGTGGTGGAACTTCAGAATATCCAACTCCTCCCCTTTTAACTGGGGAACGTTGATCACTTACGAGGTGATCAAGTATAGCAGAGTAATTTCTAAATTGCTCAAGCTTTCTGTTTAGTTCCACCACTTTCACCTGGTAATCAGCTATCTGTTTATCCCTTTCAGCAATTAGTTTAGTTTTCTCTTCTAACACTTCATAGCTAAGATCAATTACTTGTATTTTTTCAGCTAGACTGGCTTTAAGACTTCTGATATCTTTCTCACTAGCTTTTATTTTAACCTTGTAACTGTTTTCTCTAGTTTTAGTGTAATAATGATCTTCTTTTATTGTTTTAAATTGAGCATCCAAACTAACAAACTGATCAGTTATTGTTTTCAATTGTTCAGACAGATTTTCACATTTCGTACAAGGGAGTTTAGGACTTACCTCAGAAAGTTGATCGTTCACTTCTGCCATGTAAGCTCGATTTTCTCCAGTCACTTTCTCACTTCCTGCAGTTTCGATGTTCACCAAACTGGCCTGTTCGAACACTTCCTCAACTTGCAGATTCCAATTGTATTCTCCGTTCTGTCTGGATATCATCGACCTATTCTCGTTACTTCCCCCATTCGGTTGTGTTGGCCTGTTCTGACTACGTTCCACTCGTTCATTTGTGCATTCTTTAGCAAAGTGTCCATTCTGTTGACAGTTATAACACCGAACCTTTGACTTATCAAACCCTGGTCTTTCACCAACAAATTTTCTACCAGTCTTCTTCATAAACCTTTTAACTCTTCTTACTATCATCGCCATCTTCCACTGCAGATCCATTTCCTCCAGATCATCAGCATCGATCTGATCATAGTCTTCGTCTAAAGTTGCAGGGTCAACAATTTTACCTTTAATGTAATTTTCGTACGAAGCAATGAAAGATGCATAGAGAGCAAACTGCTGTTCAGCAGATTTAACACTCATGGGCATCTAAGAGTAGTTGTTGTTCGGAACACTTGAAGAAAAACTACCCTTTGTTGTTTGAGGTTTAGAAGTATTTGTTCCACCAGCTACGAAACACACATCACCGTCCATGTTGAGAGTTACATGACCATCATGAGTTGAGTTAGAGCTCGAGTCTCCCTTTGAGTAGTAAGCAGATGATTCTGACTTCGAACTTGAACTTGAATTAACTTTTGCACCATACATTCCCGGATCCTGAACCTGATCAGTTGGTGTCTCTTTTCGAACCATGTTAAGTTCAAAAGTTCGTAGTTTGTTGACAGCTGTTTCCAAGTCAATGTTGGCAAACTCTTTATCTTCTCTCATCAAGACAGTGTACATCTCCCATTTCGGTGGGAGAGCATCAAGGAGTTTTTCTACGATCTCCTCTTCTTTGTAAACAATGGAATAATTGCTGAGTTCGGTCATCAGGTGATAATATCTCGTGATGATATCATCAAGTGATTCATTCTTCAAATACTTGAACACCGAGAATTGGGTTTTGAGTAGCTTAATCTTGGATGTACGTATCCCCACATTACCTTCAAATCGGTTTTCAAGCGCTTCCCATAGCTCTCTAGCGGTTTTATATTTCCTGAAGGTGTGAAGAATCTCTTGTGGAAGAGCCATTGTTATCGCAGCATGAGCTTTGCTTTCAGCCTCATACATCTTCTTTTCTTCCTCTTCCATCTTGTTGTATTTCTTAATTTGTTCACGACCATCATACAAAGCCGTTGGTGGAATGTATCCATCTTGAATGCACACCCACATCTTAGTATCTTGATATTTAACATACTGCTCAAACCGATCTTTCCAAGCCACGAAATCGGTTCCCTTAAGCATTTTCGATGCCTTAGTAGCTGAACCTGCTTCCACTTCCATTTTCACCAGTTCTGTAATATTTATAGAAGTCATCTTTGGAAGAAATATAAACGAGCACTCAAAGAAACTAAAAATAAAAATTTTATTCTGAACAGTACTGTAGGCGAAGTTAAACTTAACTTCGCTTAAGTCTTAACTTCGCTTGAATTCTTAACTTAGCTCCTATTTAAATTCGCCTGATTAGGCGAAGTTGTAGATAACTTCGCTTAAGTTAAGCGAACTTGTGAGGTAGGCGAAGTTGTTAATAACTTCGCTTAACCTTATATCTTCGCCTAAACCCTACAAACAGTAGCGGCAACTTCGCCTGATGAACAATTGTTTTTGCAGGTTTGATTTTGACGTTTTGCGAGGTATGCGAAGGTGCAATGGGTTGTTTTTGATGGTGGGAGGTGAGTAGGACACAAAAACTCGGTATATTAACGTAAACTCGTCCCGCGAATAGTCGAACGGTACGATTTCTACACCCGTGTGATAATCCCGAACCACACAATCACGAGCAAAAGCTCTGATACCAATTGTAGGTTCCCAGCCGGATCTACACGGAATATCTCGTTCTACGTAGGTGCGGAATCCCTACGTAAGACGATACGAGCGTAGAAGACGATACACGTTAAACACAATCAAACACACGTTACAATACACCAAGAACACGTTGTATTGCAACTGATAACACGTGATACACCGATCACTGATTACACGTAATGAACAACTCTATTACAAACCTAGCCGCAGCTAAACACTTATAACATACGACAACTTCGCCTAACATGTTTAGGCGAAGTTGTTACTAACTTCGCTTGTTCCACAAGTTCTCTCATATCAGGCGAACTTGAGACAACTTCGCTTAAATCTAAATACAAAACATACTAACTCGATTACAGACACTATATACTGAACTACTGACATCATGTACCAACCGTAACCTCGAACGATGAGGTTTTTGCTAAAGTGGTTTCGAGTTGAGCTTAAGTTTGTAATTGTGATTTAGTTTTTAACTTAATTATTGATAAGCCACAATGGGTCGAGACCTAAGTTACGTCTCGAGGGGTAATTAAGTAAATAAAATATTTTATGCGTCAGCTTATTCACCAGCAAGTGTTGCTGACGTATTTTTATAATGTTTTACAGGTAACGAAGATTAGGCGCTTGGGGAAACGAAGTGATCACTAGGCGATCTGATGGCTTAGATAATTTTGTTAAATATTAAACTTGAAATGTGGTTTTCAATAAACAATCTTTTGTAAACACCAAACGAGTATTTTTATAATCCCGTGTTTTGATATGCAAATATTGATATTTTAATCCATGACAATATTTCCGCAATTAAACCGTAACTCTGATTTATTTACAAAAACGGAAACAACTAAGAGTCACACGCCTAGGCCTAAGATGGGGGTGTGACACCTCACCCAAGATGCATACCCGCACTAGGTTTGAATAATTACTCACATCTTCACCACTGTGTTCCCCACCTATACCGTTTTTTTAAATTTCACGATTCAATTGTTCTTGTAATTGTTAATCCATAGAAACTTGCCATATCACTGAGTCAATCCCTATACCCACGCTATCCAATTGAACATGGGTTGTAGAAACCCTTTTTTCAACTTCCCTATTTTCCTCAACTTCCATCTCACAAGAATCAGTAACCTGTAATCCTTCTGCGATAGCTATTGATTGTCTCTAGGCCCCTTTCCCCTATCAGGCCCATGTTCATTTAGGCCTTACAAAACATCAAGCCCAAAAGGATCTTCCACTCTGAAACATTTCTTTAATGTTCCCTCTCAACTGCACAGTTGGAAAAAACATGTGCCATAGACTTAGGCCAGAACCCAAGAGGCTTTATGGATCTCTTTGCATTATCTTTGCTGGATTTTGCAGAAAAAACGTGTTTCCCACCATTCGTTTGACCAGACTCATTAGTGACTTTCCCATTCCCCCATACATTGGGATCCCACAAAAACGGCTCCTCTACCTGCATGTGATCTTATCGAGGCTCCTCTTTCGACTCACGCCTCCCTTCTAGTAGCTCCTCACCTACCTCTTGACTTTTTGACTCCCCCACACTTGACTCCTTTGCCATCATCAAAGCTCCCTGGCCTTTAGTATCCTTCTCCTTCACCACCTTATTTCTTGTCAACTTCACGATATCAATCCTACCGATACAATCAGGGATCCATTCTCTTATATCATCTGTCACACAAGCCATGTTCCCCTTCCAACACAATAAAACTTTATTTTTAATTCGATCCCTAACCCCCACTAAAATACCCACACAGTCCACTGATAGGTCCCCATTGTTCCAATTAATTTGTGACTTATGTATCACCTTGCCAAACCTTTCTCAAATTGAGTTGAAGACTGAATCTATCGAGAGATGAAGAGGCACCCAAGTACTTTGAGCCAAACAATTCTATTAACCCGAAGAGGCTAGCCGAACCACTTCTCCAACACTGAAAACCATACAGACCTGAAAAAACACCGATCCAATCCCCTAAACAGGTCTTGGATCTAATGAGTCCACAGGGCAGGATACAACAAAGACTAACACGATATGAGCACAACCTCCAGAAGTCCAATGACAGAAACCTGCAAAACAAGCACCGTGAGCTCGTTATGGGAAGGACAAGATGGGGGGTCTTTCCGTAACCACCTCCGGAGTGAAAATATGTACAGTTCTAATGGAGAGAAAGTACTTAAGTAATTTAAGTAGATAGTGGGGAGTGAATGAATACCTCATGCAGGTTGAGAGAGTATTTATAGCCGAAGGACGTGGGAAAATGATTGGTCCAGCTGTCACATTCTAGAAGATCTCTCGTAACAGTCTGGATATGTGTTCTTATGTGATAGATTGAGCTATACGTACCATGTGTATCGGTATAACAACCTGGACGCACGTCGCTCTATGATAGGACTAATTAATCCCTGGCCATGTGCACGGTTATAACAACCTGGTCAGCTGTCCTGAATTCATTGGTTGACGGTCACGTAATCTTCAAGTAACGATCTTGGTAAATCTTCTAGAAGGTAATTAGTTAATTACAGTTGTCATGTGGCATTGCCTTCCGTTCATCCTAGCGGGTGAATATGTTACCCTGCGGATGACTTTTGAGGATGACTAGATGCTTCCGTGTGTGGTTAGTTATACGGTGTGATCCATATGTCGCGCGGGTGAGGTATGAGGAGCTTCCCTCTGACCCGCAGGTGATACTTAAGGGTATTTGGGTCTTTTTTGGTACCCTACCTCTATAAGTCTCCCAGTCCATTGTTTCTTCCGCGTAAATTTTTCTGCGGGTGGAATATTGGACTTAAGGTATAATTTGGGGGTTTTTGAATTTTGTAATTTGGTGGAAACATCTTCTGTTGGTGGTGTTCATAACCATGAAACGGACAAGTTGAACACTTGCAGGTGCGTGCACAGGTGACGAGACATTTATGCCGCTGTCACTGTACCCGACTGTGCACCTTTTTCTCTTTTTCAAATTGCCCGCGTGACGTGGCGTCTGACGAGTGGGTGACAACTTTCTCTCTCCACTGTTCGTATCCCATCGAATTAATTGCGATGGGTATAAATAGAGAAGTTATATTTTTGTTGAAGTTTTATCGCCTTTTATATCTTATTTCTTCTTCGTTTTTTTCTCAATCTTTTGATTAGTCCATCGATTCCGTTCAAGATTGCTGGTTGTTTTCCGTTCACTATTGGGTCGATGGCTAGTGATACGAGATCTTTGGTACCGAGCATCGATACTACAGAGACCAATTAGGATATCTCTAAGTAAGAAACGCTTCTTCATACTTACGGTATTTCACCCGAATGGGGACCAGAATTCCCTAACGCCGGGTCTGTTGCAAGTATGCCCCTTGCTGGCAAGATGGCAGAGTACTCCGACTTTTTTTACCTATGGGAATCTTCGGTTTCCGATAACCAAGTTCTAGGTATTAAGCACTTATGGGATCCATCTATCCCAGTTACATCCTCTTGCACTCATATGAATCTGACACTTCGAATTCTTGTGTAGGGCAAAGGGGATGTTTCCTCAAATCGACCGATTCCCCGTGTTCTATCGAATGACCAACCGCGGCGGGTGGTTCAAATTAAATCCGATATCTGAAAGTATTATCGGAACTGTGCCCGAGGGGGGCTCTGAAGATTGGCGCAGCAAGTTTTTTTGGATTACAGAGGACGTCGTTCCAGACGCTATGGTCCGTCGTCCTGCTAACGAGGCACTCCCGGAGGTCTTTACGGCTCCTCATGAGGGCCAAGAATGGTTCCGCGTCTTGGTTTCGAAACCATCACCAATGCAGGCCATGCCGGAGGAGGCCTTAGTATGGGCGGGTATGAGCCTCCTGTGGCCATATCTGGATTTGGAGCTCGTCTTTATGGGCGAGATTGAACGTGAGTTTTATTCCCATTTTTCCCTTTTATGTCATATAAAACTTCTGACTGACTTCTTGTTATGTGTTCTTTAGGTGAAGGGCCTATGCTGAATGCCCTCTATGAGAATAGGGGTTGCACAGGAAAACGTATCGGTGACGTGAAAGAAACGGCTGTCCTGGAGAGGATACGGGGTCAGTTTCTTTTCCCTACAAAGGTGCGTGCGGAACCGATGGATTTGGAAGCTATCTTCAAAACAGGTGCGTATATCTTTAACCCTCATCCGCTCAACGCTCTTACTTCTTATTGGGTGATCGTCATTCTTTCTTAAAGTAACGAGTCGTCATCCCAGAAGAGGAAGATTCCGATGATGCTTCTGAAATTTCATCAATCTCGCATCTGTTGGCAGAACTGGATCGGAAGAGAAGTCTCTGATCCTCCCAGGCAAGGGACGCGGGCGTTAGCCATGCGGATGCCGAGGGAGGTCCGGCGACGAAGAAACGTCGGACACAACGTCCAAAGAAGCAAAGGTTCAGCCTTGCTGACCGCATTAAGCGGATGGCCGGTAAGTCAATGTGTTAACTGTACCTTTTCTTTTTATGTTTTCATTGATACTTAAGTAAGTTCTTTGTTGTATGTAGATCCAACTGTTATTACTGGTGGGAGTGTATCCTCGGAGAAACCACCAACTCCACCAGCGGAAGACGAAAAATTACCATCCTCTCCAAAAGATCAAGGGGCTCCTCTTCCTCAATTGGAATCCGAAGATCCTCTGGCCTACTTGTTTGGGACTGACGATGCTTCAAGTTTCAAGGGGAAGGATCTAGAGGTGGAGGATGAAGCATTGAAGGGGCACGAGTCTTTGCACCAGACTCCACCACGCTCTGTGGCCTCTCCAGCACCTTTTTCAACATGTGATGTAGAATGGTTGTACTCTCAACGTCCGCCTTTCGGACGTTGAACGAGTAGTGGCGAATGACGCGTCTCGTCAGTTGCCCCCTCATTCTTCTTCTTCTACCTGGGTGCATCCCCAAGCATCAAACTTTGATTATTATGGGGAGCCTAATTCGGGGGAAGATGACCACCTGTTTATCTCCAATTGGGATATCGTGAATGGGTCCCGCTTCACCGATCCAGACACTTGTGCGACGTTTGTCAATCATTGTGTCCCGACTGCGGAGCTGATCCATCCGCGTAGTCATTCTCGCCATGATCTTTATATGGACTATTCTTTGTCCCTAGCCAATACCATGGCTTGTGGACAAGAAATTTTGCGTGAATGGCGATCGATGGAGCAGCGGTGGGGCGAATTGACCCGAGCCACTAATGAGGCCAAGAAGCAAGCTCATGAGCAACGCTTAGCAGCTAATACTACTAAGTGGAAATTGTCTGACGTCGAAATTGCTTTGAAGGCTGAAGTTGATAGACATGTTGTTGCATCCCGTCAGTGGAAGGAGTCTTGCATCAAGCAAAATGCCATCCTTCAAGCTGCTCAAGATGAAACTCAAAGAAAGAAGGAGGATTTGGCCATAGCGCTTGATGCCAACTCGGCCTTGGAAGCCCAGGTGACCCGCCAAGGTGCTCTTATCCAAGAACGTGAGGCAGGGTTGAAAGTACAGAAGGAGCAGGGGGAGCTCAACGAAAAGAGAGATGTTGATATACATGCTACCTATGACTCGCTTCTGCAAGCGCGTGATGAAGCGGAAGCCCGTGCAGCTGAATACCTGGACGATAAACAGAAAATTGTTGACAGGTTTCATGGGTTCCAAGAACGGGCGGAGCAGGCGGAATGGGAGCGACGATGGCTGTTGAGCCAAGGTCTTATCGTGGTACGTTTCTCTCCTTGTTCCCTTGTTACCAATATTTTTTTGTTGCTAATTTTGCTAACGAATCTCTTTCTCGTTGGCAGGTGATTAAACATATTAAGAAAGGAACATAGCTGACAGATAGCCTTGCTTTTCTGCTCACTGCCTCCTCCAATTCCGGCCGCGTGACAGGCTTTAATGAAGGAGTGGCATATTCTCAAGCCGGTCGTTCCTTTGAAGAACATCCGCTGCACGGACTCGATGTCGCTCAGGAATACGACATGCGTATTAAGGAATATGATAGTTTGACATTTCTTTTGCAAGAGATGCTTCTTGAGTTTGCAGTGGCGAGAGACGGCGTGGATCAATTGAAGGAATATCTAGAGGGGGAGCTAGAGGATGCTCCGACTATTCCTCCGGAAGATATCCCTCCTCAAGACCCATAGAATAGATTTTGTAATTTCCATTCATATTTTGTAATTATCTTTTAATATTAATGAAAAGAGATCCTTTTTGTCAACTTGTGAATCCTACATTGTATTTCTTAATATATTTTGAGATACTTTTTTGAGATATTTGAATGTGCAAGTGGGGGGGGGGGGAATGATGACGTGGCGAAAAGAGAACTGTCGTGAAACAATTGATAAGATGTGTATGACATCTTTATAGTAGTCTATTTGCTTTTTAGCCTTTTCCGCCTGACGTGTCACCCTCTAATTTGGATGTGTTTTCACTCTCCCGGGCGTCTTATCTATCGCATTAATTGCGATGTGTATAAATAGGGGGTTCCAACTTATATTCATTCTTATCTCCTTCTAATTCTTAATCTTTTCCTCTCGAACTCTAGATCAGAGATCCCAGGACTCATTCTTGAATCTTCAGATCTAATCTTTTCGAGAACGTGTAGACGTCTTGATATTTTTTGATGGCGGGAAACAAGAAGAGTACTCCTGCTATTGGTGAAGTTGTGATTAATTTTAAGAAGCATTACAGCGATATTGTCAACGTTTACGGCCTGGCTTCGGAATGGGAGCCTGAATACCCAGCGGTTGGGTCTGTTGCCACCAATCCACCGGCCAAGAAGATGGCCGTCTAGGCGCATCATTTCACTACAGGGAATTTCAAATTACCTGTAACGAACTTTATTGAGGCGATCTTAACGACGTATGGAGTCCACCTATCGCAGGTCCATCCCTTCGGGATGTTGATAATTCTTCATTTTGAATTCTGTTACCAAGCCCGCGACATGGAACCATCCGTTGGTATGTTTACGGTTTTTTACAAAATAACCAGTCGCGACAGGTGGTTCAGTTGGGCACCACCGGAAAGGAGATTATTGGTACCGAATGGTACCGTACCTCCATGAATGGAAACCAAAGTTCTTCTAGATCCAGGAGGATGTCATCCCATTCGCGATGACTTATCGCAAATCCGATGCTGAGATGCCGGTGGTCCATGGCACCACACAGGTGAACCTCCCGTGGTTCACAACTTTAACCAGTACACCCACCCCTATGCGTGCGATACATGAGGGAGCACTGGTGAGTGCAAGGATGGCCCTCTATGGCCGTTTCCTGATTTGGAGCCATACTACAAAAAGCCCAATAAGAGTAAGTTTGTCTTTTCTTTCCTAGGGTTCTACTTGAGTTCTGACTGTTCTATGTTGTTTATTTAGGTGAAGGTTCCGTCCTCAGCACGCTCCTAGACCACGAGGAAGGTCTTATGGTGTGCCGTCCTATTGATCCAAAGGACGCCCATTCTTGAGCGCACCCGCAACAATTTCTTATTCTCCACCACTCTCCGCCCTGAACCCGTGGTTTCCGAGGCAATGTTTGCCAAAGGTGAGGAGTTCGTCGCCAAAGTTGAGGGAGTTTTGAAACATCGTCCCTTAACTACACTCACTTCCAGCAGGGTGATAGTGCTTCTTTCTTCGAGAGAGGAGTCGTCACCCTGTGAAGAAGAAGAGTTGCCCATTGGTGCTACTGACTCTTTGAATGTCCCGCGTTTAACTGTAGGTTTGACCCGCAAGCGAAATTAGAATCCGTCCACCAGTAAAGTGGCGGGTAAAAAGGGTGATGATGTCACCATCGAAGATGAAGATCGAGCTCCTAATGTCATCTCCGAAGAAGAACATCGAGCTACTGAGATGTCATCATCAAAGATGAACATCGAGCTGCTGCTGCGGATGTTTCCAAAATATCCGGGAAACGCAAGGTGCAGTCCACCAAGCCTGCCTCAACCAAGAAGCATGAAAGGACGAAATTGGAAGATCACCTTCTGCAGCTTACACCTACAAGAGTTTCTTCAGGTATTCTTAATACCGCTAAGTTCAATAATTGTTTTTATTGTACGTTTCTGATAGAGGGATATTGTCTTACAGAATTTATAGAGATTCTTCTAAGGATCTTTCAGATCTGAGTGGATCTACTCCTCCTCTTCCGCCACCAACCTCTCCGTCAAAAGTTGTTCAGGAGCCGATTACTATTGTTGAGACTCCTCCTCACGAGGGCGAGAAAGAGGTTAACCCCAAGGAAACCTCTATTTCTTCACCTCTTCGTGTGTTATTTAGGTTTAAAAACCAGGAGGGGCCTAGCATCTTTGCTGATGGTCTGAAGGCTTCTTCATCTACACGTGAAGAAGATCCCATTATACATCGTCCGCGTTGGTTTGTGAGTCAAGACTCGGCCTTTGTAGAAGCAAATGTTTGTCATGAGTATCTGATCAAAAGCCTTCCTCTTGCAGAGAGAGAACATCAACGTGGGCATCCGCATCAAGAGTTGTTGAGTTCTTATTCGCACTCCATGGCTAATACCATCTCTACCAGTCAGGAAATATGTCAAGACAAGCTAGCCATGAATGGTGTGTGGGGGGATTTGGAGGTCAAAGCAGCCCAGGCGGAAAGAAGACGGAGAAGCTATGAAAGAAGCCAAAGACAATAGCATGGCTGCTGATAATGCTGAACGACAGTTGGCGGATGCCAAAACAGCAATAGAGGCGGAGAAAGCTCGCCGATTTTTTGCTGAGGAAGCCAAAATTTCCCTCCAACATCAATTGGATGAATGGGACGAGCTGATAAAAACTCTAAAGGCTGAGTCAGCGGCCAAGGACGAACGCCTTGCTACTCTTGCAACCATGAACAGGGAGCAAGCCTTGGAATGTGCTGAGCACAAGATGGAACATGTCCGAGCCAAGGCGGACAAAAGATGGTTACTAGCGGAAGGCGTTCCGCGAGTAATTTCCACTTTTCTTCTGATTCTTTTATAAAAAGTGACTATATCTAAACTTTTTGTTCATACCCTTTGTTTCAACAGGTTATTTCCCATATCCGGGAGGGAGATGAACTTGAAAACTGTCTTTCTGTGCTACTAACCTCCTATTCTCAAGCTGGTCGTCAGACAGGCTTTCAAGAAGGTCTTCGATTTGCAGAAGAAAAAAGACTTCTTGAGGAGTTTGCCTTTCATGGTCAGGACATCGCCAAAACTCTCATTGAGAAGACGAAGACATTCGATAACTTGAAGTTTGTTATCGAAGAGCAGATAACAGCGTTTGCCGAGAAGGAGGATGGTATTGACCAACTAAAGGCGCTCCTTATTGCTGATGAAGATCAAGAAGACGCGGAAGACGAAAATGCAGTATAGTAGTTGTAATTTTTTGTAAACTGTATATACTTGTCTTTCTTGTACTCCTTATGACAATCTTGTAATCCCATTTGATCATAAATAAGAAGTTTTTTTTATCCGGTATACTTTGTCTTATGCTTCATAATATAAGTACTTGTAGGATCTTCTTATTTGTGAATAAAGGATTGCATAGTGGAATGCGGACCAGAAAATGTATGTTACGTAAAACTGAAATGTATGCTTAATAAAACTTTCCATAAAAAAGGGCGTAAGCCAAACTGAATTACAAGCTAAGACATTAGATGTCGTTCTACTAATCTATTAGGCACGCAGACCAAAATAAAATGTAAATAACAAGTCTTGTTAAATGTAACACTTCTTCAACTGTGCCACGTACCATGTTCTGGGGAACTCCGTCCCGTCCAACTTCTCTAACTTATAAGCACCCTTGGACAATACTTCTTTAATCTTGTAGGGGCCCTCCCAAGTTGGGGCTAATTTGCCCGGAGGCTCTTGGCCCGATGCCTCATTGTTGCGGAAGACGAAGTCTCCCGCATCAAAAGTGCACTACTGGACCCGCGAGTCATAGTATTTCTGCAATTGGCATTTGTAATTATGTTCGTGGATCTGCGATAACTCCCTCCTTTCTTCAAGGAGGTTGAGGTTCATCCGCAACTCTTTGTTGTTATCATCGATCATCAAAGTTCGTGCGGATGGAACGCCGATTTCAGCTGGGATCGTAGCTTCAGTGCCATAGGTTAAAATGAAGCGCGTTTCGGAATTACTTGAATTCTTCTGGGTGAGAAAGGCCCAAAGTACATGTGGCAATTCATCGACCCATCCTGTTCATTTAGTACCCAATCTGGCTTGAACCCCTTCTTTGATCGTCCGGTTGGTCCGTTCGACCTGACTGTTAGCTTGCGGATGAGCCGTAGATGTGAAAATCTGGGTAACGTGAAGTTCTTTCAACCATTCTTGCAATCCGCTATCCGCAAACTGAGTCCCATTATCACTCACAAGTTCCAGCGGAAGACCAAATCGACATATTATGAATTCCCAAAGGAATTTCTTGACACTTGATGTCGTAATGGATGCGACTGGTTTGGCTTCCACCCACTTGGTGAAGTAATCAATAGCCAAGATTAAAAATTTGATACGTCCTGGGGCTTCTGGGAAAGGTCCCATTATTTCAATAGCCCATTTTTGGAACAGCCAAGCGGAAGTTACTGGAACAAGTTCATTCTTTGGTCGCAATGTATTGGGGGCATGACGTTGACAAGAATCGCATTTCCTGATCTCTTGTACAACATCCATATGCATCCCCGGCTAGTAGTATCCGACGTTCATGAGTTTTGCTACGACCATTCTCGGGCCCGCGTGAAGACCACAAATGCCTTTATGAACTTCCCTAATCAAGTAATTCGCGTCCTCGGTGTCTACACACCTTAGGAGTGGGCCAAGGAAGGATCGTCTATTCATGACGCCATCTAGAATTTGTTAGTTCAAGGACTTGTGCCTTATCTTTCGATTCGCGGTCTTCTCCTCTGGCAGAACTCCTGATGACAAGTAAGCCATGAGTGGTGTCATCCAGGATTTCGTGTTGGCTTTCGTGTTACAATATCTCTGAAAAAACATAACGTTACCCTTATTTGTTTAAAGCTCAACCAATTAAAAGCTAAAACCAACTAAAGCAAACCAAAGTTTAAAGTTCAACCAAATTAAAGCCCAAACCAAATAAAACCATCTTCCGTTGTTCCCTAATGCTTAGATACTTGGTTTAGGCCGGACATCAACATTCAGCATAACAAAGTTTCATTTAGCCACTGTCCACCCTACATTATCCAGACCCCTTGTTGCCCTCCTTCGATCACCGGAACCCCACGCCGCAGTAAGTAACCGACGGCCGGGGTAGCCTCAGTCTCTCTTCCATGGTTCGACTTCTACATGTTCAGTTTAGGTATTCTTCTACTTTTATATAAAATTAAAATTGTTAATTTATTTATATAAATTGTTAATTTGAATTTTTTTATGGGCAATTGAATATTTGAAAGAGAAATTTATTTTATTGAATATTTGGATAATGTAAATTGGAATTGATTAGAGATTTGGGGTTTATATATATTTTTTTCCTAAAATTAGGGAACTTGGAAGATGAAACGAAAAAGTCTTATTAGCAATTATTTTGAACGAAAATTCAAAAAAAATGATGATACTGGTCTAACACCATGTTAAAAAAAATTATTATATGAAATAAGGTAAAAAGGATATCGGTTATTATATAAATTACGGTTAAAATATTCGTTTAAATTTACATCGTATGATAAAAAAAAATTTGAACATTACTCCAAACACTTCTGTCTAAATCCGCCAATGTCACGAACATCCTGTTCAGACTGCAAATATAATAAATTTGTTCTTAATATATTTCATTGTAATTATGCGTGGTAGAGCGAATACTCTATAATATATATATTTATGCAGTCCTCTTAATTATTCAACATACTTAAAGTAAACATAATTCTCCACCCACCAATGAACAAAAACCTTTGAATGAATCCCAACGACTATGGAGACAATAATGCAACGACAACTACTGCTACAATATTATAATAAGGAACAATAAATTATAAATACTACACAAAATTTAATGACGACCCCGGCTTCGGTTTCAAAAGGAAATTTCATAGTTCGATGTTGATGGCTTAGTTTTAAATACTTAAAAGACATGGTTCGATTTTCAAGAATAACAAAATTTGTCATAAAAAAGAAAGGATATATCTTAACAGCACAATATTCATAATCGGAATAGATATATATTTTAAACTAATTAGTGTTAATTCAACAATTGAACACTTCAGCCGGCAGTAGGCATATAGTCTATAAAAAAAACAAAAATATATATATATATATAGGTATTGGATAATTTCAGAAGTTTTTTTACCAGCGAGAAGTACGAGAAGTGAATATGTAACTCCATTAATCCCTAATTTCACTCCATTTCTTATGTGTAGGTGCGTATATACGTGTGTAGCTACGTATGTTTGTATATGTGTATGCATGCTTGTATATGTGTATGTATGTTGTATGTGTGTAGGTACGTAGGTTTTAGTGTGGCTCGGTACATTTATATGTATGTAGGTAGGTTTGAATGTGTAATTAAGACATAAATACAACCAACCTACATACATATACGTAACATCATAAGAAATGGAGTGAAATTAAGGATTAATGGAATTATATCTTCACTTCTCGCACTTCTCGCTGTAATATCACATCTCGCAAGATCCATCCATATATATACATACATTAAGTTCAGGAGAGAATGATATTACTGAGATAAATGCGAGAAATGAATATGAGCCACTAGTTTTATTTTAGGTTTTAAAACCTTAAAGATAAATGAAAAAAATGTAAACGCAACAATAAATGCACTCTCAATTTAATTAGTATAACCATAATAAATCTCTCTCTAATTAATATCTACCTAATTAACAATAATAATTAAAAAAATAAAAACACAAACTTAGTTTTATAATATATTTACATCATCTTCACTTTATCCAACAAAAAATACAATTTATTCATATAATACTAGTTCTTTATATTATAAAAACAATATGTGTTCATTCAATTTATTAGCATGTATCAACGCGTAATTTTAGCAATAAATTTCAAAATATATTATATATTTTTTAATTGATATATCTAGAAAACTATCGCCATAAATAATAAAAAAAATGTCATACAAATGTGTTATTAAATAAAAACAATAAATATACAACTTACACAAAATTATATAAACTACACTTGTTTTGAGCATTAAAAACGTACAACATACAAAAAACATATAACTTACATATTTAATTCCAAATCAACATTATATAAACTACACAAAGATACATATTTCCTACACGTGTGTAGGTTATAAGTTTTCTTATTCTTCGAACAAGTGTGGGTTATATGTTTTTGTATATGTTGTATATTTCACATTTAATGCAAACATATGTAAGATAGTTTTTTATATTATTCATCACAATGTAACTACGTGTTGATAGATATTGATAAGTTGAGTTGGAAGAAATTGATTTCAAATAGAAAGAAATTTCAATGTACGAATAAATTGTATTTTTGTAGGATAAAATTTTCATGCGTATGTTATATGTCTTTCATATGTAGGTTATATGTTATCGTGTGCGTGTGTATTTTATTGATGAAAGAAGGAAAGTAAGAATTTAAGAATGAATATATATATATATATATATATATATATATATATATATATATATATATATATATATATATAGAGGTAAGGTACCAAAAGAACCAAATAACCATAAGTATCACCCACGGGTCAATAGGAAGCTTCATACGGGACATCCACGGGACGTATGGATCACCCGCATAACTATGTAAAGGAAGAACGTCCTTATACCACACGCCGAAGCATCCCGGCACCGTCAAACGTCATCCGCGTGATAATTCATCTACCCGTCAAGATGACCGGAAGGCAATGCTAGCAGAACAGTTGTAAATAACCGTCTGCTTTCAAGAAGATTTACTAATGTACTTTCTTGGGAAATACGTGATCTCTCAACCAATGGCTAGAAGACACCTGGCCAGGTTGATATAACCGTGCACATGGCCAGGAATTAACTCGCCCTATAATTGAGCGACGCGTGTCCAGGTTGTTATACCCATGCACATGCAATGTATAGCTCAACCTATCGGAAGAAGACACGTGTCCAGGTGGTTACGAGAGCATCTTCTAGAAAGGGACAGCTGGTCCAATCACATTCCCATATCCTTCAGCTATAAATACCCTCTCCATCAGCATGAGGTAGACATCCACTCTTCACTATGTACTCTCAATACTTTAGTACTTTCTCTGCATCAGAACTGTACTTATTCTCACGCCGAATGGTGGTTACGAGAAGCCCCCCCCCCCCCCCGTCTTGTCCTTCCCGTAACGAGCTCAAGGTGTCTGTTTTGCAGGTTCCAGTCACTGGAATTCGGGAGGTTGTGCTCATATCGTGTTAATCGTTGTTGTATCCTACCCAGTTGACTCATTAGATCCAGGACCTGTTGAGAGGATTGGATCAGTGTTTCTTCATTGGCGCCATCCGTGGTGGTGTTAGATATGCACGAGTTTTTGTTGGTTTTTTGGTTCGTACGATATGAGTAAGCTTCCTGAGGGGCCGACGGGATCTCATGTACCTATTTCATGAATCACTGATACTGAAGCACCTGTTGGCCTTACTTCAAGTGTATTGGCACGTATCACGGCACCTGGAAGTTCCACTCCAGGTGACCTAGGACATGCCAGACTCCAGCAGGTCCTACTCCGACGAACCTAGGGCATGTCACAGCGCCAGGAGGTTCCAGATCCGGCAATCCCGGGCGAATTACGAAAGAAACTCGTTGGACTCGCTCAGAATTAGGTCAGGAAGACGATTCTGACGAGTCCGAACCGGTGGGGACTTATCATCATAGTTCCATAGCTAGGGGACCCTAGTCTCTGGACGAGTGGTTCGGACTCCAGGCAGCGAGGAGGAGTCAGACTCCAGGCTACATGAAGAGCGACTCCAGGCTCGTACTCTAAATTATGAGGAATCTCCTAGGAAGTCTCTCTCCCCTCCTCCAACAGCGAGGAGGAGTCAGATCCGTCATAGCGTTCAAACGGAGAAAGATCCTAGGGAAGTTTGGAGACAGCATGACCGTCCCCGTATGGTCATGCGTGTGCCATCTTACCTTGACGAGTATTACAGTTACAACCCGTCATACCGTCCAGGTGATAACAGTTATTAAAGTGGTGATAGCCGCCTTCATTTGCACGAAGGAACTAGCCGTCCGCATGCGGTAGTTCGCCAGACGGGTTATCACAGTGATGCTGAGGAAAACTTTTCTAAGCATATCGTCTGGCTGCTTTCGCTGAAAAATCAAAGTTCATTGCACGAATTGCAACTGCCTCATTTCCAGTCAATGCTAAAATCCCAAAATGCGTAGGGAAGTATGACGGGATGACTGATCCTAGTGATCACTTACTGAACTTTGTGGCTGTGGAAGGAGTTAGCGGTTGGACTCTCCCATACTGGTGCCATATGTTCGCATTAACTTTTACTGGTGCAACGCGGGAGTGGTTTGAGAAGCTTCCGGACGGACAAATCAAGAGCTGGGATGACTTTGTAGCCAACTTTTCTCAGCACTTCAGCCAGCAAAAAAAACACACTCGTGATCCGTCCGAAATATTAGACGTTGTTAGGCGGAACAATGAGTCTATTGAAGACTTCATTACCCGTTTTAATAATGAAAGTCTTAATACCAGCGGAGTAAGTGAAAATATGTTGCGGGGAACGTTCCGCAAAAACTTGAAGAGTGACGAACTAATTTGGACATTGACTGGAAAAGATGGTATGCCCACGTCTTGGAATGATATTATGACTGCGGCGAAGCTGTTCGCAAGAACCCAAAAGACGTTGGCAACCAATAATCAGAAATAGAATTTAAAAGTCAAATTCCAAACTCCGCGGCTGAACAAGCAGGAAAAGGGAACTATTTGGTCTAGACTCCAGCCGTCCGTGGAGGCGTCTAAGTCATTTGATGCCAGATATCTGAGTGGCAATAAAAACAAAGCAGGCTCCTCAACTCGAGGCTCTAACAACTGGACTCCACTTTCAAAGACTCCCGCTGAAATCCTCACTACGGAGGATGTGAATTTTAGGAAACCACAGCCACTCACAAGGAGATCATTCCTTGATTCCAAGAAACATTGTTCGCATCATGACGACATCGGTCATAATACGAACGAGTGTGTTGCTCTAAAAATTAAAATTGAGGCGGCTGTGAAATCAGGAAAGCTTGGACATTTGGTCAAGGGTGGAAGACCCGGGATTGGTAAGGCTCCCGCGCGAGATAATCAGGGGCCGCCCAAAAAGCAAGTAAAGGATCTCAATGTCCATATGATTCAAGGTGGACACAGGGTTAGCGGGAAAAGGAGAGAATTCCTAGATGAAGAGTGAAAAAATGAGCCTGTGATTTTTCCACGAATCAAAGGCGGTCCTTGTAATAAGAATCCTTTGATTATCACCAATATTTTTGGCCATTATCGCTCACAGTACGTTTTCTTTGACACTGGTAGCACGTCGGATATAATGTACGAACTGTGCTTTGAGCAGTTAGATGAGGAAGATAAAGAGAGGTTGAAACCCATTACGCTCTTGTATCTGGATTTGGAGGCGAAGTGATGCACCCGCGAGGGGTAATATCCTTTCCGGTCACTCTCAGTGACGAAATCGATTCAAGAACCGAAGAGGTTGAGTTTTTGGTTTTACCAGCAAGATCAAAGCATGAAATTATCTTGGGTAGGGAAGCGATTGGTGACTTCAATGGCCATCATTCTATAGCACACGGTGCGGTCGGAGTTCTGACTCGCACTAGTGTGGCTATCATTCATATCAATCGCCATTGCTTCGCGACAGTGATGTGTTGTAAAACACACTTACTTTCCTTATGATTTTATCATGGTTTTTATGCTTAATTTTTTATTTTATGAAAGTATTGGGGGTTAAGTGCAATAATTTACAAAGTTTAAATGTTAATTGTAGATTTTTGAAAGATGGTGAAAAAAGAGTTAAGTTGGAAGATTCTAGGGGCCTTTTTGGTCAAGTTTCAAAACTACAACTCAAGGCCCGACCCAAGACCACAAGTTAGATAGAGAAGTTGTGATTCGAGTTGTAACGAGTTTACGAGTTGTGTAATCAGTGATTTGATATCACGTGTTTCCAGTTGCAATACAACGTGTCTTTGTTTATTGTAACGTGTGTTTGATCGTGTTAACGTGTATCGTCTTCTACGCTCGTAACGTCTACGTAGGGATTCCGCACCTACGTAGAACGAGATATTCAGTGTAGATCCGGCTGGGAACCTACAATTGGTATCAGAGCTTTTGCTCGTGATTGTGTGGTTCGGGATTATCACGCGGGTGTAGAAATCGTTCCGTTCGACTATTCGCGGGACCAGTTTACCGAGTTTTTGTGTCCTACTCACCTCCCACCATCAAAAACAACCCATTACACCTTCACATACCTCGCAAAATCCAGAAATCAAACCTGCAAAATCATCGTGTTCATCAGGCGAAGTTGCCGCTACTGTTTGTAGGGTTTAGGCGAAGATATAAGGTTAAGCGAAGTTATCCACAACTTCGCCTACTTCACAAGTTCGCATATCTCAAGCGAAGTTATCCACAACTTCGCCTACCTCACAAGTTCGCTTATCTCAAGCTAAGTTATCCACAACTTCGCCAAATCAGGCGAATTTAAAAAGGGAGCGAAGTTAAGAATTCAAGCGAAGATAAGACTTAAGCGAAGTTAACTTTAACTTCGCCTACAGTACTGTTAAGAATAAAATTTTTGTATTTCGGATTTCTTTGTGTTTTTGTTTCGTAAAAGATGACTTCAATAAATATTACGGAACTGGTGAAGATGGAAGTGGAAGCGGGTTCAGCTACTAAGGCACCGAAGACGCTAAAGGGTACCGATTTCGTGGCTTGGAAGGATCGGTTTGAGCAGTATGTTAAATACCAAGATGCTAAGATGTGGGTGTGCATTCAAGATGGATACATTCCACCAACTGCTCTGTATGAGGGTCGTGAACAGATTAAGAAATACAACAAGATGGAAGAGGAAGAAAAGAAAATGTACGAGGCTGAAAGCAAAGCTCATGCTGCAATTACAATGGCTCTTCCACAAGAGATTCTTCACACCTTCAGGAAGTATAAAACCGCCAGAGAGCTTTGGGAAGCACTTGAAAACCGATTTGAAGGTAATGTAGGGATTCGTGCATCCAAGATTAAACTACTCAAAACCCAATTCTCGGTGTTCAAGTATTTGAAGAATGAATCACTTGATGATATCATCACGAGATATTATCACCTGATGACTGAACTCAGCAATTATTCTATTGCTTACAAAGAAGAGGAGATCGTCGAAAAGCTTCTTGATGCTCTCCCACCGAAATGGGAGATGTACACTGTCTTGATGAGAGAAGACAAAGAGTTTGCCGACTATGACTTGGAAACAGCAGTCAACAAACTACGAACTTTTGAACTTAACATGGTTCGAAAAGAGACACCAACTGATCAGGTTCAGGATCCAGGAATGTATGGTGCAAAAGTTAACTCAAGTTCAAGTTCGAAGTCTGAATCATCTGCTTGCTACTCAAAGGGAGACTCGGGCGCTAACTCAACACATGAAGGTCATGTATCTCTCAACATGAATGGTGATGTGTGCTTTGTAGCTGGTGGTACAAATGCTTCTAAACCTCAAGCAACCAAGGGTAGTTTCTCTTCAAGTGTTCCTAACAACAACTACTCTAAGATGCCCATGAGTGTTAAATCTGCTGAACAGCAGTTTGCTCTCTATGCATCTTTCATTGCTTCGTATGAAAATTACATTAAAGGCAAGATTGTTGATCCTGCAACTTTAGACGAAGACTATGATCAGATCGATGCTGATGATCTGGAAGAGATGGATCTGCAGTGGCAGATGGCGATGATTATAAGAAGGGTTAAAAGGTTTATGAAGAAGACTGGTAGAAAGTTTGTTGGTGAAAAACCAGGTTTTGATAAGTCAAAGGTGCGGTGTTATAACTGTCAACAGAATGGCCACTTTGCGAAGGAGTGCACAAATGAACGTGTAGAACGCAGTCAAAATAGGTCTACAAAACAGAGTGGGGGTGGTAATGAGAATAAGGCCATGATTTCCAGACAGAACGGGGAATACAATTGGAATCTGCATGTTGAGGAAGTGTTCGAACAGGCCAATTTGGCGAACATCGAAACTGCAGGAAGTGAGAAAGTGACTGGAGAAAATCAAGCTTACATGGCAGAAGTGACAGATCAGCTCTCCGAGGTAAGTACTAAACTCCCTTGTACGAAATGTGAAAATCTGTCTGAACAACTGACAACAATAACTGATCAGTTTGTTAGTTTAGATGCTCAATTTAAAACATTAAAAGAAGATCATCATTACACTAAAGCTAGAGAAAACAGTTACAAGGTAAAAATAAAAGCTAGTGAGAAAGATATCAGAAGTCTTAAAGCTAGTCTGGCTGAGAAAATACAAGTAATTGATCTTAGCTATGAGGTGTTAGAAGAGAAAACCAAACTAATAGCTGAAAGGGATAAACAGATAGCTGATCACCAGGTGAAAGTGGTGGAACTAAACAGAAAACTTGAGCAATTTAGAAATTTCCTCCGCTATACTTGATCACCTCGTAAGTCATCAAAGTTCCCCAGTTAAAATGGGAGGAATTGGATATCATGAAGTTCCACCACCTTATAATCATAACTACACTTATGATCCTAGTAATCAGAAATCTGTTGATGTTGAAATTGGTCAGACAGTTCCGGTTAAGGTTACGATTAAAGATCCAGAAGTTAGTAAAGGCGAAACGAGTAAGCCTGTTTCTAATGTTAAGATTTCTGCTCCTAGTCCTGTCTCATCAAATTCGGACAAGACATCCGAGTCGAGTGAGACAAAAGAAGAGGCAGTATTACCAAGATGTGGAGAGGCACATAAATCAAATGAAAAGAATTCTCCACTAAACCCGTATGTCCCACCATATGTTAGACAAACGGGCAGTAATGCAGCCTCAACATCTAAAACAACTATTGATAAGAAAGTTGAACACAAGAGTTGTTTCCGATGCAATCAATTAGGACACCTGATTGCTGATTGCCCTCTGAAGCAGAGATTCAGAGGTATGAGGCATTCGAAAACTGAGAATAGAACTAACAGTAATCACTATAATGGTAAAAATGAAAACTCATCAAAGTTCAGAAATTGGACTAATCCAGGTTTTCAAAGAAATCGATCTCAGTTTTTCCCTGTTAACAACCAAATCATGAGTAATAATTCATTTAATTCACGAAGGTTTGGATGGCCTCATAGTCAATCTACAAGAAGGTATCCTTTTAGGACTTACAGATATCATACTAATACTAACTTTGGACAGCCAAAGTACGGGATGTATCGACCCAAGACCAATAGGTCTTGGGTCCCCAGATTTTAATCCTCTGCTTTAATCGTGCAGGAACAGTTGAACAGGGCTGCAAACAATCTATGGGTTGTGGATAGCGGCTGTTCCCGGCACATGACGGGTAACAAGAGTTTGTTACACGAATGGAAACCTGTTCAGGGAGGAAGAGTAAGTTTTGCTGGAGAGAGTGGTGGACGGATTACAGGAATTGGGACGGTGACTAATGGTAAAATGACGTTAGAGAAAGTGAATTTCGTTGAAGAACTGAAGCATAATCTGCTGAGTGTATCGCAGATCTGTGACAAAGATTACACAGTGCACTTTACCAAGAATGAAGCGATCGTACTGTATCCTGGTTTCAAGATACCAGAGGATTGGATAGTAATGAAGGCTCCAAGGGAAAAGAATACGTATGTTATGGACATGAGGTCGACTGAGATGGCAACAGAAGAATCTTGTCTTCTGTCAAAAGCAACTGAATCGGAGTCCGAGTTATGGCATCGAAGAATGGGGCATATTCATCTTCGAAAAATGAACTACATTGTCAAGAATGGGCTAGTGCTGGGTGTTCCCTTGAAGAATTTCAACTTTGAAGACCAATGCTTATCGTGCAAAAAGGGAAAGCAACACAAGAAATCCCATCACACCAAGAAGGTTAATTCAATTGTCAGTACCCTAGACCTACTTCACATGGACCTCTTCGGTCCCGTGAATGTAAAAAGCCTAGGTGGAACATCATACTGCTTGGTGATAACTGATGATTTCTCTCGATACTCTTGGGTAAATTTCCTGAAGTCAAAGGATGAAACGGTTCAGATGGTAATAAATTTGATTACCAAGGTTGAGAATATTATGGGGAAAAAGGTTAGTACATCAGGAGTGACAATGGGACTGAGTTCAAAAACTATCAGATGGAGATCTTCTGCTTACAGAAAGGGATAGAACACCAGTACAGCGCTCTGTATACTCCGCAACAAAATGGGGTGGCTGAGAGGAAGAACAGAACGCTAATTGTAGGACCCAGAACCATGTTGGCTGATTCAAAATTTCCTGTGGTGTTCTGGGCTGAAGCTGTTGCTACAGCCTGTTATATCCTTAATAGAGTTTTAACTGTTAAAAGATTGAATAAAACATGTTATGAACTTATGCATGGGAGAAAGCCTAACTTGAGTGTACTTGAACCATTAGGGTCCCCGTGTTCGATATTAAAGACAAATTCTAAATTTGGTGAAATATCCGACGAAGGTATTTTAGTCGGATATGTTGTTGGGACTCCCAACAGGCGAGTCTTTAATATATCTACCAGCAACGTTGAGGTGGTGTGTAACACTGATATCACGAGTTACAAATCACCAATACCAAGCACGGGACCCGCTGGGGCTTTCGACTATGATAGGCTTTTTAAATCTTTTAACATGCCTTACTTGGATTGTGCAGAAGTTGATGAGAGAACTGCTACGAAGATGCTTTATGATGAGGAAGACAATTATGTGCAACGACCGCAGTACGATGAATGTTAGCCTTCCTCGTCAAATGCTGTTAATACCCCTGCTGCCTCTACAGAAGAGGAATTCTTCAATCCGTTTCACTCTCAACAACAATCACCCATTGATGAGCTACCTTCGAACCTGGAAGACAATCTGCAAGTCAGTTCGGTTCCGACTACGAGAGTTCACAAAAATCACCCTTTGGAGAACGTGATAGGTGATCTGTCCGACGGTGTACAAACAAGACAAAGCTTGAATGAGCACACCTGTGTTTACACAAGCATTAAAGATACAGGCATCATTAACGAATGCTTGTACACCTGCTTCATAAGTCAGATTGAACCAAAGAACTATCAAATGGCTCTCAAGGACAGCTCGTGGGTTGAAGCCATGCAAGAAGAGTTAGCCCAGTTCAAGAAGATGGAGGTTTGGAATTTGGTTGCAAAACCGAAAAATGTGCATGCGATTGGCACAAAATGGGTTTTCAAATGCAAGAGAGATGAAAAAGGGATAATTATCAGGAACAAGGCGAGGCTGGTTGTAAAGGGTTTTAATCAGCAAGAGGGGATCGACTACAATGAAGTGTTTGCTCCTGTGGCGAGATTAGAAGCGATTCGATTATTTTTGGCATTTGCTGCACACAAGGAGATGAATGTGTTCCAGTTAGACGTGAAGAGTGCGTTTCTTAACGGTAAAGTCGATGAGGTTGTGTACGTTGAGCAACCTCCGGGTTTTCCTGACCCAGACTTTTCTGACCACGTGTACAAGCTAAGTAAAGCGCTTTATGGGCTACATCAGGCCCCTCGTGCTTGGTACGCAACTCTATCCGATTATTTGCTTGAGAAAGAATTTGAAAGGGGAAGGATAGATAGTACACTGTTCGTTAAGAGAAATGGAAGAGACTTTCTTCTGGTTCAAGTCTACGTGGACGACATCATCTTCGCTGCATCAAAAGTCAAATGTGTCAAGAGTTTGAAGCCATCATAAAACAGAGGTTTGAAATGAGTGCTATGGGTGAACTAACTTTCTTTTTAGGATTGCAGGTTGATCAGAAGAAAGATGGGATGTTCATTCATCAGACTAAGTATGTCCATGACGTTCTCAAACGCTTCAAGATGGAGGACAGCACTCCATTTGATACTCCAGTCTGCGTCAACCATAAATTGGGTGCTGATTCAGACAACGATGCAGACGTGGACCCAACCCAATATCAGGCAATAATAGGTTCTTTAATGTACTTAACTGCTTCTAGACCTGATATTATGTTTGCAGTTTGTCTTTATGCTCGCTTTCAGGCAAACCCAAAGGAATCTCACTTGAAGGGTGTGAAGAGGATACTGCGATATCTCAAAGGCAAGCCCAAGCTAGGGTTGTGGTACACGAAAGGAGGAGACTTGGAGTTAGTCGCCTACACGGATTCTGATTATGGAGGGTGCAATCAGAATCGGAAGTCAACAACAGGTGGATGTCAGTTTCTTGGAGGCAGATTAGTGTCATGGCAGTGCAAGAAGCAGACCTCAGTCGCCATTTCAACCTGTGAAGCAGATACATGGCAGCATCCAACTGCTGCTCCCAGGTTCTTTGGATTCAACAACAGTTGCGCGATTATGGTCTGAATTTCACTCATACTCCTATTTGCATTGATAATACTGCTGCTATCTCAGTAACTAACAATCCCGTAAAGCATAACAAAACTAAACATATTGACATCCGTCATCATTTTATACGGGATTGTGCTGAGAAGAAACTGATTGTGCTCGAAAAGGTTGATACGTTAGATAATTTCGCTGACTTGTTCACTAAAGCGTTTGACAAAAATCGTTTTCAAAACCTTGTTGAGCTAAATGGGATGATCAATCCCGAGTAACCGTGTTTTGTGACTTTGATTAAAAAAAAACGTCACTATCGCTTAGAATTTTGTCGGTTGCCTCAATTTGAAGGACATATCTTCGGATATGTTTGGTCCTCATTTCTACTTGTAGAATATGAGGATAGCCATTAACCAGATGACTGAAAGTGACTGGGGCGGTTTATGATGTGTTTTTAATTCTTTCGCTGAAAATTAGTCGTTCATACTTATTTAGAAGGACACATACTTGTATGTGGTCGGTCCAGCTGATCCATTGGATCTTTAGGATAGCCGTTTACCTGAAGACTTCGACTTGATCGGGGCGATAGAAGTTAAAATTTTTTTTGGGAGATGAAATTATTTTTCAAGTCTACTACTTTGTAAGAAGTTCCTTTACTATGTTTAACAGAAATTTGATCCAACCTTGGAAAGTGATAGATAAACTGATTCTGTGTGCTTAACTAGTGAAGTTATTAGGCCTAAAAGACATTAGAACAGTCATTGTATGTCATGGTAGCTTTTTATGGTGCGTAAAAGTAGAAGTGATACTAACTAAATCTACTCGATTTTACGTGGAAACTCCTTAAGAGTTGTGTAGGTCTCCGCATATATCTTTCCGAATGATAGGCAGAAAAGCGATTACCCAGTCATACACGAGCCCGTGAGTGTTCTGATTCCCGTGAAGAGAGCGTGTCAAGAAACTGCAGTGATCCAGATTCGGGACTTGCAGTTGTTTACTACTCTGAAGTTGTGTAAATACTTAAAAAAAAATGTGTGTGTGTTATTGAGACATTCTAGAGTTCATAATGTTAATACTTCTCAATCAAGATGTAAGAAAGAGAACGGGAAGAAGAGTCTAAAGATTGAAGAGGATTTACTATTTAATCAGACACTACGGGTCGAGGTCAACTCGGGGTGACTTGGGGAAAGCCAAATACGCTTTGAGAATAGATAGGAGGCATCATAATCTCTGAGGTGTTGCCCATTTAAATTTTGAGCTTAATTGAACCTAACCCGTATCACAGAAGTGATGAAAACCATTTTAAGTTATTTACCTGCTTACAACCTGTTTCTTTATGTCATAATACAGCTAAACATGGATCTGTGTGACAGTCACGTAATTAGTATGATTCCTGTTCGGATCTTTTCTAAAACATGGTAGTCCCTGTCGAGACTGAAATTTGATCCCGTGTACTTTATTTTAAAAAATTTTTCTACTTATGTAGTTGTATGATTTAATACCTGGTTACTTGGTCTTGATCGTATCATTTAACGCTTTAAAGGATGTTTTAAAACTTAATTGCAAATTGTTAAAATTATAGGGGTTTGTTGTGAAAATTTTCAAATCAGCGAAGTTATCCATAACTTCGCCTGCAATAGGCGAAGTTATCCAAAACTTCGCCTGTATAATCTCTGACCCTATATAAAGAAATTCTTGGTCAAAGCTTTTCATTATTTTCAAACCAAGCGAACTTATATCCCAGTAACCCTAAGCGAAGATATCTCGATCAATCTGTGTTTTCATTCTCAGTTTCTAATCCGAGTTATAGGTGTGTAGTGTCGATTTAATCGTATAATCACTGTCAATGATGTTAATCAAAGGTCGTATCGACCCGATTCGCGACCCGTTTTGTCGAAACCTCAACACCCGATTTTCAACCTTGTTATTACGTGGTCGTAATCAACTTGCGCGTCTAGATCGTCTCAAAAACATGTTTTACGAGATCCTCAATCTCCAAATTCACCAACTACACGTCGTATTGAAAGTCTAACTGTTGCCGATTCATATTCCGGCGAAGTTACAGTTTAGGCGAAGTTATCCGTAACTTCGCCTGAGGTTTAACTTCGCCTGATAATTAAATAGGTAACAGTATATGAGGCGAAGTTGTCGTTAGGCGAAGTTATCATTAACTTCGCCTGGCCCTTTTTACTTAACATTGATCAGGCGAAGTTCAAGTTGAGGCGAAGTTGTTCCCAACTTCGCCCCACCTCTAACTTCGCTTATACAGAATAAATCATAACTTCGCTCATGGTAACAGGCGAACTTGTGATTTGCCTCGACGTTTCTCTAACTTAGTCTGTTTTTATTGCAGAAATGGCAGCTGTAGCTGGAGCAGGTGGTGCAGGTGGTGATGAAGGTGGAGACAACAACCGACAGTTTTTCCCGGGGCATAACATGTACATCACATTGGACCCGGATGCGAGTGGTGTTGATGATTTCCGCGAGATCATCACATTTCTACTTCGCTTGAGTATATTCCACGCTATTACCACAACACTGCCTATATCTTTGCCAAACATTGAAGATTTCTGGCAGACAGTGGAATATGACTGTCGAGTCGAGCCCCCGGTTATGCGTGCAACGGTCAATAATCAGATAGTACAGTTCTCGTCTGAACAGATCAGGGTGGCGTTACAGTTTGGGGATGAAACGCGAGACGATCCTACAGACTTTGTGGCTCCATTTCGAGATGGTGCGTTTCTGAGAATGGGATATTCTGGTCCTTTGGGGGATACTCAAAGACGCAAGGGGTTCTTGCTAGACCAGTGGCACTTTCTCATGCACGTGATGATCGTGTGTATGTCGGGAAGAAAGGCCGGTACAGACGGGATGGGCGTGACCATGCAGTCGGCGATGACTGCACTGACTTACAATAAGCATTACACCTTTAGTCAGATGGTATTTTACGAGATAGATCGTCAGAGAAGAGCGGTGGCGCGTGAGAGATTTCTTATGTATCCAAGATTCCTACAAATGATCTTGAATCATGTTGCTCCCACGTTACCTCAGCGCCAACCAATTAGATATGTGGAAAGTGTAAGCAAGAGGATCTTCGCTCAGTGCAGATCATCCAGTGCAAGAAGCAAGCCTGAGCTCCGTCCTCGACATACTCCATTATTCGGGTACTTAATCAACCCAGAGTATGTTCCAGCTCGAGGGGACGAGTTTCGGGATCCTCAACCACAACAGGCTGGAGCACCTCAACCACCTGAGGTACAACAAGATATACCTGCTGCTCCTGTTGTGTCACCGGAGGAAAATGTAAACCTTGATGAAGCGTTTGGTGGTCAAGGCTTCTTTGATATGGAACGTGTTGATCCAGAGGAAAATGTGCAAGTCTCGGTTGCACAGGTTACTAGTGTGGATGTTGCTAGGGCAGCTACGACTGAGGCTGATTCTGATTCTTCAGATAATGAAGTGGCTGAAGCGAAACGAATTTTGGTAACACAAGAACGGATTCATGGGAAGAGGAAGAGAGTCGATGATGACAGTGAGTCAGACTTTGAGGAAGAAGTACATCAGTTGGTCCGTCGATCGAGAAGGGAACGGACAGGTGCAGGTTCGGGAGCTGGTGAGAGCTCAAGGGTGGTACGTTTCTCTCCACCCGCACTGTCTGGTATGACTATAGTCCCTACATCATTGCCTGTTACAGGGACAAGCGCCACGGACGTTCCCGTGGTGGCTACTTCATCCTCGTTTGGCATCCCACCCACTACATTCTAACTCTCGACTCCGGAGATTGTATCTTTGCCACCTCCAACTCTTACTCCAACGGAGGTCGTGGCAAGATTTATTGAGTCGACAGTTGTAGCTACTGCAGGGTTGTTAGTTACGATACCACCTGCGGTTACGTTTATGCCTACTTCTGAGGTCCCGGTTACATTGGAAATCCCTCCTCAGTACACTCAAGATATATCACATCTGAGGTTTGATTTCGATGCAACCTTATCCGATTCGGAACGAATAGCAGCACTTGAAAGTGTCGTGGCAGAACAATCAAGGGTAAATCTTATCCAGACCCATGCTATTCAGCGTCTCGTTGCAGAGAATCAGATACAGTCGTCCCTGCTGATCGAACATGGAAAAATAATTGACGCTTTGAAACTGTTCTTGGCATCTTAGGGGGAGACGAGCTGTAAGGGTGATGAGCTGAGGACGAAGAAGCGTAATGATAGAGACGATGATCCCAATGCATCGAAAGGTGCAGGTGGAGAGTTGCCAAGAACTGAACAAGCTCTTGGGACTTCCACATCTCAGGGGGAGTCAACGAGTGCAGTTGGAGGTTCGGGTGATGATGTGGTGGTCGTAGATGCTGAGATGATGTTAGATGATGTTATAGGTGATGAGGATGTGTTACCGGTTGATGAGATAGAGAAGATTGGGGCAGAGATTGTTATTGATAATGAGATTGAAGAGGGAGAGATTGTAGAGGAGAACATTGAGCATGAAATTCCGGAAGTTGATAAGGCAGATATGAGTCAAGATATGGGAAGCGATGAGACAGAATGGGAAGAGCAGCCAAGATGGAAAGAAGGCTACGCTCAGTGGTTTGTAAAGACTAAGAAACCGGCGGTCCCTACTATGTTCAAGAAAAGTTACAACATTAGAGGTTATGCTGAATCGAAAAAGGGGATTATATGCTGGTTATATGATGAGCAGTTGAGGCACTTTGTGATTAAAAGGTATGATGGGGTTCAGTACTTCAAGAGGCTGTTGAGATCGTTGAATACATTGCCTGAGTGTGAAGTGAAGGACTTAGCCAGATTGGGGTTGATAAACAGGAGTGATGATAACATGGCTAGGGTCATTGGAAAGATTGTATGGAAGGAAAGTATAAAGGAGAAAAAGTTCGAGCTGTTGAAACCACAGAAAGGAAAGCTTATTGAAGACACAGATAGAGGAATGAGAGCAGATGGCAAGCCTTGGATGATCATGAAGTATAAGCCGATCCGGTGTCTAAAAGAAGTACCGATGAAACAAATGCCCAAGGATGTGCTCAAAGATTTGAAGTGGTGGTATGTTGATTGTGAAACAGCTGAAGCAGTAATGGAGGATGAAGATGAACAAGAGCTGCTGAGAGTGTATGATCCGATGCACTTGGTGAATTTGTCTCAAGCTGATCTGCAGGTGCTGAACGAGAAAAAGATATTTTATATTCCTGCTTGGAAAAAAGAAGCGAGGAAATATCAAACAGTTGTATCAGTTTGTGTACGAGAAGGAGTTCATGCTTGAAGATGAAAGATACAAGATTGTTGAAGATTACAAGACACGTGCTTGAAGATAGAGATATGAAGCTACTGCCAAGGGGGAGTCTGTTGGTACATGATGTCAGTAGTTCAGTGTATAGTGTCTGTAATCGAGTTAGTTGGATTTGTGTTTTGGATGTAAGCGAAGTTCTCACAAGTTCGCTGATATAGGCGAACTTGTGGAACAAGCGAAGTTAGGGACATTTTCGCCTAAACATGCTAGGCGAAGTTGTCGTGCTTTATAAGCTGCTAGGTTACGGCTTAGATAGAGAAGTTGTGATTCGAGTTGTAACGAGTTTACGAGTTGTGTAATCAGTGATTTGATATCACGTGTTTCCAGTTGCAATACAACGTGTCTTTGTTTATTGTAACGTGTGTTTGATCGTGTTAACGTGTATCGTCTTGTACGCTCGTAACGTCTTACGTAGGGATTCCGCACCTACGTAGAACGAGATATTCCGTGTAGATCCGGCTGGGAACCTACAAGAGGTAACCAAAATTCCAACTGGAGGAACGGAAATCAGTCCGGCTTCCAGCAACGTCAGAGCCTATTCCAGGATTCCGGTGAGGGAACGAGTAGTGGGGAGAAGAAGCCCACGTTAGAGGAGATGATGGCACAGCAGACACAGATGCTGTCGCAACTCATGACTCGAGAGGAATCCCGTCACAAAGAAACTCAAGAGAAATTCCGGGATCACGAGTCATTCATGAGAAATCAAGGAGCGTCAATTCAAAATCTTGAGCGTCAGATAGGAGAGATAGCAAGTCGTCTAAATGAGAGGTCGCCAGGTACACTTCCAAGTAACACTAAACAAAATCCGAAGGCGTTCGCGAAGGCTGTGACAACAAGGAGCGGTGCAGGGGCACATAGCGAGCCCGTTATTCAAGAGGCGACGAGAGGAGTCGTTAACGAGCCTGCGGTAGATGTAGAGGAGCAGGTAGACGAGGAGATTCAGTTGGAGTCTCCACCGGCCAAGGTGCATCAGAGGCACAGCCCCAGAAGTTCAGCACAGGCCGAGAACCAACCATTACCCAGCACACCACCGAGAGTCTACAAACCTAGACTCCCATATCTCGGGAGAGTCCGTAGGGATAGAGACGAGGAGCAGAACTCCAAATTTCTTGATCTTCTGAAGCAACTTCATCTTAATATTCCTTTCCTTGAGGCACTTACGCAAATGCCCAAATACGCAAAGTTTCTTAAGGATATTCTTTCGAACAAAGAGAAGTTAGCCGAAGTCTCGTCCATTCCTCTGAGTGCTGGTTGCTCTGCAGTCTTGCAGAAAAAGTTACCAGTAAAGATGTCCGATCCTGGGAGTTTCACAATTCCCTGCATCTTGAGTGATAATACAGTCGTCCATGCGCTGGTAGATCTTGGTGCCAGTATTAATCTCATGCCGTATTCCGTGTATCGCAAGTTGGGTCTAGGCGAACCGAGGCTTACCGTATGAGTATCCAGCTTGCTGATCGTTCTGTGAAATATCCCTGAGGGGTGGTCGAGAACATGCTTGTTCGTGTCGACAACTTCATCTTCCCGGTGGACTTTGTCATCCTGGACATGAACGATGACGATAGTGTCCCACTCATCCTGGGCCGACCATTCCTTGCCACTGCACAGGCATTGATCGATGTCTGTGAGGGTAAATTAATCTTAAGAGTTGGGGATGAGAACGTCACCTTTGACGTTCGACAGTCACTGAAACACCCCAAGTCTGCTGATGACTCCTTATACTTCATTGATACCATCATGGAGCATGTCGGGGAGTTTCTCAGCGAAATTTGTGGAGGATCTGCCTCCGAAACCCAGATTCTCGATAGGGAGATTCCGGAGATTGAAATGGTTGTCGTAACCAATCAGTCCTTAAATGACGACACCGAGTCGCATACCCCTGAATCTGGCGTGTCTGCTGAGATCGTACGAGACGATCCGATGGACCGACCTTCAGTCGAGAGTCCTCCTTCTTCCTTAGAGCTTAAGGATTTACCTTCCCACCTTGAGTATGCATTTTTAGATGAAGAGAGGAAGCTTCCGGTTATCATTGCATCTGCTTTGACCGAGGTCAAGAAGGAGAAGTTGTTGAGGGCGCTACGAGAGCACAAGGAGGCTATTGCATGGAAGATTATCGACATCAAGGGTATCAACCCTTCGTTTTGCACTCATAAAATCCTCATGGAGGAAAATTTCAAAACTGTCGTCCAGCCGCAACGGCGGCTTAATCCGAAAATGCAAGAGGTCGTAAAGAAGGAGATCATTAAACTCCTTGATGCCGGGATCATTTTCCCCATTTCTGATAGTGCTTGGGTGAGTCTAGTCCAAGTGGTTCCTAAAAAGGGTGGCATGACTGTCGTCACCAACGAGAGGAACAAGCTTATTCCCACGAGGACTGTGACGGGATGGCGAGTCTGCACCGACTATCGCCGACTGAATGATGCCACCAGGAAAGACCACTTTCCTCTCCCATTCATTGATCAGATGTTAGAGCGTTTAGAAGGTCAGCAGTACTACTGCTTCCTAGATGGTTTCTCCAGGTACTTCCAGGTTCTGATAGCTCCCGACGACTAGGAGAAAACCACTTTCACCTGTCCTTGCGGAACGTTTGCTTACAAACGTATGCCGTTCGGACTTTGTAACGCTCCGGCCACATTCCAGAGGTGTATGGTGGCCATTTTCCATGATATGATCGAGGACTCCATGGAGGTGTTCATGGACGATTTTTCTGTATTTGGGAGTTCCTTCGATCATTGTTTATCAAATCTCGAGAGGATGATGTCCCGCTACGTTGACACCAACCTAGTCCTTAACTGGGAGAAGTGTCATTTCATGGTTCGCGAGGGCATTGTTCTAGGTCATCGGATCTCAAGTGCGGGGATAGAGATTGACCGCGCAAAGGTCGAGACCATTTCTAATCTTCCCCCGCCTACTTCTGTGAGATCAATTCGTAGCTTTCTAGGTCATGTCGGGTTCTACCGCCGGTTCATCAAAGATTTTTCTAAAATCGCGAGACCCATGACCAAACTTTTGGAGACGGATTCTCCATTTGTTTTTTCTAAGCAGTGTATCGAGGCGTTCGATCTTCTAAAAGAAAAACTCGTTAATTGGTCGTTACCATTCGAATTGATGTGTGACGCGAGCAACTTCGCAGTCGGAGCGGTTCTTGGACAACGGAAGGATAAACATTTCCATCCGATCTACTATGCGAGCCGGACCTTAAATGACGCACAGGAAAGCTATACCACCACCGAAAAAGAGCTTTTAGCTGTGGTGTTCGCTTTCGAAAAATTTAGGTCCTATCTGGTTTTGTCCAAAATGATTGTTTACACGGTTCATTCCGCTATTAGATATCTTTTCAGCAAGCAGGATGCTAAGCCTCGTCTTATCCGATGGATCCTGTTGCTTCAAGAGTTCGATATAGAGATCCGTGATAAAAAGGGGGCCGAGAATGTGGCGACTGATCATCTTTCACGTCTAGAGGGAGTTGATTTAGGAGATTCGGGAGTTAGGATCGACGATCATTTTCCGACGGAGAGTCTGATGTTTGTTACTGCACAAGAGGAAGGTTTTCCATGGTTTGCTGATTTCGCGAACTATCTCGCTGACGGATACCTCCCAAAGATGCCTTACCAGCAACAGAAGAAATTCTTTGCTGACATCAAATTTTACCTTTGGGACGATCCATATCTTTTCCGCATTGGTGCTGATCAGCTTATTAGAAGGTGTGTAGATGTCAAGGAAGGATGGCAAATTTTGAGCCATTGTCATGTGGGACCGACTGAAGGTCACCACGGTGTGAGTTCTACGGCAAAGAAAGTCTTTGATTCTGGTTTATACTGGCCGTCTATCTTTAAGGATGCTCATCTGTTCGTTAAGAGTTGTGATCGTTGCCAGCGTGTCGGTAACATTTCTTCGCGAAACGAAATGCCCCAGAATGCCATTCAAGTTTTTGAGGTTTTTGATATTTGGGGTATTGATTTCATGGGACCATTTCCATCTTCGCGTGGAAACAAATACATACTCGTGGCCGTCGATTACGTGTCTAAGTGGGTTGAGGCCAAAGCACTACCCACCAATGATGCCCGAGCGGTAGTCCGTTTTCTAAAAAGTCTATTTGCTCGTTTTGGAGTCCCGAAAGCCTTGATCAGTGATCGAGGTACTCACTTTTGCCACTCGCAGATGGATAAGGCGTTGAAGCGTTATGGGGTCACCCATCGGCTTGCGACCGCCTACCACCCACAGACTAGTAGGCAAGTAGAAGTGAGTAATCGGGGATTCAAACGTATTCTCGAGAAAACGGTTGGTTTAAATCGTCAGGATTGTTTCGACAAATTAGATGACGCTCTGTGGGCCTTCTATACAGCCTACAAGACTCTGACTAGTTCCACAGCATTTCGGATGATTTATGGGAAGGCCTGTCATCTTCCTGTTGAATTGGAACACCGCGCGTCATGGGCCCTTCAAAGGGTTAATCTTGATTTACCCGCCGCAGAGGGTAATCGTTTCCATCAATTACACGAATTAGAGGAGCTCCGGTATCACGCATATGCACAATCATTTCGGTATAAGTAGCATACGAAGGAACTGCATGACAGGAAATTGAAGGGTAATAAGCAGTTCAAGTGTGGGGATAAGGTTTTACTGTATAACTCACGGTTGAGGTTATTCCAGGAAAAGTTGAAATCCCGATGGTCGGGACCGTTCACGGTCACTGAGGTTTTCCCGTATGGCACGATTGAGATACAAGATCGAAGCGGGAAGTTTAAGGTGAACGACCATAGATTGAAGCACTACATAGGAGAGCCGATACCTGATCAGACAGTCGAGGTGTTCTACCTTGACTCATTCACCGAGAAATAGGCGTGATGGATGCATCACTCGGGAGACAACCCGAGTTGTAGAGTTTGTATTATGATTCTCTTTATTATCTGTTTTTATTTGTTTTATTTTTATTTATATTTATAAAAACATAAAAATAAAAAAAATCAAAAAAAATCAAAAACACAAAAATATGTTTATTTTTAATGTTTTTGTTTTCTGTTTTGTACGCCGCTACATGCGAGCGAGTTTGAGTTTTTACAGGTATTATTATGCGCATGGTAGCTCTGATGGCGTTTTGGAACTGGTTCACCCGAGGTTGCGGCCGCGAATGAAATGCTATAATGTCGTTCGTTCGAGTCATACACAGCTGATGAAGCATCTGCATCTAAACCAGGGGAGTAACCCGTTCTCTATTTTAATTTCTGTTCTTTCAAATTTTAATTTTATGCTTTACGTTTTATTTTTATTTTATTTCTTTTCCTTGTTCTCATCGAGGACGATTTCGTTCTAAGTGTGGGGATGGGAATTTATTTTACTTAGTTGTAGAAAAAAATTAAAAAAAAAAATAAAAGTTTTCGCTTGTTTTTCGTTTTCGTACGTTGTTTATGTTAAAAAAAATGTCCCTTGTTTTTAGTTTCTTTTGCATTAAAGTGGGAGATGATGATATTTATCGGAAATCGGTTTTTCAAACTACTAATAATATGAGATAAATAATAGAAAACGCACTTAACTTGGGATGTGTCGGTAGGCTCAGCCTTGAAAATGAAAGGGCAAATTTGATAAAACGGTTAAACGGAAATCTTTTGTGGGTAAAGCGTTTTGTCCGTGGAAAATAATCAATGAAAGGTCGGGCCATACTCAAGCCTCAAATTTTGGTATGAAAAAGTGGAAGTATCATGAGTTTTTAAAAATTTGAATACGTTATCATATGATGCTTGGGTAGGTTTAACGTTAGAGTATGCCGTGTAGCCTGTGATATAAATCTTAAACTGCTAGTTTAGTGTTTTACACCTCATTGGCGTATGGTTTTATAACCTTAAATCATGTATTGATGGGATGCTTCGGGTCCGGAGACCATGGGTCTGTATGCAATCTATTCATTTGGGTATTCACAATTCCTAAGTGGGATTGTGGATATTTAAAATAAAGCCAAAGAGCAAACCCTTATAATTCTATAAACATGATCACAAAAAGTACAAAAGTACAAATACACTACAGACTTGATCATCCACGCTGTTAGCCATGTGGGGTCCCCTTGCTCGCATCTCATTACCATTAAGAAACAGACCACAAGGGACACGCTACGTGTAAGCCCTACAGATGAAATTTTGCATACTCACCTATGGTGATGGATTTAGGGTATTGCTTGATAACGGGGGTATGTCATGTTGTGGGGAACACTAGCTATTAATAAATTGAACCTTAATCGTATCTAATGGCTGCTTGGTAGACTTTGATGCTTAAGCTTAGGTGGATAAACAATACCCTTGATCGTCTTAACTATTCATAAATATTGAGCAACAAAGTTTTAAATCTGCTAACTTTGAGGTTTAAGTCAAGTTGGGGTGGTCTGGTCCGGTAAAAGCTGAAAATAAGCGGGTCTTAATTGTGTAAACCACTAAGTAATATTATTGTCGGATCTTATTTGTCCCGGTAAAGATTAAGGCATGGGTTTAGGTGGACAACAATATCATTGATCGCGGTTTTTGCGTTTTCTGAGCTTTAAAATCTAACCTATATGTTTGATTTGACTTTGATTTTCCGATTCTGATCCAACTGCAGTCAAATCTTTTTCAGGGAAGAAAAAGTCTTAAGTGTGGGGATGTTTGATGTGTTGTAAAACACACTTACTTTCCTTATGATTTTATCATGGTTTTTATGCTTAATTGTTTATTTTATGAAAGTATTGGGGGTTAAGTGGCGGCTAGGGTTTGGTGGTTGTGACGGCTGGAGAGGAAGAAGAACACCAAGGAGAGTCTTGTGCAGCTGCTAGGCATCATCTAAACTCATAATCTCAGCCATAATTCATAAGTATTCATTCATAAACTTTATCTCTTGTTCAAGAACCCTAACTTGTTTAGTTTGATCTTTTTGTTGGATTGTTTTGAAAGTTACTTAGAGATTGATTTGTGTTTGATTGTTCTTGATCATTGAATGAGTTTTCTTATGTTTATGATGAGTTATATGATGTTTAATTCGAATGTATGATGCTGTCCAAACTTAATGAGTAGCTAATCTTGTTTGTTCTACCTAGGTTTGATGAATATTGTTAGGTTTTGACTAGTAATATGGATTGTTAATGATCATGGCTTAAATTGTTAATGTAAAGTTTGATTTAACAGTAAATTAGATTGTGTTTAGTGGCTGTGTTTTGTTTGATTATACCTAATAACCTCGTGCTTTAATTAATTGAATCGGTTTTGATTAGTTGTTGCATGTTTAAGGCTCTTTACTTTGTGTTTAGGGTTTATTTGCGGGAAGTACAACCGTAGGGATAAGTGGGTAAATTAATTAGATAAAATCAGTTGTGAAACACCTTTTTAGAGACCGAGAGGTGATAAGAAGTAAACTCGTCTCATTACTTTTACTTGTTAGAATTAAGATCGTGCGAGAGCGGTTTTTGTTCTTGTCGAGTTTGGGTGTTTGAGCGATTAGTTGGTCTAGTTTAAGTTAAGTTGAATTGTTCCTCTATCCTTGGTTGCGTAGTATTCGTTTCCATTAGGCTAGTGTGTCGGTGAGACCGAGAGGTGAGTCGGCATTAGAACACGTTAATAATTTGTTTTCCCGGTTTGTTCATAAAATCAACTAAGATAAGTTAGAGTTTGTTAGTGAGACCGAGAGGTGATCTGACCTTCTTGAGCGAACCTTAGTTGTGTCATCCTTTAGGACCGGTTTCGTGAGAGTTTTCAATCCATTGTCTTGTCATCTCCTTCAATATGATTCTTACCTATGTAGACGTTTTTATCACTGCAGTCAAAGTTTCTGTAGTTTTGTCAAAAGTTTTCACTTAGTTAAGTTAAGTAGTTAAATCAAATAAAAAAAATCAATTAAATATTTTGGTGAGTCTTGGTTAGAGTTTAGTGATTATAAACGTTTTCACGTGTCTTCGAGTTCGATATCCGGACTTTCCTCATATGTGCTATACGCGACCGGTACACTTGCCGTTTGTGTGAACTAGGATAGATTGTTTGGTTTTTAAAGCTTCGTTGCGACTTGTGTTTTATTTATATATATATATTTTTTCGCACATCAGGTAGCCCGCAGACATGACCGGGGTCTCGCGAAAGATTGTTGAACACAAGTTGCGAGTAAACCCAGTGTTTACTCCAATAGTACAGAAGAAGCTGTCATGTCCGAGCCCCGGTGCGGAAGCGTGAATAATAGTCACTACTAATCAACGGTGTGGAGCTCGGATCTAGGGTTAGGATCGAATCTAACTCGTATTCACTTTTGAATGATGTTAGTTGGACGGATGAGGTGTATTGGGAGAGAGCCTGATTTGATTAACAATCAACAATAAAGTAGGATGAACAATTGTAATCAAAACACAAACAAGATAGAAATTGTAGTATGAAATATTAGTCGAATGATTCTCATTAAGATGAAACACTCATACATACATTCATACATACAATCAATTAAGAAATATCTCAGCCGCCACCAGGAGAGCTCGTCCTGGAGGCAGAGACTCTCTCAAAGGGATAAAACCCTAAATCTCACATATACACAATACAGTCACTCGTACTAGACAAATGAATAAAAACATCTATTTATACTAGTCTAGCATGACTTGGTCTTCAAGCCATCCACCCTTGGTTGAGACCAAAATAACATATTTTTCACCCAAAGATTAATTCGATGCGTCGGTCTAAAATATAAATCCCAACAATCTCCCCCTTAGACCGATGCCATCGAATTTCTTCCATGATCATCTCATAACTCGTTGTCTTTCGTTGAAATTCTCCCCCTCACGTTAAGCTTCTCCCATTGTTCATTTCGAATCATCACTCTTATATCACTTTTGGATATAGTTGTATGGACATATGAACGAGGCTTTGAACTTCAAAGATCAACTTCAAGTAACAAGGTTATCACAAAAAGAAATAAACTCAATGTGATCATCAAATAATCTTCAATTCTTCAAAACCGTTTCTTCCCATGTAAATCATCTTCAAACCATTCCCTGAATTAAGATAGCATTCATGTTCAACCATAACCCATTCTGGACTGTTCAAGTGACTATTTCATAGGAGGTTTAACTCTACTGATCATCCTTTCAACATTGTTTCTTGAGATGACTCTATCTTCTCATCCGTACTAGGAAATCTGAAAACTGACAAACGATGAAACATCTTTGAAAAAGCTTGGATTATTAATCTTGATCAACTTTTCCTTAACTCGAGTCTTTTACTTGATTTGAAGCATGCCATTTGCAATGAAATTCAAAGATTTTTACTCCCCCAATTTCGTTGCAATTGTCTTTAATAAATGTGTCTTCAAATCAAGTGTGGGTGAAAAAATCTTGATCATCCTCATCAAGATTGTAAAAATCTCAGATAAAAATATTCAATAGTTGGTTGACACAAAAAGTGATTAAATCCTTAAGCTTGGTCAACACTTGTTCTTGTAAAGCTTTTGATGAAGTCGTGAAATTGGATGAGGTTTGAATTCCATAAGCTTATTGATGATTGGAGAAAAATTACCAAAATACCCCTGGTATATATCTTCTGTAGAGAAAAGCTTGGTCAAATGGTCAACGGCACCAAAAATCTCAAAAGTTTCTTCAAAACTTTTAAATGTTTCACAAACTCTGTTTCCTAGCACACAATGTGCTTGGGAGCACTTTCCTAGCACAAAGTATGCTTGGTTTCATTTCCAAGCATGTAGGTTCCCAGCCGGATCTACACGGAATATCTCGTTCTACGTAGGTGCGGAATCCCTACGTAAGACGTTACGAGCGTAGAAGACGATACACGTTAACACGATCAAACACACGTTACAATAAACAAAGACACGTTGTATTGCAACTGGAAACACGTGATATCAAATCACTGATTACACAAATCGTAAACTCGTTACAACTCGAATCACAACTTCTCTATCTAAGCCGTAACCTAGCAGCTTATAAAGCACGACAACTTCGCCTAGCATGTTTAGGCGAAAATGTCCCTAACTTCGCTTGTTCCACAAGTTCGCCTATATCAGCGAACTTGTGAGAACTTCGCTTACATCCAAAACACAAATCCAACTAACTCGATTACAGACACTATACACTGAACTACTGACATCATGTACCAACAGACTCCCCCTTGGCAGTAGCTTCATATCTCTATCTTCAAGCACGTGTCTTGTATTCTTCAACAATCTTGTATCTTTCATCTTCAAGCATGAACTCCTTCTCATGCACAAACTGATACAACTGTTTGATATTTCTTCGCTTCTTCTTTCCAAGCAGGAATATAAAATATCTTTTTCTCGTTCAGCACCTGCAGATCAGCTTGAGACAAATTCACCAAGTGCATCAGATCATACACTCTCAGCAGCTCTTGTTCATCTTCATCCTCCATTACTGCTTCAGCTGTTTCACAATCAACATACCACCACTTCAAATCTTTGAGCACATCCTTGGGCATTTGTTTCATCGGTACTTCTTTTAGACACCGGATCGGCTTATACTTCATGATCATCCAAGGCTTGCCATCTGCTCTCATTCCTCTATCTGTGTCTTCAATAAGCTTTCCTTTCTGTGGTTTCAACAGCTCGAACTTTTTCTCCTTTATACTTTCCTTCCATACAATCTTTCCAATGACCCTAGCCATGTTATCATCACTCCTGTTTATCAACCCCAATCTGGCTAAGTCCCTCACTTCACACTCAGGCAATGTATTCAACGATCTCAACAGCCTCTTGAAGTACTGAACCCCATCATACCTTTTAATCACAAAGAGCCTCAACTGCTCATCATATAACCAGCATATAATCCCCTTTTTCGATTCAGCATAACCTCTAATGTTGTAACTTTTCTTGAACATAGTAGGGACCGCCGGTTTCTTCGTTTTTACGAACCACTGAGCGTAGCCTTCTTTCCATCTTGGCTGCTCTTCCCATTCTGTCTCATCGCTTCCCATATCTTGACTCATATCTGCCTTATCAACTTCCGGAATCTCATGCTCAACATTCTCCTCCACAATCTCTCCCTCTTCAATCTCATTATCAATAACAATCTCTGCACCAATCTTCTCTATCTCATCAACCGGTAACACATCCTCATCACCTATGTAGGTTCCCAGCCGGATCTACACGGAATATCCCGTTCTACGTAGGTACGGAATCCCTACGTAAGACGTTACGAGTGTAGAAGACGATACGAGTTAACACTATCGAACACACGTTACAATAAGCAAAGACACTTTGTATTGCAACTGGAAACACGTGATATCAATCACTGATTACAGAACTCGTAAACACGTAAACTAAACTTGTTACAAAATAAGCCGTAACCTAATGAATATATATCACGACAACTTCGCCTGGCATGTTCAGGCGAAGTTGTCACTAACTTTGCTTATCTAACAAGTTCGCCTATCAGCGAACTTGTTAGCTAACTTCGCTTACATACAAACACAAATCCAAACGACTCGATTACAGACACTATATACTGAACTACTGACATCATGCACCAACAGACTCCCCCTTGGCAGTAGCTTCATATCTTTATGTTCAAACACGTGTCTAGTAATCTTCCAAAATCTTGAATCTTCGTCTTTAAGCATGAACTCCTTCACGTACACAAACTGATACAATTCTTTGATATTTCTTCGCTTCGTCCTTCCAAGTAGGAATATAAAATATCTTCTTCTCATTCAGCACCTGCAGATCAGCTTGAGACAAGTTCACTAGATGCATCGGATCATAGACTCTCAGCAGCTCTTGTTCATCTTCGTCCTCCATTACTGCTTCAGCTGTTTCACAATCTACATACCACCACTTTAGATCTTTGAGAACATCCTTGGGCATTTGTTTCATCGGCACTTCTTTCAAACACCGGATCGGTTTATACTTCATAATCATCCAAGGCTTGCCATCTGCTCTCAATCCTCTATCTTTGTCTTCGATAAGTTTTCCCTTTTGTGGTTTCAACAGCTCGAACTTCTTTTCCTTTATACTCTCCTTCCATACTATCTTCCCGATGACTCTAGCCATATTATCATCACTTCTGTTTATCAATCCCAATCTGGCTAAGTCTTTCACTTCACATTCAGGCAATGTATTCAACGATCTCAACAGCCTTTTGAAGTACGGAACACCATCATACCTTTTAATCACAAAGAGCCTCAACTGCTCATCATATATCCAGCAAATGATCCCCTTTCTCGATTCAGCATAGCCTCTAATGTTGTAACTCTTCTTAAACATAGTAGGGACCGCCGGTTTCTTCGTTTTTACAAACCACTGAGCATAGCCTTCTTTCCATCTTGGCTGCTCTTCCCATTCCGTCTCATCATTTCCCATATCTTTACCCATATCTGTCTTATCAACATCTGGAATTTCATGCTCCACATTCTCCTCTACTACCTCTCCCTCTTCTATCTCATTATCAATAACTATCTCTGCACCAATCTTCTCTATCTCTTCAACTGGTAATACGTCATCATCACCTATAAACTCATCATCCATCTCCTCAACATCCACTACCACCACATCATCACCACCAGCTGCACTTGTCGACTCCCCCTGAGTTGTGGAAGTCCCAAGAGCTTGTACAGTTCTTGGCAACTCACCACCTGCACCTTTCGATGCATTGGGATCATCGTCTCTCTCATTTCGCTTCTTAGTCCTCAGCTCATCGCCTTTACAGCTCGTCTCCCCCTGAGATGCCAAGAACTCCTTCAAAGCATCAATAATTTTGCCATGTTCTACCAGCAGGGACGACTGTATCTGATTCTCTGCAACAAGGCGCTGAATAGCATGGGTCTGGATAAGATTCACCCTTGATTGTTCTGCCACGACCCGTTCAAGTGCTACTATTCGTTCAGAGTCTGATAGGGTTGCATCGAAATCAAACCTCAGATGTGATATATCTTGAGTGTACTGAGGAGGGATTTCCGATGTAACCGGGACCTCAGAAGTAGGCGTATACGTAACCGTAGGTGGCAACGTAACTGGTAATCCTGCAGTTGCTACAACCGTCGACTCAATAAATCGTGCCACGACCTCCGTTGGAGTAAGAGTTGGAGGTGGCAACGATACAATGTCCGGAGCCGAAAGTTGGAATGTAATGGGTGGGAGGCCGAATGCAGATGAAGTAGCTACCACGGGAACATCTGTAGCGCTTGGCCTTGTAACTTGTAATGTTGAGGGGACCATTGTCATACCGGACAGTGCGGGTGGAGTGAAACGTACCACCCTTGAGCTCTCACCAGCTCCCGAACCTGCACCTATCCGTTCCCTTCTTGATCTGCGAATCAACTGATGTACCTCTTTCTCATAGTCTGACTCGCTGTCATCATCAGTTCTCTTGCTTTTCCCATGAGTTCGTTCTTGAGTTACCAAAATTCATCTCGCTTCGGCCAACTCATCTTCAGAATCAGAGTCAGCCACCGTTGTAGCTGCCCTAGTCACATGCACACTCGAAACTCTTTCAACTGAGAATTGCACATTTTCCTCAGGGTCCACCCTCTCCATATCAAAGAATCCTTGACCACCAAACTCTGCGTCAAGGTCTACATTCTCCTCCGGTGACACAACAGGGGCAGCAGGTATAGCTTGAGGTGCTCCTGCCTGTTGTGGTGCCGGGTCCCGAAACTCGTCCCCACGAGCAGGCACATACTCCGGGTTGATCAAGTACCCAAAAAGTGGAGTATGTCGAGGACGGAGCTCAGGTTTGCTCCTCGCACTGGAGGATCTGCATTAGGCGAAGATCCGTTTGCTCACACTTTCAACGTATCTGATCGGGCGGCGCTGAGGTAGCGTTGGAGCAACATGATTCAAGATCATTTGGATGAATCTTGGATACATGATAAATCTCTCACGCGCCACCGCTCTTCTCTGTCGATCGATCTCGTAGAAGACCATCTGACTAAAGCTGTAACGCTTATTATAAGTCAGAGCAGTCATCGCCGACTGCATGGTCGCGCCCATGCCATCAGTGCCCGCCTTTCTCCCATACATGCACACGATCATGACATGCATGAGAAAGCGCCACTGATCTAGTAAGAACCCCTTCCTTCTCTGAGTATCTCCCAAGGGACTAGAGTATCCCATCCTCAGAAACGCTCCATCTCGGAAAGGAGCTACAAAGTCTGTCGGGTCATCTCTTGTCTCATCTCCAAAACGCAAAGCCGCCCGGATCTGTTCAGATGAGAACTGAACAATCTGATTGTTGACCGTTGCTCGCATCACCGGGGGCTCGACGCGACAGTCATATTCCACGGTCTGCCAAAAATCCTCAATGTTTGGCAAGGATATCGGCAGAGTTGTGGTAATCGCGTGGAATATACGCGAGCGTAAAAGAAACGTGATGATTTCGCGGAAATCATCAACTCCGCTCGCCTCCGGGTCTAATGTTATGTACATGTTATGACCCGGGAAGAACTGTCTTTGGTTGTCTCCTCCACCATCACCGCCTGCACCGCCTGCTCCAGCTACAGCAGCCGTTTCTGCAACAAACAGGCTAAGTTAGATAAACGTCAAGGCAAATCACAAGTTCGCCTGTTACCATGAGCGAAGTTGTGATTTATTCTGTATAGGCGAAGTTAGAGGTGGGGCGAAGTTGGGAACAACTTCGCCTCAACTTGAACTTCGCCGGATAACAGTTAAGTAAAAAAAGCAAGGCGAAGTTAATGATAACTTCGCCTAACCACAACATCGCCTCAAATACTGTTACGTAATAAAATATTAGGCGAAGTTAAACCTCAGGCGAAGTTACGGATAACTTCGCCTAAACTGTAACTTCGCCGAATATGAAATGGCGACAGTTAGGTTTTCAATTCAACGTGAAGTTGGTGAATTTGGAGATTGCGGATCTCGTAAAACTTGATTTTATGATGATCTAGACGTTTAAGTGGATTACGACCACGTGAAAACACATTTGAAAATCGGGTGTTAAGGTTTCGAATAGACAAGGTCGTAAATCGGGTCGAAACGACCGATGATTAACGTCAATTGTCAGTGAATATACGATGTATCGACACTACACACCTTTAATCGGATTAGAACGAACGAAAAATAAACACAGATGAGATCGATAGATAAGTTCGCTTAGGGTTACGGAAGGTAAGTTCGCTGGGTTTTGAAAAGTAATAAACAGTTTAACCTTAAAATTTCTTTATATAGGGTCAAAATTTTACAGGCGAAGTTATGGATAACTTCGCCTATTGCAGGCGAAGTTATGCACAACTTCGCCGATATTAAAATTTTCAAAACAAACCCCTATAATTTGAACAATTTTCAATTTAGTTTTAAAACAACCTTTAAAGCGTTAAATGATACGAACAAGACCAAGTAACCATGTATAAAATCATACAACTACATAAGTAGAAAAAACTTTTTAAAAATTAAAGTACACGGGATCAAATTTCAGTCTCGATAGGGACTACCATGTTTTAGAAAAGATCCGAACAGGAATCTTACTAATTACGTGACTGTCACACAGATCCGTGTGCAGCTGTATTATGACATAAAGAAACAGGTTGTAAGCAGGTAAATGACTTAGAATGGTTTTCATCGTTTCTGTGATACGGGTTAGGTTCAATTAAGCTCAAAACTTAAGTGGGCAACAACTCAGAGATTATGATGCCTCCTATCTATTCTCAAAGCGTATTTGGCTTTCCCCAAGTCACCCCGAGTTGACCTCGACCCGTAGTGTCTGATTAAATAGTAAGTACTCTTTGATCTTTAGACTCTTCTTCCCGTTCTCTTTCTTACATCTTGATTGAGAAGTCTTAACATTATGAACTCTAGAATGTCTCAATAACTCACACATTTTTTTAAGTATTTACACAACTTCAGAGTAGTAAACAACTGCAAGTCCCGAATCTGGATCACTTCAGTTTCTTGACACGCTATCTTCACGGGAATCAGAACACTCACGGGCTCGTGTATGACTGGGTAATCGCTTTTCTGCCAATCATACGGAAAGATATCTATGGAGACATGCACAACTCTTAAGGAGTTTCCACGTAAAATCGAGTAGATTTAGTTAGTATCACTTCTACTTTTACGCACCATAAAAAGCTACCATGACATACAATGACTGTTCTAAAGTCTTTTAGGCCTAATAACTTCACTAGTTAAGCACACAGAATCAGTATATCTATCACTTTCCAAGGTTGGATCAATTTTCTGTTAAACATAGTAAATGAACTTCTTACGAAGTAGTAGACTTGAAAAATAATTTCATCTCCCGCAAAGAAAATTTTAACTTCAATCGCCCCGATCAAATTGAAGTTTTCAGGTAAACGGCTATCCTGAAGATCCAATGGATCAGCTGGACCGACCACATACAAGTATGTGTCCTTCTAACTAAGTATGATCGACTAATTTTCAGCGAAAGAATAAAAACCCATCATAAACCGCCCCGGTCACTTTCAGTCATCTGGTTAATGGCTACTCTCATATTCTACAAGTAGAAATGAGGACAAAACATATCCGAAGATATGTCCTTCAAACTGAGGCAACCGACAAAATTCTAAGCGATACTGACGTTTTTTTTTTTTTTTTTAATCAAAGTCACAAAACACGGTTACTCGGGATTGATCATCCCATTCAACTCAACAAGGTTTTGAAAACGATTTTTGTCAAACGCTTTAGTGAACAAGTCAGCGAAATTATCTAACATATCAACCTTTTCGAGCACAATCAGTTTCTTCTCAGCACAATCCCGTATAAAATGATGACGGATGTCAATATGTTTAGTTTTGTTATGCTTTACGGGATTGTTAGTTACTGAGATAGCAGCAGTATTATCAATGCAAATAGGAGTATGAGTGAAATTCAGACCATAATCGCGCAACTGTTGTTGAATCCAAAGAACCTGGGAGCAGCAGTTGGATGCTGCCATGTATCTGCTTCACAGGTTGAAATGGCGACTGAGGTATGCTTCTTGCATTGCCATGACACTAATCTGCCTCCAAGAAACTGACATCCACCTGTTGTTGACTTCCGACTCTGATTGCACCCTCCATAATCAGAATCTGTGTAGGCGACCAACTCCAAATCTCCTCCTTTCGTGTACCACAATCCCAGCTTAGGTTTGCCCTTGAGATACCGTAATATCCTCTTCGCACCCTTCAAGTGAGATTCCTTTGGGTTTGCCTGAAAGCGAGCATAAAGATAAACTGCAAACATAATATCAGGTCTAGAAGCAGTTAAGTACATTAAAGAACCTATTATTGCCTGATATTGGGTTGGGTCCACGTCTGCATCGTTGTCTGAATCAGCACCCAATTTATGGTTGACGCAGACTGGAGTATCAAATGGAGTGTTGTCCTCCATCTTGAAGCGTTTGAGAACATCATGGACATACTTAGTCTGATGAATGAACATCCCATCTTTCTTCTGATCAACCTGCAGTCCTAAAAAGAAAGTTAGTTCACCCATAGCACTCATTTCAAATCTCTTCTTCATGACGGCCTCAAACTCCTGACACATGGCGACTTTTGATGCAGCAAAGATGATGTCGTCCACGTAGACTTGCACCAGAAGAAATCGCTCCCTTTTCTCTTGAAGAACAGTGTGCTGTCAATCGTTCCTCTTTCAAAACCATTCTCAAGCAAGTAGTCGGATAGTGTTGAGTACCAGGCACGAGGGGCCTAATGTAGCCCATACAGTGCTTTACTTAGCTTGTATACGTGATCAGGAAAGTCTGGGTCAGGAAAACCCGGAGGTTGCTCAACGTACACAACCTCATCGACTTTGCCGTTAAGGAACGCACTCTTCACGTCTAACTGAAATACATTCATCTCCTTATGTGCAGCAAATGCCAAAAACAAACGAATGGCTTCCAATCTTGCTACAGGAGCAAACACCTCATTGTAATCGATCCCCTCTTGCTGATTAAAACCTTTTACAACCAGCCTCGCCTTGTTCCTGATAATAATCCCTTTCTCATCTCTCTTGCATTTGAAAACCCATTTGGTGCCAATCGCATGCACATTCTTCGGTTTTGCAACCAAGTTCCATACCTCCATCTTTTTGAACTGGGCTAACTCTTCTTGCATGGCTTCGACCCACGAGCTGTCCTTGAGAGCCATTTGATAGTTCTTTGGTTCAATCTGGCTGATGAAGCAGGTGTACAAGCATTCGTTTATGATTCCAGTATCTTTAATGCTTGTGTAAACACAGGTGTGCTCATTCAAGCTTTGTCTTGTTTGTACACCGTCGGACAGATCACCTATCACATTCTCCAAATGGTGATTTTTGTGAACTCTCGTAGTCGGAACCGCACTGACTTGCAGATTGTCTTCCGGGTTCGAAGGTAGCTCATCAATGGGTGATTGCTGTTGAGAGTGAAAAGGATTGAAGAATTCCTCTTCAGTAGAGGCAGCAGGGGTATCGACAGCATTTGACGAGGAAGGCTGACATTCATCGTACAGCGGTCTTTGCACAACATTGTCTTCTTCATCGTAAATCATCTTCGAAGCTATTCTTTCATCTACTTCTGCATAATCCAAGTAAGGCATGTTAAAAGATCTAAAAAGTCTATCATAGTCGAAAACCCTAGCGGGTCCCGTGCTTGGTTTTGGTGATTTGTAACTTGTGATATCAGTGTTACAAACCACCTCAACCTTGCTGGTCGATGTATTAAAGACTCGTCTGTTGGGAGTCCCAACAACGTATCCGACCAAAATTCCTTCGTCGGCTACTTCACCAAATTTAGAATTTGTCTTTAATATCGAACACGGGGACCCGAATGGTTCGAGACCACTCAAGTTGGGCTTTCTCCCATGCATAAGTTCATAACATGTTTTATTTAGTCTTTTAACGGTTAACACTCTATTAAGGATATAACAGGCTGTTGCAACAGCTTCAGCCCAGAACACCACAGGAAGTTTCGAATCAGCCAGCATGGTTCTGGCTCCTTCAATTAACGTTCTGTTCTTCCTCTCAGCCACTCCATTTTGTTGCGGAGTATACGGAGCGCTGTACTGGTGTTCTATTCCTTTCTGTAAGCAGAAGAGCTCCATTTGATAGTTCTTGAACTCTGTCCCATTATCACTCCTGATGTATTTAACCCTTTTTCCCATAATATTCTCAACCTTGGTAATCAAATTTATTACCATCTGAACAGTTTCATCCTTTGACTTCAGGAAATATACCCAAGAGTATCGAGAGAAATCATCAGTGATCACCAAGCAGTAAGATGTTCCACCTAGGCTTTTTGCATTCACGGGACCAAAGAGATCCATGTGAAGTAAGTCTAGGGTACTGACTATTGAATTAACCTTCTTGGTGTGATGGGATTTCTTGTGTTGCATTCCCTTTTTGCACGATAAGCATTGGTCTTCAAAGTTGAAGTTCTTCAAGGGAACACCCAGCACAAGCCCATTCTTGACAATGTAGTTCATTTTCCGAAGATGAATATGCCCCATTCTTCTATGCCATAATTCGGACTCCGATTCAGTTGCTTTCGACAGAAGACACGATTCTTCTGTGGCCATCTCAGTCGACCTCATGTCCATAATATACGTATTCTTTTCTCTTGGAGCCTTCATAACTATCCAATCCTCTGGTATCTTGAAACCAGGATATAGCACGATCGCCTCATTCTTGGTAAAGTGTACGGTGTAATCTTTGTCACAGATCTGCGATACACTCAGCAGATTATGCTTCAGTTCTTCAACAAAATTTACTTTCTCTAACGTCATCTTTCCGTTAGTCACCGTCCCAATTCCTGTGATCCTTCCACCGCTCTCTCCAGCGAAACTCACTCTTCCTCCCTGAACAGGTTTCCATTCGTGTAACAAACTCTTGTTACCCGTCATGTGCCGGGAACAGCCGCTATCCACAACCCATAGATTGTTTGCAGCCCTGTTCAACTGTTCCTGCACGATTAAAGCAGATGATTAAAATCTGGGGACCCATGACCTATTGGTCCTGGGTCGATACATCCCGTACTTTGGCTGTCCAAAGTTAGTATCGGAATAATTTCTGTAAGTCCTAAAAGGATACCTTCTTGTAAATTGACTATGAGGCCATCCAAACCTTCATGAATTATATGAATTATTACTTATGGTTTGGTTGTTAGCAGTGAAAAACTGAGATCGATTTCTTTGAAAACCAAGATTAGTCCAATGTCTGAACTTTGATAAGTTTTCATTTTTACCATTATAGTGATTAGTTCTATTCTCAGTTTTTGAAGGCCTCATACCTCTGAATCTTTGCTTCAGAGGGCAATCAGCAATTAGGTGTCCTAATTGATTACATCTGAAACAACTCATGTGTTCAACTTTCTTTTCAATAGTTGTTTTAGATGTTGAGGCTGCATTACTGCCCGTTTGTCTCACATATGGTGGGACATATGGGTTTAGTGGAGATTTCTTTTCAGTTGCTTTATGTTTCTCTCCACTTTTTGGTAACACTGCCTTTTCTTTTGTCTCACTCGACTCGGATGACTTGTCCGAGTTTGATGAGACAGGACTAGGAACAGAAATCTTAACACTCGAAACAGACTTACTTGTTTCGCCTTTACTAACTTCTGGTTCTTTAATAGTAACCTTAACCGGAACTGTCTGACCAAAATCAACATCAACAGATTTCTGATTACTAGGATCATAAGTGTAATTATGATTGTAAGGTGGTGGAACTTCATGATATCCAATTCCTCCCCTTTTAACTGGGGAACCTTGATCACTAACGAGGTGATCAAGTATAGCGGAGGAATTTCTAAATTTCTCAAGTTTCCTGTTAAGTTCCACCACTTTCACCTGGTGATCAGCTATCTGTTTATCCCTTTCAGCTATTAGTTTGGTTTTTTCTTCTAACACTTCATAGCTCAGATCAATTACTTGAATTTTTTCAGCTAGATTTGCTTTAAGACTTCTAATATCTTTCTCACTAGCTTTTATTTTTACCTTGTAACTATTTTCTCTAGCTTTAGTGAAATGATGATCTTCTTTTAAGGTTTTAAATTGAGCATCCAAACTAACAAACTGATCAGTTATAGTTGTCAATTGTTCAGACATATTTGCACATTTAGTACAAGGGAGTTTAGTACTTACCTCGATAAGCTGGTCTGTCACTTCTGCCATGTAAGCTTCACTTTCGCCAGTCACTTTCTCACTATCTTCAGTTTCGATGTTCGCCAAATTGGCCTGTTCGAACACTTCTTCAACATGCAGATTCCAGTTGTATTCTCCATTCTGTCTGGAAATCATGGCTCTATTCTCATTACCACCCCCACTCTGTTGTGTAGACCTGTTTTGACTGCGTTCTACACGTTCATTTGTGCACTCCTTAGCAAAGTGGCCATTCTGCTGACAGTTATAACATCGCACTTTTGACTTGTCAAAACCCGGTCTTTCACCAACAAACTTTCTACCTGTCTTCTTCATAAACCTCTTAACCCTTCTCACAATCATCGCCATCTGCCACTGCAGATCCATCTCTTCCAGATCATCAGCATCGATCTGATCATAGTCTTCATCCAATGTTGTAGGATCAACAATCTTACCCTGAATGTAATTTTCATACGAAGCAATGAAAGATGCATAGAGAGCAAACTGCTGTTCAGCAGATTTAACACTCATGGGCATCTTTGAGTAGTTGTTGTTCGAAACACTTGGGGAAAAACTACTCTTGGTTGCTTGAGGTTTAGAAGCATTTGATCCACCAGCTACAAAACACACATCACCATTCATGTTGAGAGATACATGACCTTCATGTGTTGAGTTAGCGCCCGAGTCTCCTTTTGAGTAGTAAGCAGACGATTCAGACTTCGAACTTGAACTTGAGTTTACTTTTGCACCATACATTCCTGGATCCTGAACCTGATCAGTTGGTGTCTCTTTACGAACCATGTTAAGTTCAAAAGTTCTTAGTTTGTTGACTGCTGTTTCCAAGTCATAGTCGGCAAACTCTTTGTCTTCTCTCATCAAGACAGTGTACATCTCCCATTTCGGTGGGAGAGCATCAAGAAGCTTTTCAACAATCTCATCTTCTTTGTAAGTAATGGAATAGTTGCTGAGTTCGGTCATCAGATGATAATATCTCGTGATGATATCATCAAGTGATTCATTCTTCAGATACTTGAACACCGAGAATTGAGTTTTTAGAAGTTTAATCTTTGATGCAAGAATCCCCACATTACCCTCAAATCGGTTTTCAAGTGCTTCCCAAAGCTCTCTAGCAGTTTTATACTTTCTGAAGGTGTGTAGAATTTCTTGTGGAAGAGCCATTGTTATCGCTGCATGAGCTTTGCTTTCAGCCTCATACATTTTCTTTTCTTCTTCTTCCATCTCTTTGTATTTCTTAATCTAATCACGACCCTCATACTCAGCAGTTGGTGGAATGTAACCATCTTGTATGCACACCCACATTTTAGCATCTTGGTACTTGACATATTGCTCAAACCGATCTTTCCACGCTACAAAATCGGTTCCTTTAAGCATCTTCGGTGCCTTTGTAGCTGAACCCGCTTCCACTTCCATCTTCACCAGTTCCGTAATGTTTATCGAAGACATCTTTCACGAAACACAAAGAAACCCGAAAAATAAAAATTTTATTTTTAACAGTACTGTAGGCGAAGTTGTGGATAACTTCGCTTAAGTCTAAACTTCGCTGATTCTGAACTTCGCTCCCCTTGTTAAATTCGCCTGATTCGGCGAAGTTGAGGATAACTTCGCTTAAGTTAAGCGAACTTGGGAGGTAGGCGAAGTTGTGGGTAACTTCGCTTGAGATAAGCGAACTTGAGAAGGTAGGCGAAGTTGTGGATAACTTCGCTTAACCTTATATCTTCGCCGAAACCCTACGAACAGTGACGGCAACTTCGCCTGATGAACATGATGGTTTTGCAGGTTTGATTTCTTGATTTTGCGAGGTTTGTGAAGGAGTAATGGGTTGTTTATGATGGTGGGAGGTGAGTAGGACACAAAAACTCGGTAAACTCGTCCCGCGAATAGTCGAACGGAACGATTTCTACACCCGCGTGATAATCCCGAACCACACAATCACGAGCAAAAGCTCTGATACCAATTGTAGGTTCCCAGCCGGATCTACATGGAATATCCCGTTCTACGTAGGTGCGGAATCCCTACGTAAGACGTTACGAGTGTAGAAGACGATACGAGTTAACACTATCGAACACACGTTACAATAAGCAAAGACACTTTGTATTGCAACCGGAAACACGTGATATCAATCACTGATTACAGAACTCGTAAACACGTAAACTAAACTTGTTACAAAATAAGCCGTAACCTAATGAATATATATCACGACAACTTCGCCTGGCATGTTCAGGCGAAGTTGTCACTAACTTCGCTTATCTAACAAGTTCGCCTATATCAGCGAACTTGTTAGCTAACTTCGCTTACATACAAACACAAATCCAAACGACTCGATTACAGACACTATATACTGAACTACTGACATCATGCACCAACAATATATGTATAGCGGATAGTGGAGCCACACATACTATACTTAGATCTAAAAAATATTTTTATATACTGAAACCAACAAAAGGGATCATCAATACAATATCAGGTCCTACAAACTTGATAGAAGGAGTGGGAAAAGCTAATTTAGCATTACCAAATGGTACAAAGCTCAAAATAGAAAATGCTTTATTTTCCCCAAAATCAACAAGAAATTTGTTGAGTTTCAAAAACATATATCATAATGGATATGATACTCAGTCAAGGACTATTAGTAATGAAAAATATTTGCATATCATAAGCAAAGATCAAATATTGAAAAAATTGCCAATGCTCCATTCTGGTTTGCATTATACATATATAAATGTGTCTCAAGCACATATGGCAGTCAAAGAAAATCGTTGCGATTCTGGTATCATAAACTTACGGCATGACAGATTAGGCCATCCAGGATCCACAATGATGAAAAGGATCATTGAAAATACACATGGGCGTCCACTGAAAGGTCAAAAGATCCACAAAATAGATAAAATGTCTCAATGTACATCTTGTTCTCTTGGCAAATTAATTACAATGCCTTCGCCATTAAAGGTCGATAAAGAACCACCAATGTTTCTTGAAAGAATTCAAGGTGACATATGTGGACCAATTCATCCACCATGTGGACCATTTAGATACTTCATGGTCTTAATAGACGCATCCAGCAGATGGTCTAATATCTCTTTATTATCGACTCGTAATGTTGCTTTTGCAAAATTTCTTGCTCAAATTATTAAATTACGTGCACATTTTCCGGATTATACCATTAAAAGAGTAAGGCTTGATAATGCGGGAGAATTTACATCACATGCTTTTGATGATTATTGCATGTATGTGGGGATTGTTGTAGAACACCCTGTTGCTCATGTACACACACAAAATGGCTTAGCCGAGTCATTGATCAAACGCCTACAGCTAATAGCTAGACCATTAATAATGAGGACAAAACTCCTTGTTTCTATTTGGGGTCATGCAATTATGCATGCTGGATCATTAATCCGTGTGAGACCAAGTGAAAATCATAAATACTCTCCCACACAACTTGTTTCTGGAAATGAGCCAAATATCTCTCACCTTAGGATTTTTGGGTGTGCTGTGTATGTTCCTATTGCACCACCACAACGCACAAAAATGGGTCCCCAAAGAAGGTTGGGAATATATGTTGGATATGAAACGTCTTCCATCATAATATACCTTGAACCTTTAACAGGTGATGTATTTATAGCACATTTTGCTTATTGCCATTTTAACAAGACAATATTCCCGGCATTAGGGGGAGAAATGAAAACACTAGAAAGAAATATATCATGGTGTGTGCCATCATTGTTACACCTAGACCCAAGATCAAAACAAAGTGAGACAGAGGTTCAAAAAATAATACATCTACAAGAAATTGCAAATCAGTTACCTGATGCATTTACTGATATAAACAGGGTCACTAAATCTCATATACCAGCTGCTAATACTCCAGCTCGAGTTGAGATTCCGAGCAAGCAAAATAATAATAATGCACCTCCTGAATCCCAAATACGTTTAAAACGTGGAAGGCCAATCGGTTCAAAGGATAAAAATCCTCGAAAAAGAAAGGGCTCTGAAAAGGATACTGACCCTAAGGATGGAATGATTGACAGAACCTTCCATCAGGAAAGAATAAATAATATAACATTCCCTCAGGAAGAAATACATGATTCCAATAAGGAACTGTCAATCAACTATGGTCAATCACATATAATGTGGGATAGAGATGAAATGGAAAATATTGATGATATATTTTCTTATTCTGTGGCAAGTGATATCATGGAAAAAATGATGACCCTGAACCAAAATCTGTAGATGATTGTAAAAATCGACAAGATTGAAACAAATGGAAAGATGCTATGCAAGCTGAATTAAACTCACTAAACAATCGAAAGGTTTTTGGACCTATTGTCATTACACCAAAGTCAATGAAACCTGTAGGATATAAATGGGTTTCTGTGAGAAAACGAAATGAGAAAAATGAAGTTACAAGATATAAAGCAAGACTTGTAGCCCAAGGTTTTTCTCAGAAGCCAGGAATTGACTATGAAGAAATGTATTCTCCTGTTATGGATGCTATTACGTTTAGATATTTAATCAGCTTAGCAGTCTCTAAAAATTTAGAGATGCGTCTTATGGATGTTGTCACAACTTACTTGTATGGATCACTAGACAGTGACATCTATATGAAAATTCCCGAAGGATTTAAACTCCCCGAAGCATTAAGCTCAAAGCCTAAGGAAATGTATTCCATTAAGTTACAAAGATCCTTGTATGGACTTAAACAATCTGGAAGGATGTGGTACAATCGTTTGAGTGATTATTTGATAAGCAAAGGACACACAAATAATCTTATTTGTCCATGCGTCTTCATCAAGAAGACAACATTAGGATATGTGATCATAGCTGTGTATGTTGATGATCTCAATTTAATTGGGACACAAAAAGAAATTAATGAAGCAATTGCGCTTTTAAATAAAGAATTTGAAATGAAAGACCTTGGAAAAACAAATATTGTCTTGGTTTACAAATTGAGCATATGCATAATGGGATACTTGTGCATCAGTCAACTTATACTGCGAAACTTTTAAAACGTTTCAATATGGACAAAGCAAACCCTTTAAGCACACTGATGGTTGTTAGATCACTAAATGTTGACAATGATCCATTTCGTCCTTGCGAAGATAATGAAGAAATTCTTGGTCCCGAAGTACCATACCTCAGTGCAATTGGAGCACTTATGTATCTTACTAACTGTACAAGACCTGACATTTCTTTTGCAGTTAATTTATTGGCAAGATTCAGTTCATCCCCTACTAGAAGACATTGGAATGGCATTAAACATATTTTTCGCTATCTAAAAGGAACTGCTGATTTAGGTTTATTTTATTCTAACGATTCAAAAGAAGGATTAGTTGGTTATGCAGATGCAGGTTATTTATCTGATCCCCATAAAGCAAAATCTCAAACTGGATACGTATTTAAGAATGGAGGAACTGCGATTTCATGGCGTTCTCAGAAACAAACACTCATTGCAACATCTTCAAATCATGCTGAAGTCATTGCATTGCATGAAGCTTCAAGAGAATGCGTATGGTTAAGATCTATGTCATGACACATATTGATTTCTTGTGGACTAGAGAAAGATCGAATTCCAACTCCTATCTATGAAGATAATGCAGCTTGTGTCTCGCAAATGAAGGAAGGGTATATCAAAAGTGACAGAACAAAGCATATACCACCAAGATATTTTGAGTATACTCAAGACAATCAGGTTGAGATGAGATATGTCCAATCAAGCAACAACTCAGCTGATCTTTTCACAAAATCACTTGGTTGAGATGAGATATGTCCAATCCAGCAACAACTCAGCTGATCTTTTCACAAAATCACTTCCCACAACAACATTCAGAAAACATGTTCATGATATTGGCGTGCGCCATGTACGGACAATGTAACAACCTGTAACTTGATGAGGAGCTATATACTGCACTTTTTCCCTTAGCTAAAGTTTTTTCCCATTGGGTTTTCTTTAGCAAGATTTTTAATAAGGCAGTACTTCAAGACCCTGAAGTTTGAAAAGTGTCATCCAAGGGGGAGTGTTATAAGAGTGTCGGTAAGACACTTGCAGGTGGTGGATGAAATTTTCAAACCAATAAGTGAGGATTGTCTCCTCAAATAGTGATTTTGATGTAACATAAATACCGAATGTATGTACGAGTAATATCATCTAAAAAACAATATCTATTATCATCAGCTCCAAGCTTCTTTTAATATCATTACTAATATGTCATTGTTATTAAAATTATAACAAAACACACTTAATTATTGCATCTAATTATAGTCGTCAAGCAACTTTTTTTTTCAGAATTCCACCTCAAAGTCTTCAACGCTCAGCTCAGCATTGATATTATTAAAGTTATCAACATGGTTCACTTCTTTCTCTTTTCCTTTGAGGGAGGCTTGGTACAGTTCACACAGATGTGGAGCTGTGCGACAAGCCTTTTCCCAATGGTTTGTACTTCCACATCTAAAACAAGAAGTGCCATTATTTTCGGACCTACCAGCTTCATTCCATTTATTGTGTTGGTTGGAATTGTTATTTTGTGGAACATGGTAATTGTTGGCTCTCTGGCTACGACCACGACCACGACCGTAAGAATTAGTGTTCCATTTAAATGAATGGTTACGATCATTAAAATGTCTTCTGTCAAAATGACCACGGCCTCGTCCACGACTTTGTTCCCATTTATGACCAGAAATTTTATGAGAATTTTTGTGAGCAACATGTGCTTCTGGTATTGCTAATGAACCCGTGGGACGAGATTGATGATTTTTCATCAATAATTCATTATTTTCTCTACTACAAGGAGTAATGCATTTAGATCAGAGTATCTCCTAAAATTCTGCAAACGATAATGTGTTTGCAAGTTTATATTTGATGCATGAAACGTGGAGAAAGTTTTCTCTAACTTTTCTTCCTCTGTTATGGAATACCCACAAAATTCTAGCTTTGAGCAAATTCGATATAAAGCAGAGGTGTAATCATTTACCCTCTTAAAATCTTGGAACCTAAGACTGTTCCATTCATCTCTAGAAGTAGGAAGTAAAACTTCCCTTAGATGACCAAATCTGCTTTTCAAATCTTCCCATATCATATATGGGTTATCACAATTAAAATACTCATGCTGTAGTAATTCATCAATATGTTTATGGATGAAAACATCAGCTCTTGATTTATCCTGGTCAGAGCAATCATTGTCTTCTTGGATTGTATCTAACACATCCATTGATTTCAAATGTCTTTTGACATTTGCTGTCCAAGACATATAGTTTTCTCAAGAAATGTTGAGTGCAGGGAATTCGAGTTTTGAGATATTTGACATTTTGTTGTAAAACATAATAGAGCAAGTAATAAGATAAATATTAGAATCCATATATATCAATCAACAATGAGATACAATACATTGGTAGAGCTATAAACATATAAAAGAAAAAGGAAATGCCGAAATCTTCATATGGGAGATTAAAAATTAGAATGAGAAGTAGTATAAGCATTATAGTGACTAACAGCAAAACCGGGTGAATCATTTTGAAAGCTTTATCTTGGATAAATTTTATAAGAAGAATGTTTGTTGTAAATTAAATGGGGTTGATAATTGGTTATTTATAGTGAAAATTTATAACCGTTTTAAAACGGTTATATAACCATTTTATAACGGTATCATTACCGTTTGTATGTGTGTGTGTGTATATAATATTAATTATTTTAAAGTGAGATAATAAATAAGATATTAAATAAAGTTTATTTTATAAAATATATAATTATTATGCATAATAATAAGAATAGAATTGTTAGTGTAAATAAATCTAACTTCTAAATGAAAAATTAGTGTGCATATATAAATAAAAGTTAGAATAGTTATCATATTTTAATAACAATGTATATACACATTACTATTGTTACTTAGTATATGTATATGCATATATATATTTCCAATGTACATAATTAAAAAAGTGTTTATGATGCTTATGTGGATACCTTTGTGTCTATTACCTTTCTTGATTAGGATATAAGCGGCTCGTGCTGATAACGTGTTATAATTTTAATAACAATGACATATTAGTAATTATATTAAAAGAAGCTTGGAGATGATGATAATAGATATTGTTTTTGAGACGATATTACTCGTACATACATTCGGTATTTATATTACATCAAAATCACTATTTGAGGAGACAATCCTCACTTATTGGCTTGAAAATTTCATCCACCACTTGCAAGTGTCTTACCGACACTCTTATTACAGTAGGTCAATTGTGAAATTTTGACTTGAAAGATAGCTTGGGAGCAGTGAAGAATTTTTTCAACATTATGCATACAATAAAAAATCACATATATTCAAGACTTATACATACCTGAAAAAGGTTTTGTGGTGGGAGATGTCGCACCAGCAAACTCTCAAACGCCTAATTTTTACTTGAAAGTTTAATGATTGATTAGGAAGTTTCAATTATAAATACCTGGAGGTAGAGAAGTCAGAGATGCAAAATTAATTCTTCAAAAAAGATTTTTTTTTTTTTTTTTTGGAGGGGGTGGGGGCGTCTGATATAGACATAGAAGAAGAAAGGTTAGGGTTTTCGAAAGATAATCAAATATAGACCCAAAGAACCATGTAAGGAAATGATTTCTTACCATAATACAAAGTATGTGATGATATTTTTTCCTCTGATGTGGTGACGCATAAACTGAGACACACAATCAAGAAGAAATAAACGAAAAAAATCAGTTCATAGAATTTATTAGAGATATTTATTAATTAACCTTGATAGAGTTAGGTTCTTACCATATTTTGAATACTAAGAATGATTCTGAGTTCATTGTTCTTCATCCTCCAGATTACCATTACCTTTCAAATCTATATCTTGATTTTCTCTTCTCTCTCTTTATTTGATAAAAATAAAGCAAAAGTATGACATATATATCTGCTAAAAAGTAAAAACTTTATGAATTCAAATTTTGAATTTGGTGTGAACGCGGGCTCAACCATCTATGGCTTGTTCTCTACTTATGCAATAAGCAATTGTACTTCATGGAATATCAATTGTAAAACTCTTAAATTTAAGAGTTTTTGTAAAATTACTCTTTTGTCCCTCCTATACATATATTTTAAGATAGTATAGATAAAAAAAGTCATTTCACACAAAACTCTTATAATTAAGAGGTATAATCATTTTAAACAGAATATACAAGTGTTTATTGCATAAAATATTTACCAACAAACGTTTTCAATAATCCCACCCAATCCTCACAATCCATTTCAAGTTTTGAATTCAGATCTAAACCCTAATATTCTCATACCACACTCTTCCTCAACTGTATTCCCCTTATTCAAAAAGCACCCACCATGACCATCACCATTTTCAATGTTTCACTTACACACCACCGCCAACACAGACAAGTAGTAATAGTTATTATTAATTAATTCAATTGACGTTAAACTACATCATACCACCATAGATGACTTCTCGTAAGCATCTTCAAACCAACTCGACTTGTAATCGTCAGACTCACTCTGATTACACAATATCCACGCCATAGTCTCATCATCCGTACCGTCACCGTCACCGTTACCGTTACCGTTACCGTTACCATCAACTGGACTCAAAGGCTCCGCGAGAGTATTAATATTAGCTTCAACACCGTCGGAATCTTCTAGAACTTTCGCCAGTCAAATCCATGGTGGTTGAGTCATTTATCACGGCATCATCTACAGAGGCGGTGACAGAACAGATAGATAAATCAGACAAGGTCTCCGGATTTCTTCGTGTCTTCTCCGTCTCCTGAAGCTCTGTCCTTACCATTTTTTTCTATGCAAATGGGTAGGCGGTGCTTCATTTTGGTTTCTAGGGTTCTAATTAATCATCGTCGTTTAATTCTTCATGATACACTGGAGGACTGGTTAACTGCTACCAATCTTTCTTCTATCTGCAGGTTAAAAAGGAAACCTAAATTTCACCGGATCAGGACTCCGTGGCAGATCCACAGAGCATGTATCTTGGGAAATTCCATGGCTTATAATTCACACATAAATTAATATTTCTTATTTTTTGGTTGACCGGTGGGTTATTTTGTCGGGAGGTTAAACCAATTGCTACTTTTACTGTCGTTAAGTTCTGAATTGCTGAGCTTCGAGAGGTTTGGGTGGGAATGGTGGTGATAAGTGCTACATTTCAATATGGTTTTGGCTTTTTGTTTGTGTTTTAAATTTTCTATATTAATGTTTTGTCAAATTTATCATTATGTGCTTTATGATTATTCATTTTTCCGTGTGTTAGTCGCAGAAAGGCAAATAAAAAGGGCAGGAAAAACTTAGCAGGCCTCCAACAAAGGTAGTAACTTTAATAGTTTTTGCTCTATATAGATTGTTCAGTTATAGTCCAACCTAATTTATATAAATGATATGATAATAGAAGGTCAAAGGGAGTGAGAACACGTTGGTATGCTTTTGGTTCACTTTATTTGGTTAAGGGCTTGCCTGTTGCTATATAGAAGATTTTTGACATTGTGTAAGTTTTATTCGTTTTCAAAACTTGTTATTTGTTACACATGAATTTTTTAGTAAGGGGATAATAATTTTTATATTTTAAATTCAGAGAACAAGCCGAGAAGGAATTTGACTTTAAGCAATTGGTCATGTTTGCCAAAAAAAAATTAGTTATCTTGGATATTGCTAGAAGAAACTCACATGTGTAGGTATTGTTAAGCCTTTTGTTTTCCTTGAATTTTATAACTTTTTGGACATAGTTATGTCTACATGTTTATTAACAAGCATGCAGATGACACTTTTTTGAATGAATTTGTAAATTATGCATTTTTTAATAACTAAAATAAATTTTTTAAAACTGTTTTTAATTAAGTAAAGGTGATAAGACATGTTTGGATTTTTTAATCACTTTATGATATAACTTGCTATTGTGTGAATTTGAATAAATATGCACATTAAGAACATTTAGTTTGAATTAAATTGTAGCTTCTTAAATCCTAATGGTATTCGTTTCAAACCTGTGACATTTATAGCCCCTTCCCTTAAATTGCATTAGGAATTAGGATGTAAGGGTTTGAAGTTTAAAAGAAATAGGGGTGCAATGGTCATTATAAGGTGTACTTGATGAAACGAGTAACCTATGCATCATGAACTTTCTTTTCCCTTGATTAAACTAATTATGTGTTTTTCAATCCTTAGATGTGTTAGCTGCGTATATTGTTTTCTGAATGAATTTTGCTTCAAGCTGATTTCATGTCTTGAAGCAGGGGCATTTTTGGCAATTTTCATTTATCTTTTGGTGTATTAATATTATCATCGTAAATTTTACTTCTGGTTTCTTGTGCTTATTTTTCTTGCAGTTATTACATCTTATACACATCGATTTAAAAGCTACAAATATTCTTTTGGTTTCATTTGAGTATACCAATGTGCCAGATCTTAAGGTATGATAATGATCTAAAAAGTTTGTGCATACATTATTATTCATATTAATTTGGGCTTCGTAACTTTAATGCAGCTGTTGTGAGATTTTCATAACTTACACTTGCTGATGTTCCTAACTTGTTTTTATCCATTTATTTCAGCCTCTCAAAAGTGCATTTGGTTGGCTTATACTGGCTGCTAATTCCATTTCGGTAGGGTTTATAATTATATGCTCATTTTAAAGGGGATATGAGGATCATAACAAAGATAATGTAGATTCATTCATCCTTTTATGCAGGTATGCATGTCGAAAGGGCTCGGTGCACCAGTAGGAAGTGTCAAGTAGGAAGTGTCATTGTTGGGACAAAAGCCTTCATTGCCAAGTTATACTTATACTGAAGCATTGGTTTTTAACTTTTGGTTAATTATCAATTATGGTTTTAAGTTACAAATATCAAACTTTGTTCCTATAGACAAGGATTTTGAGGGAGCCCTTAGGTGGATTATCACTAAATTGTAACATCCCGAAATTTCTAAAAATAATATTAATTATGGTAAGAAAGTTTACTCAAGATAGTGGAGAAATAATAAAATAAATAGGAGTTATTATGAGTCGGGTTTGTTTGGGTTAAGTAATATGGGTAATGGACTTGGATTAGAAAAAAAGGAAGATGGATCATGGGCTCAAGCTCATGACCTATAATATATATAAACCATAATTTACCCTTAATCTATTCATTTTACACGTATTCCATACACTACCCAAAACACACACTTAGCTATCTCTCATCCTACTTTCTCTCTCTAGCCGAAACCAAGAAGAAGAATCGATTTCCGACCTGAGGTAATGATAGTATGATATTGTAGAGATCCAAACCCGTTAGATCTAGTCGTGAAAAGACGAGCCGACACCTTAACCGTTAAAGTTATGAGATCCAGATGGAATCGGGTATAAACCGACCAAAAGATGAGCTTAGGGATTACCCTAGCTCAGATCTGGATCGAACAGGACGAAAAACGGTGGTGAAACAAGCGAGATCTCGCTTTTCCGGCGAGATCCCGGTTTTCCAGCGACGACGGCGCCGGAAAGGCGGCGCCGGAGAATGTGGTACGAGGCTAAGGTCTTGTCAGGGAATGTTCTGACCTAACCCTAGTTCGTTAGCAAGAGCGTAGCGAACTAACCCTGATTCGTTAACGGAGACATAACGAATTAGTAAGTAATTCGTTATGCCCTTTCGTTAAGCCGAGATGACGAATTGGAAACAGCTCGTTACGCAATTCGTTAAGAAGGGATAACGAACTAGAGGTAATTCGTTAAGGGAATGAATGACGAACTAACCTCAATTCGTTAAGTAGTTCGTTAAGGGAGAACTAACGAATGAACCCCCAGTTCGTTAAAGGTTCAGTTCATTAAAGGTTCAGTTCGTTATAAGGACCAGTTCGTTATAACGAATTAGTTCATTCGTTAAGAACCCCATTCGTTAAGAACTGGATAACGAACTAAAAGTTTGGCAGAATGACAGAAAGGTCCCTGGACTTAGAAAAGAATGATATAATTGCAAAGAAGCCCTCTAACTTTATAAGTTAGCAATTAAAATAATAATTTAAAATCCTAATGGAAAATGTGTTAAGACAGTTAATGAAAATAAAATTTTTCCAAGCTGACCTGGCAGCTTAACCCCAGCCAAGGGCTCTGCCCCTTGGACCCTGCTAGGGGCTGCCGCCCCTAGAACTCCGCTACCAGGGGCGCTGCCCTCGGACCCTGTTCGTTGAGAATTATAATTAATTAGAAATACGATATGGATAGTGATAGTAATTATTATGTGTAATTGTTATACAGTTCGCCATGCACAGCTAAAGAAAGGGATTACCATTAACGGTGAACGTAACCGAGTTCATGTGAGTTTCTAGCCCCATTCCTTGTTATATTTCCGGGGCTGTGTGCATACTCGATGTGATAGTTAATACACTTACCTTAAATGGTAAGTGTATGTCATGTATGATTTATATGTTATCTATATATGTCTTGAATGAGAATGAAGGCTTGTCGGTACGTGAACGATCTTCGGATATTGCACGTACTGTCAGGTTATAAATATAGATATGAATATTGTATGTGATGTAAAGATGAAGACTTGTCGGTGCGTGAACGATCTTCGGATATTGCACGTACTTTCATATTATAAATATAGATATGAATATTGTATGTAATGTAAAGATGAAGGCTTGTCGGTACGTGAACGATCTTCGGATAATGCACGTATTGCCGAGGGAAGTGATTAGCTCCTTACATGGACATTAAACAATAACTTATATACACTTTTCCTCTTATGGATAATATATATAAAGTTCCTTCCATGGATAATGTATAATGTTCCTTCTATGGATAGGCATCGTGTTCCTTCTGTGGATAACATAGTGTTCCTTCTATGGATAGAACAGTATTTCTTCTATGGATAATATATATAGGGTTCCTTTTATGGAAAGTATATAGAGTGTTCGTTCTATGGAAAGTATATATAGTGTTCCTTTTATGGAGAATATATATAGTATGAGAAATAGTAATAGTTCTTTTAATAAATATTACGTGACATTCCTCTTATGGATATTTATACAAGATTAAGATATGTATGTGTGTATGACATGTGTGTCTATTGTATGTCGCCTGATTAACTAGAACTCACTCAGCGTAGCTGACTTTTAGTATGCACGCAGATATATATATATATATATATAGTGAGCTGGCACGAGGATGGCACATGGCATGGATTGAACGGCTGGTATCTGAAGATGGAAGAAATGATGTTTTAAATTTGATGTTTTATGTTATGGCTTTAAAGAAAGGATTAAATATTTTGTAATGAATGGTTGAAGTTAACGTTTCCACGAAAGTTTTAATTAACTCTGATTTGTAGAACTGTGTTTATAAGTAAATCCAACGTCCAATGTAGGGCATCGGTAACAGGGCCTTACATGAAGTTTCAGCGTCTATAGGCCAAGCTTTGAACATGTCACCTAAAGAACGAGAAAAACACTATTTGCATAATTATTCACATGTCATGACCCACACCACTCAAGAATTGGCCAAAATTTTTGTAAGGTACATTTTGACCGATATACATGTTTTACAGAAATTTTGAAAATAACAAAACCAATTAATATTGTCGACTAAGATTATTAGTTGAAAAAGCTATTTTCATAATTATATATTAAATTTAGAAAGTAATGCTATTTTTAAAGGTTGAAACTTAATTATAGCATTTAACATTTTTGAACTTTGTGCAGAGAACTAAACGATACTTTAGTTAAAGCACACTATTACTATTAAATTTTGTTTGCTAGAATTTGATTGACCCGAATAGGTTCTCTGCAGAATAATTAACCTTTTACGAATAATTAGTGTTGTGTTTGATTATAATGCTTACACTTTCTCATGCGGATGCAACTTCAGCTTCTTAAATCATAACTACAAGAAAGTCAGGGGATGCCCTAAATGGTTAATTGAGTGACAATGAGCATCTACTTGCACATATCAAATCTTTGTTTCCGAACGTGTCTTTCCTAGAAGCGTGTTGCTCGTCAATGAGGAAAAGGTATACATTATTATTTTCGTTTATTTATTGAGTTTTTTTGTTTTGTCAAGTTTTATGTGACTACTTCACTCAAAGTGTTGGTATGTTAAGGGAAAATCTCTAAATAAATAACCAAAATGCCTCCACCAAAAGATTTGATAATTTTGACCAAAATAACCAAGTTAAGAGAAAATACACAGTTTAAACAAAATTGTGAAATGCACAAAATATACCCTTGAAACATTTGTGACCAAATTGCCTTTTACTTCTGTGACCAATACATGGTGGTGTCAGAACACTATAAGATCTCTTCATCTTTGACTTTTAAATGCCAAATTGTCCAATTGCGTAAATATATGTTCATCTTTGAATTTAAAAAGTCTAACTTTCATAATGCAATTTAATATTGACTTTTAAAAGTCAAACAATTATCATGAAATAAAATGGCATTTTTATTTCGATTCAGTTTTTATATATTACTTGGAAAAAAATGAAAATTCATAAATTCGATTTATTTTTTAAAGTGTTTTTGTTGCATGCAAAATCAAATCTGTACCCAAAGTTCAGTTTTTACAGAGCATAAAACCAAATTGTTGGTTTTTGTTTGGGTTCAATTTATGTTTTATAAATGATACATGATTTTTATTGTTTTATTTCATTATGTCTTTGCAGGTCGTTAGCTCCTGTCTATGACCACCGACTCTCCATTTAAAAAGATTTAAGATAAAGGCATAATAAAGAATGAAGCGAGACACCCTTTTTTAGTTTCAAATGTTATAACCTTTTGTTTTTTTAAATGATCTTCTCCGCACGGATACATGTATTTCCCTTTTATTGTGTGTAAGTTGTTTTCATATCTCGTCGCATCGCGCGAGTTTATACTAGTATACACACACACATATATACATATATAAATTATTTATGACGTCATTCGGGTCAAACACCGATCTGCCCTCCCGGGGCCAGGTCGGTCCGACCTATGACCCGGTAAGGCGTCCTGGTCGACGCCCGAGCCGGGTCCGAAAACATTGCAATTCAATTGATGTTAATTAAAGTGTGATTGAGGTAATTAAAGTATTTAAATTACAATATTCATGTTAATTCGGTTATTTAAACAAATAAGGAAAGTCAAATTAAATAAATTGTATTAATGGGATAATTAAATATGTACATGAATATACATGATTATTTAAAAAATAAATATACATCAATATAAAAAAATACATCTTATAAAGTCATCCTCAATCCGTGAAATTTGATAATATGAGTAGGACAATAACCTAAAATAATAAAATCGAATATTAATATTGATATTATGGATTATTTTAATTATAATTAATAACCGGAAAATTTTAAAGGTGTTACCAGAAAAACGAAATTGTGAGAATGACCATGGTATCTCGCGTTTTTTCGTAGAATTTAAATTGAAATTAGGTTGTATGACTCGTGACATTCACCTGAAATTATAAAGTATAATATTAATTTTAATGTTATGGAACATTTGATATTTAATTTATAACCGAAAAATTTAAATATCTTACCGGGAAATAACAAATAATGATAATAACCATGGTATCTTCGTTTTTTTGTTGAGAAACTAAAATCAAATTTTCCTTAAATCAATTGGGTAAATTACCTGAAATAATAAAGTTTTGTTATAACATTGATATTATGAAGTATTAGAATTATAATTTATAACCGGATAATTTAAATGTGTCTTACTGGAAAAAAGAAATAATAATACTGAATATGGATGAAGCTGATTTATATTTAGAACATAGAAGAAAAACATGTATAACAAAAAAACATGAAAAATATTAAACTTCAAATAAATATAAAACACCCATTGTTATAGGTATAACACATAAACGGAAAACTTACCGGATAACTTATCGGAATAACGTAAATGCGTAGAAATATTAGCTTCATCGCCGTTTTTGATTTAGAACATAATCTGATTTTAAAAAAATCAGTTAACAATGAAAATAAAGATAAAAAGGTTAGATCTACAACAACCAGAAGAAAATATGATGTCAGAAAATCATATAATATTGTTTGCCATTAAAGTATAATATATAACCTTACCGGAAAACGATTAATCTTGATCTACATTACCGGAATATAGAAGATGGTGGATGGTGGAGTTAGTAAGCTGAGAGAGAGAGAGATTAAAATGATTAGGGTGGAAAATTCTAAAGTTTAAATAGTGTGTGAGATGACACGTGACAGAATATTAGAGCACATAAGAATGTCCACATGCTGACTGGATTACACATGTGAACAACCTAGAAAAAGATTATATATCCAAATTATATTGTTTTAATAGTATATAAAGATGTTATCTAACAAAATTTGGGTGAGAAAACCAAGTTTGAGAAATAAAAGTCAAAACAACACTATTTTTGGTAATTATTCTTAGAGTGTCACTATTTTTATAAATACTTTTACCTACAGCACTATTTTGAGTTAAAACTCTCTATTTCGTTTATCAATAAGCTATAGGTATTAAATCTTTTACAATATTCCTATAATTTATTAAAATATTATTTTAAAGGATGGCATAGTCACGGCCATGCAAACCACCTTTCTACCACGCGTTCTACCTACCTTTCCAACGTATATAAAACTACTACTAATCTACTACGCAACACACTTTCCTTCCAACTGGCCCGTTCACAATCCCAACACCCGTCTCTAAAATGACGATTCTAACCCATCTACTCTACACCTCCCTCACTGCCATAATGTTGTATCTACTCCATAGCCTACGCACACGTCACCCTAACCGTCTGCCACCGGGCCCCACCCCATGGCCGGTCGTCGGAAACCTACCGCACCTCGGCACAGTTCCGCACCACTCGCTGGCGGCACTGGCGGCAAAGTACGGCCCGTTGATGCACCTCCGTCTCGGCTTCGTTGACGTGGTGGTGGCCGCCTCGGCGTCAGTCGCCTCACAGTTTTTGAAAACTCATGACGCGAATTTCGCCAGCCGGCCACCGAACTCCGGCGCGGAGCATATAGCGTATAATTATCAGGATTTGGTGTTTGCACCGTACGGTCCGCGGTGGCGGATGCTTAGGAAGATATGCTCCGTGCACCTCTTTTCCGGCAAAGCACTCGATGATTACCGTCATGTTCGCCAGGTTTTGTAACTTATATCCAAAACGAGACGGTTATATTAAAAACAAGTCCAGACTTTGTTAAATTTTTTAATATTTAATAGACTTGTTTTGATTTTTTTTACGCTTTTGTTTGTTTTTTTCCGGTCATTTTCAGCAGACTTCAATAATTGAAGTTAAAAGATTTACTATTTTAAAAAAGATTTCGGGGTCTTGTGTGACAAGAGCACGAGACACTAGCCAAACTGGGTCTAGGATGGCTCTACCGAATTTCAAACCGTGTGTGATTTGTTTTGTTTGTGCAGGAGGAAGTAGCAATACTCACGCGCGCTTTAGTCAGTGCCGGGGAATCACCGGTGAAGTTAGGTCAAGTGCTTAACGTTTGCACCACAAACGCATTAGCACGAGTGATGCTAGGCAGGAGAGTGTTCGGTGACGGTGATCCCAAGGCGGACGAGTTCAAAGATATGGTGGTTGAGATGATGGTGTTGGCCGGAGAGTTCAACATCGGTGACTTTATCCCTGCGCTTGACTGTCTGGACCTGCAAGGCATTACGAACAAGATGAAGCAGCTACACGCTCGATTCGATTCGTTTCTTAACACCATTATGGAAGAGCATAAATCCGGCAACGGTGGCGCCTCAACTCACAGGGATTTGTTGAGCACGCTGATCTCGTTAAAGGATGATGCCGATGGAGAGGGAGGGAAGCTTTCGGATATCGAAATTAAAGCTTTGCTTCTGGTATGCTCTCACTTCCAATCGATCTTCTTGATGGTTTTTTTTCTTAAAATGGTTCGAAACCAACCCGTGACCTACATCGGGTGATATTTATTGGGTTGTTTGGTAATTTAGTGTCTAATTAATTACATGTCTGACCGATTAAAAGATAGTATTTTAATTGTTCAACATGACTAATTACATGTCTGACCGATTAAAAGATAGTATTCGGATTGTTCAACATGAAGCCTTAACTTAACCATTAAAATGTTTCATGTGTCATTAAAAAGCATAACCAAACATAATCCGCTTGCCTATGATGTAACAAACAAACCTTAATAAATAAATAAGTATATAATAAACATATCAAATACCGTTAACACACCGTCATTGTATTATAGTCTTACAAATTTAATAATAAACACCACGTTTTGTTTTTGGAATGGTTTTAGTTTTTAAACACTATTTAAATAAACTGGAAATTTTTAATATTGCTAAATTAGAATATTAGAGGCATTTATATAATTCCTCTCCTAAGAAAGATCCTTTATTACATATTTTTCCTTCATAAAAAAGTCAATTACATATTTCTCCAATATAAAACATACATATTACATATATATCTATTTTACTAAAACTAGTAAAAACCCGACATGTGGCAACGCAATACTCGTTTATTTTAGTTTATCAATCATCTCATGATATATATATTGTATAGAAACACATGCGTACCAATAATTAAATTTTGGTGTCTCCTGTCATGCTTAAGCATTTGAATAGATGAGATCAATGAATAAACGCAACCTGATTATATTTTAGCAGAGTCAAAATCTTAAGAACCCCATCGAGGGAACCCGTAACCCAATTAAAGTACAGGAATTACACCCCTACCTTGAAGTTGAAAATCAAAGTTTTGTTTATATAAACATGATGTGAAGAACTTTTAAGACTCATCAAGTCTGTAAGAAAGCTCCAATCCTTAGGGTAAAATCATTTTTAACCTAGCAATTTAAAAGCATCATTAGGTAGGTGATCTCTTCTAGAGTTTGAGGGAGAGGCTTCCAATCAGGTTTTTCATACTAATACATGTAATAATGTGGCCCAGTTCATATTTTTTAGCACGACACCATATTCCAGCATATTGCTTCATGCAGTTCCTGAATTTTCTTCCATAGATTAATAATAAATAACAAACACGCTGAACTAAAAAAAAACAAATCAAGAGTCAGGCTTATACCTAGTTAAGCTCAGGCTCAGCTCGGCTCATTTACACCCTTAAGTGTGTATGATGATGCAATAACAGATCCATGATTTATTTGAACCACATTTAAAACCTGCATATATGAAGTTTTGACTATAAATCAAGCTGTAACAACATAGCCCTTTTGACTTTTGAGGTCAAATATGTCAAAAATGAAGTTCGAATACATCGCTCAAGAAAAATCCTTTACACAATTCTTGTTTTATATAAACCACACCATATATTAATTATTTTATTATGTTACATGCATAAAAAAAATAAAAGAAACATATTGTTTTCTTAGAGAATCTGTGTTGGCTCATCACCCATATCTGCCAGCCCATCCAGTTGAACAGGTTTATATTCGACTTGTTAACCAGTTAAAAATTAAAGGAAATTTTTTTTTTAAGAACGTGAAGTTGTCAACCCATTTTATATATAAACATATATTATGATGTAGACCCGTCAACCAATTTATTACCTGTGTAATCATTTATTTGGTTAACGGGGTTATATTTGTAGCTTCCCATGCCAACAACAATTTAGTGTATATTTTACATAACGTTGTAGACAATATTTTATTATAATAATTAATGTCTTAGTTATAATTAAAAAAAGAATAATAAGTATTGTTGTTTTTGTCAACTTGCCTAAACATTGGTCTCTCCTTCAAATCTAGTGAGTTTGCACAAGAAAACTTTAAAATTATAATAACTTTAAGACCTTCAAGAGTTGGTTTATTTTGTTTTCGGCCCTCAACATTTCTCTTTTTACAAAAAAATTACTAAAATTGCCTTTATAATTTATGTTCTTTTGTGTTCGCTTATGTTCGGGCTCGTTCGTTTGAAGTACTAACGAATGAACACGAGAAGTTCATCTTCTTACCGAACAAACACTAATAACAAAATTTGTCAAACTAAGTGTCCGTGTTCGTTCGTTTATTCAGTTAACATTAACCGAAAGAACACGAACATGCCCCATCGTGGTCATTCAGTTCATTTACATAACCATATATTAAAGCGTAAGAACAATAATTCAACAAATTACCGTTTTAGCCCACAACTTTTCAATAATGGGGCACGCCATGTCGGCTCGCATCGGTTTTTAAAAGAGCCAAGCCCAAACACCACCCCCGGTTCGGCTCGTTTGCAACCTTGGTTCGACTTGTGGGTAGCAAATATGAAGCTCTACTACAACCTAATAAAACAAAAGATAGAGTATAATAGTCAACATAAACACAACACATAGGCAAAATTCTAAATTAGTCAATGTAATTGAATTAAAAATTACACCTGAACATCAATGACCAATGGTGGTAGTAAGCAAACATGAAGATTTCACTCATTAAAAATAGCACATGTCATCCTACATAAACGCATGAGTATGAGAACAAAATGAAGAAGTACGGATGACATGAAAATAAAAGTTCAATACCTTTTTCCTTCATATATTATCAATGTGATTCAAAGTACTCGTAGTAGTACCATCTGTAACATAGTTTCCAAAAAATAAAAACAATAGGTTACATCTTCCAATATAATGTAAGAAAAATATATAATTAGTATCTAACGAAAATCTTAAAAATAAGAATCAGAAAACTAAGCTCTAGAAGTCTTAAATCTAATGTATACAATTAGAAATCATGGCAATCGGATTCAAACATTGAAAAAAATAGAGTATTACATAAGCATAATACATTTTGAAAACGACCAATTTCAGCCCGAACCCATTTTGTTTCGAGCTAACTGATATATTTTAAAAGATAACCCATTTTGACTCAAACCAAACTGATACACTTTAGAAGCGACTCATATTGTTTCAAAGTGATTTTGGTCTTTTTAGGAAATTTGTTTGGAAAACGCACTGTGTTCTTACAATGTAAGACTTGATTCTTGAAGAATCAACTTACGTCATGAATATCACCTTAAAAGGGATATACCATCACCTTGTTTATGTTCAAATGAAAGCTAAATGGCAGCTCGGAAAGGAAAATTCTGTTGCTTTAAGGCATCATCATCAACTGCAAGGAATAAGTTAAAATTCAGATACAACCATAAACGCTATGCAACTCGTTTGATAAAGTGTTATAATTTTAAAAATTAACGTCAAAACTGAATTAACCAACATAACCGAACTGAACTAACTGAACCCAACCCATGATGGGTTTAGTGTTATTTTCTCAAAAACCAAGTTACCTGTTCAATTTCAGTTTCGCATGTAATCGTCTGTCAAAATACACAATCGAACCAAACAAAAAAAAACTAAACCGAGCATGAAATAAATTGTGAAGTCCAAAATGTTTTAGGCCAAAAGATGTAATAACTAATTTATCATTAATTAAAAAAAATTAAAACTAAAAGTTTCATGCCCAACTTCATTATTTTGGGCCATTTTATCCCAAAGATTTCAAGAAACCAAACCGTACCCATCGTAAAAATCAACCTAAAACCTAAATGAACCCATTGTTAAAATAAAACAATACAGAACGCATTGTGAAAACCAAAAACTTAAAACAAAAAAAAATCGAAGCCAAACTGAACCCATTGTAAAAACCGAACACATAAACCCAAAAAAAACTGATACCGAATGGCACCTATCTTCAAACCATTCTTAAAACCGAAAAAACCAAAACAAAACAGTTTTCAAATGTATTTTTGTCGAATGACCTTTGTGTCGTATTCACCTGATTTAAGATTCAATAAATTCTCATTATACCATCATAACAGGATAAAAAATACATCAAATTTACAAGCACATTTAAAGCAATATCTACCTTGCAGAATGTATGTGTTTTGTAGTTGAGTGGACAGCTCCCAACTCAGTTCAAACTGTTAAGGTGAATATGAGCTTCATCTAATCCACTTGGCCTTCAAGTGTTGCGAGAATAGCTTGTTGTTTTGTGTTTTCAACTTGACCTTCTACCCACTACCTTTCATTGGTTCCTAAACTGCATATTTAACAAATAATAACAACAATAATAATAAAAATATAGACAAATATCAGGAAGAGAAAAAACAAAAACGAATATCAAACAGTTGCACACGTACATGTATTAAAGCCTTTGCAGTTCTGAAACGCGTTGATGTTGGGATTTATGTGAGTTGCCTTCATCACAAAACCACTACAAAAAAAAGGAATTAAAGCATTTTAGTAGAGCACGTTGAACAAAAATACAAAAGTGTGAAATGGAGTTAAAAGTTACTCAAAGTCCATTCTTAATGCAAACAACCACAATGACAAGATCATATTATCAAATAACTTGAATACAACCACAATAATCATATTAGCAAATAGCTTAACAGTTGCATAACCAAATATTTTGCTGCTACAGCAGACTTAATTTTCAAGGTGATAATGAACACCAACACTACTTTTAACCTAAATCAAAAGTAATTCATAAAAAAAATCTAAGAACCCTAATACATACCTCAAGTTCGAAATCCTAAAATTGAAATAAAATATGATGATTTGAATACAATACCTGCTTGTTTTTGTGTTCATCCACAATATGGTACCACCTATAAAGACGGTGATGGTGCAGATACGGAGACAGATGCAGTGGAACCCAGTCTTAGATTCGTAACCAATAATAAAATTGAATTCGTCATCACCCCAGCTTTCTTTCTAATTGTAATTGGTAGAAATTCATCGAATCTCAATGTAGAGAAAAAAATAGAAGATGAAATAAACCAAATTAGGGTTTGAAAGTTTACCTAAACTGAGCATGATTGTGGTATGGAAGGAGCGAGTTTAGGGTTTACGGAGAGATCAGAGGTAGGAGGTGGAATAGTGAACCGATGCCGTGGTTTGTTGAGAGAGTTTGATGATAGTTTGATGCAAATATTATTTGCAGATTAGAGGAACTCAAAATTTGAACGAGATTGTGAAAATAAGAAAATGAGCGGGCTCTTGAAAAGTTTTGTTGACCAAAATTTTATGCAATAAACACTTGTAATTTAAGTTTGAAAAGATTGTACCTCTTAATTTTAAGAGATTTTGATGAAATTACTTTCTTGTCATTCCTATATGTATATTAATATAGTATAGATTTACTTATGAATTGACTGTTTTACCCTTTATATAGAGAAAACAATAAAAATCTCAATTCTTTTATCTTTCTTCTTCTCTCTTTTTCCTTTCCTTGAACGGGCCTTTGCCTTTACTTCTTCCTCATACATGGCACTAAGCCGTCTTCACCTTTGACATCTTCTCCGGTCGAGAGCTACAACTTCCACCGAACGACCACCACCACCACACAAAGTCCACCGCCATCTTGTTTTACCAATTTGCTTGGTCTTATCTTTGACGACCCCGTGCTTTGAGAGCTGCATGGTAGGGGAATCGGCGTCTTCGGTGGGGCTAGGCAGGCGGAGGGAGACGGTGGAATTCATAGGAGAAAGAGGGAAAGTGTGACCGTGGTCATTTCAACGATGATGAAGTGGCCGGAAACTCGTCGGAGAATCGAGCTTGCCGGTACCGTTTGGCTGTTTGGTTGTTTGGCGAGGAGGGTTTTAAGAGCATTCACAGCCCGTCCCCCATTCTTATCCCTATAATTACAATATAAAACACTAAATTTCTCTTTCTTGTTTAATTAAATAATATTTTTTATACTTTTATCATTGCAGTTTTCTCTATCCTCACTCACAACCAATTCAACAAATATTAAAAAATAAATAGGGACAAACTTTGTTTCCCCAAATTTACAAAAAAAATCACTACATTTCTCTCTCCACCCTATAATTTACACTCAACCATTTAAAACTTCACCCTATAAGTTACCAATCCCCCTCACATAATTATGGGGGATGGGTTGGGAATGTTCGAAGATGGAGCTTGGAGGGAGTTGATTGAAGAACAGTTCTTAATAAATATTTGACAGGATGATGATTCGGGGTAGATTAGGGTCTGTGATATTTTGAAAATCAAGCTTCATTACAAACACAATAGTTGGAGAAGATGATGTTAGGGGTAAATAGGTAATTTCAAATGAAATGGGCAATATGTAATTATTATTTTTTTGGTTGAGGAAATATGTAATTACTAGGTGTTAGTAAGGGGAAATATGTAAAAATCCATTATTATTATTATTATTATTATTATTATTATTAAGGATAAGGGTTAGTGTGTGTCAAACGTGTCGGGTTGGCAAGTTGACAGGTTAACGGGTTGCGGGCTGGCAAGTTGACGGATTAAAATGTGCAACCTGAACCCGACCCTTATTATTATTTGTGTCAAATATGTCAACCCTAACCCGCCGAGACACATAAATTTGGGTTGACCCGAACATGACCCGTTTAACCCATATTTTTAAACAAGTTAATTTATATAATCAGACATACAAATTATAATAAGATCAAACCCATACATTGCAAAATTCAAATGAAATTTAAGCATGAGTCGATTTAGATATAGATGGATTTGACGATATGTTCATGCATATTGATGAATGGACAAAAGAAATGCATTTTGGGTAATGAAATTTTGGTTGAGAATTAAAAAGTGTCGTTGATGAAAAATAGAATTTTAGAGGAGACATAAAAATGTAATAGTGGGAATAAAAATAATTAAAATTTTCAACACATTTTAAAACTAAAGAGGGAATATAAAATTAATTGTAAAATATTTAAAATTAATAAGGTTAACGGGTCAATCCTTTTTTATACAGGTCAACCCAAACCCGACCTGTTTAGAAAACAGGTCAACCCGAACCCGACCCAAAGTCTGTTTATTTCGTGTCAGGTTCGGATTAGGTTTCGGGTCGTGTCAAGAATTTACACCCATAAATGAGGAGTGACCAAGTGGTTTTTTTAGAAAATATATTCAACTAAATATGAGATATTAAGTTAAGGTAATAAAATAAGATGATCAAATGCAATAATAAATTATGATGTTTGAAGTAATTTTTTTATATTTTTTTTTGAACGACCAACTAAGTAACGCCGAGTATTCCGTACATGGCTCCCATTGGCTAAATGTAGCCCGAGCCGGCCACTAGTCCGGACGGATCCAGTCCCTAGCGGTCCACCTATTGATGGATTCACCGGATAAAACCCGACCCCCACGCCCGTCAAATGGCACGACAGCGAGGAGCCGGTAAAATCGGGTGAGATTAGTAATCGAACCCTGGCAAGCCAGGGTCATCCCTCATATCTCCCATATAAATTAGTGATAATGAGTTTTGAAACCTCCTACCTCTCACTTATAAAATGAATGCTCTATCATTGAGCCATAACCGATTTATATGTTTGAAGTAATACTGATATATTACATAATCAAATGCTATATTTGAAAGAAAAAAGTCAAAAAGAAATAGATACTATAAAAAGAAATAAATATTCTAAAATTTGGCCGTTAAAGAAGACACGGTGGAGACGTTTTGATATTTGAAATGTAATGGGTTTGTGATATTTGATGTTTTTCTTTGGGTGTATTTTGGTTCATTATAGAACTGTATATAATTATATATAATACCTGTTGGTCATTAAAAAAAAGAAGAAGAAGACACGTACTTGGATGATTTTTGTGACCACAAGTGTAACTGTCGCAATCATGACTTTATGTGACAAAAATATATAATTAAGGTAAGGGATTCTTCCACACTATCCTGGACTTTCATACACCATTTTTTGTCCTATACGGCTCGTATAGGGCTATATGGTCGTATAGGACCTGAATCGTGTCAGAGGTTGGCTGCCATCGTTTATTGTGTGTCGTATAAAGCCTATACGGGTCGTATAGGCCTATACGGCCGTATACACTTCTTTTAAAAAAAGAAATGATGACCATATATACAATATATGTGATTTATACGGGTCGTATTTGGCTCGTTTATAGACACTTTTTTAAAAAAATAATGATGACCATATATACAATATATGTTATTTATACGGGTCGTATTTGGTTCATTTATCTTAACTGGTTTAAGTGTTGAGCTCAGGTTTAGCTCGTCAAAAGCTCAAGACTGTCTAGGCATATTTGTTGCTTGTATATAATAAAAATTTGAGGTTTTTTTAACATCTAGTCAACATACATTAAAATAAAAATGCACCCCAAAATTTGAGGTTTTTTTTAAATCGTTTTCCGGCGGCGATTAAGGCAGTCTGAATGTTTCTGCAAATGTTTTCTATACGGCCGTATAGCCCTATAGGACCGTATAGCTTTTATTTTCTATACGTTCTTATAGCCCTATACGACTGTATAGCTTTTATGGTTTTGTCTGAATGCAATACGAGACATTTAATGCCTATACGGTCGTATAGGTGTATACGGTCGTATAGGCTGTAAAAAGCTGTTTTTTTTTCCCCTTGTTAGGCATGTATACCCTATACGACCGTATAGACCTATACGAGCCGTATAGGCATGTGGAGGTGGTGTGGGAGGGTCACATCCCATAATTAATAACTAGTTATAAACTTCAACATCAATATATATTTTGAAAGTTGAAACCATTCAATAAAGTATGACAAAAAGACTTTTGCCATTCTTACTTTGGTGTGCCATTCTTACTTTGGTGAGGTGTAGATATAATTAAGATGCAAACATGTAGTAAATAGTTAAATACTTAAATCCCTATAATTTGTAATGTTTAGTCGTTTAAAAAAGAAAAAAAAAACAACGTATGATGTTGAGATGATGAAAAACAGGGGCGGCTCTTGAGGTGTGCGAGTCTCACCCTCGTCCGAGGCACGATTTCGGTAGAGGGCACAAAATTTTTAAACATATATTGGTTTTTTCAAACATTAACAAGTGAAATTGGAAAATGGCTTGTGAAATAATGAGAAAATGAGAAGGAAAACGTACATAACAAAGAAAAAAAAGTATTGCCGGAAAATTTTCCGGTGGGCTTTGAAGTTAAAGTAGGTAAGTTTGGAAGTTGGAGTGGTAATGAAGTTGGAGAAGACAATATAAGTAAAAATATTATTTTATTATTATTACTTTTCTACCACACAAGTTAATATCTTTTTCAAAATTAGCTTTTCCCTCTTTTTTTTGTTTTTTAAATTATACAAAGTTAAAGTAAATTGTTACTTTTACTTGGGTTGATGTGTGATTATAAGTTTATAATCCATAATTCTTCTTAAAATTATTGGATTTTAATCATTTAAAAATTATAGGGCATTTTTTTTATTCATACTTCATTTGGTAAAGTTTAGGTTATTGGACACAAACCAAAATCTATTTGGTAAAGAATGTTAGGCGTTAGTTATTAACAGATATTTACGAATAACCGCTTAGCGTTAGCTATTAATGTAACTGATTTAATTACTATATTTTTTCTATATTTATTGGTATAACGTTATTTTCATTTAAAGATATTAGTTTATATGCGTTTTTCGTTATGGTCTACGGGCCTTTTTATTTCGGTTTGACCGAGGTACGTAAATTCTCGAAAACGCCCATGATCAAAAACATTTCCACCGATAGCTGACTCTAAAGTTATACAAATAGTTAAATTATTGGAAGATATAAATTATATATACGTACACACAATTCGATAAAATTAACATTTGTTGACCGTATAAAATGATACAAGATTATTTCAGATAATCAAAACTTCTGATATTTGTTCATTACTAAATATCGTTTGATGTCTAACTAAAGCTTATCAATGTTCTAGAACTTATTTGTTGCGGGAACAGATACATCATCTAGCACAGTGGAATGGGCAATGGCTGAACTAATTCGCAATCCACAAATACTAAGACAAGCCCAAGAAGAAATGGACAATGTTGTTGGTCGAGACCGGCTTGTAACCGAATCGGACCTTGGTCAACTATCATTCCTCCAAGCCATTGTAAAGGAGAACTTTAGACTCCACCCGTCAACACCACTCTCATTGCCAAGAATTGCATCTGAGAGTTGTGAAGTTGATGGGTATTACATTCCCAAGGGGTCCACACTCCTTGTTAACGTGTGGGCCATTGCCCGCGACCCTAAAATGTGGACGGACCCACTTGAATTTCGGCCTACAAGATTCTTGCCCGGAGGTGAAAAGCCCAATGTTGATGTTAAAGGAAATGACTTTGAGGTTATACCATTTGGGGCTGGACGAAGGATTTGTGTGGGAATTAGCCTAGGGTTGAGAATGGTCCAGTTGCTTGTCGCGACGTTGGTACAAACCTTTGACTGGGAATTGGCTAACGGGATACAACCCGAGAAGCTCAACATGAATGAAGCTTATGGGCTAACTCTTCAAAGAGCTGAGCCCTTGATAGTGCACCCGAAGCCGAGGCTAGCTCCTCATGTATATGAAAGTGGTTAAGCATATCTTTTCGTTTGAAAGTTTAATAATTTTGTATTTCTATTTTGGTTTATTGTTTTAAGTTGAGAACACCCTATGGGAAAGGGTATTTATATTCATAAGTTAGTATTAATATAAGGATTGCATAAATACAAAACATCCTTATAGTACACACAGTTACATACAATAACGAATTTAGAAAAGAAATTGACGGGTTATCCCAAAAATAGTTTTTTGGACATTTGAGCTTGAGGACTAATTTTGCAAATGGTTTGTAGCAAATGTGATTGCAGTATATGATAAAAATAAAAATGCAACCAGCAAGTTTCGAACCCGTGCAGTGAGCGTCCGGCAATTTGGAGTCATGCAGAATAACCACTCCGGCAAGTACAATATGAACTATTTGTAACAATATTTGCACTTCGCCGACAAATTTGAAAAGTAACCCTGGGTCGTTATGGATCCGCCCCAGGTTACATAGCAAGATGCACAAAATATATATGCAAAAAGAACCTGCTCTCTATATCATTTCTTCCTTGATTACTATAAAATGATATTTTGACTTACCAAACTTTTTTTTTAATCAATCAAAATTAACAATTTGAACATTACAAATGATTACACCCAACAAAAGAAAATTTTCAAAGCATATGTATTTTCATAAAACAAGTTTTTAGTTTTATATATTATTTGCAAAAAATTATAGAAATTTGTATTTTAAACTAGTCGTGACGACTAGATTCTTGGTAGCAATGAATAGCTTACAAAGCTGGTTGGGGCGAGTACTTTAGGCTAAACAAATTTTTGGGACGTGTATTTTGAAGCACTAAACTTGTCAGGACGACTTATTTTGAACGAATTTTTATTACTTTTTAATAATCTATTATTCCAAATATTCTTACAAGTTGTCCCGACAAGTTTAGTACTTTAAAATACTCTTTCCTGAAATTTTCTTAGCTTAAAATAATCGTTGCAACCAGTTTTGTAAAATACTCGTTGACACCAAGAATAGAGTCTACTAATTTAAAATACATATTTATGAAATTCTATGTAAATAATACCTAAAACTAAAAACTTGTTTATGAAAATATCTATTTTAAGAATTTTCCCAATAAAAAATACATAAAATGTAGTAATAAATTTTGCACTAAAGACCGTATATCATGACAAGCTTTACATTATTTATTGGGATTTTTACATATATCCCCTTGCTAAGCTTCCTTATTACATATTTACCCAACACTTAAATATTAATTACATATTTTCCTTTTTGTTATGAAATTACCTATTTACCCTGCCATACCCATCAAAACCCATGGAATCACAGAGATTGATATCAAAGGAAATTCCATAAAACTTGTTTAAATTATTAATTTATTCAAAATCTTGTTCAATCCATCTTTAATTTTCTACACCACCAATGTTATTGTTCCTATTTTTCTTTTTTTTCTTGAACGAGTCTGTCTTCATCCTCACACAACACTAGGAGGGAAATAGTGGTGGTCGTCATTTCCGGCAGAAATTAAGTGGCCGGATACTCGTCGGAGATACGGGTTTCGACCACCAACTGCCGTCGGTTTCGTCTCTGTAGCTTTGAACCACCGTGAAGAATATGTTTGATACTTGATGTTCTTTTTCCGGCTAGGTTTTTCCAATTTAGGGTTTCGACGGTAAAAACATGAGAGAAAGAGTTGAAGCCCGAGGATGTCTGCAACTTGGTAGTTGGGTTTATATGTTATATGTATGTGCAGATATGCTTGTTTGTTTTTTATTTTAAAAAACCAATTACTCTAAATTCATAATTTCATTAAGGGTAAAATTGTAATTCAATAGAGTAAATTTAATAAAATGGATAAATATGTAATATATAAGATTTAAGAAGGGGGAAATATGTAAATTAAGGTTTAGGACTGGGTCTATATGTAATAAATGATTTTAGGAAGGAAATACATGCAAATGCCTCTTATTTATTTATTTATGAATTATGACTCGTGTTATTGTGCGACTCGCTTAAGTCAAACGCTAACTGGGCCTATTACTAAGATACTTCTCGTAGCTATAGCCTTGGCTATCTCGATGACACCATCTCGTCAATATAGCTCCTCTCGAGATAAGTCTCTTTTTGTATAGTGAAATTGCGTTAGTAGTTTTAGACTTTGTTCCAAAGTTTTATCGAGGCAAAAGTGGCTAACAAAATAAATATTTTTCACGTCCATTAACTGGATTTGCATTTATTGAGAGGTTTTTAGCAGTTAAATAACAAATACTTAAGAACATATTATTGATTATCTCAGTAATTTGTTTACAGCATTCGTCTCTTATTGCAATACTTTATTTTCATGGAAGTTGTAATTTTTGGCGTTCATATATCCATTCCAAGATAATAATGTTGATCAGTTTTTCAAGTTAGTGATGGAAAAACATGTTAATATGATAAACCTATAATTATACGCGTACCTGCTACAACAGGGAGATTAGTAATCGAATCAGAGAAGGATGTAGACGACATGATTGTCAGCTTGGTCGAGTCCTCCTTTAGGATGTATAGTTAATGATGGTGTTAGGGTTCTTGAGAGAAACCCGGTTTATGAGAGAAGAGAGACACAAAGTTGTATGTGTGTAAGATTAGGTTATGATGTTAATATTTATCTCTTTTTATATACACTCAAGAGGAAACCCTTTATTAGTTAATTAAAGGAAATGTGGTCCATCAACAATTACCAAACTAATATATAATAAGATATAATTAATATTTTGATATAATATTATATATATGATAATGATGGCCATGTCTATAATATATTTAAATGAAGACATAAAAATCTTACATGTCGCGATGTGGTCGTTCCCCATTTTTTTAGAGTCATCAGATTTGCTTGATTTTTAAATGGAGGCTTCTCATGCATTTGACCCGAATTCATGGGTATGAAACTTACCAAACCCAGATATTCCTTAAACGGGTTATAACATCTCATTAAATTAAAAATTATTCTTACCAAATTATTTATGTAAAAATCCTACAAAATAGGATATAATAAAAAATAATATCTTATTTATTTTAAAAAAGACATATATATATATATATATATATTGTTTAAATTAAAAAACCAATTTGATAGTAAAAAAAATAAACGGGCCTTGGGTCTCATCAAACCATAAGTATATTATTAACTTTCATAAATATTATTTATAATTAAAAAACCAATTTCATAGTAAAAAAATAAACGGGTCTTGGGTTTCATCAAAACCATATAGCTTTTAAACCGGGTTATAACATCTCATTTATTTGTGAAACAATTTATCATCAAACCATAAGTATATTATTAACTTTCATACAACAAAAAAAATTTAGATTAAAAAAATAAATAAATATTAGAACAAACAATACAAAACAACTCTCGTAATACGGGGGATAAAAACTAGTATGTGTATATATATATATATATATATATATTCTTAAAAATACATGTATTAGGTTAGTGTTAGGCTAGATAACGTAATAAAAATATAACATCAAATCTAGAGTAAACTGAAATACAAAGAGAGATAAAAATGAGAAGTGTGAGAAATATTTAGTCACACAAAAAACCTCTTAAAAATTTAAAAAAAATAAAATTAGAAAATTATAACTCCAAATATAAATAAAAAACGAAAAAAATTAAAAGAACCAAAATGTTTCCCCCGTCATTCTTGTTAAAAAAACGACGAAAAGATACAATGTTGAGAAAAAAAGGCACAATGCCGAAAATGAATAAACAACACAGTGATAAATAAAAAAAACACAATATATCGCAAAATTTAACACAATTCCGAACAAAATATAATACATTTTTAGTAATATAACACAATATCAAGAGAAAAAACATGTCAATGAAAAAAATACACAATCAATAACAAAAATAAACACAAAACACAATGATAAATAAAAGGGATATTGATTTTAATGATCCGAACTTTGGCCTATTGGCCGATATTAATCTCAACTTAAGAAATTCCCTATATTAATTCAAAATTTCACTATGTTAGCCTCCATTAAATCCTTTAAAAGGGATATTGATTTTGATAATCCGAACTTTGGCCTATTGGCCGATATTAATCTCAACTTAAGAAATTCCCTATATTAATTCAAAATTTCACTATGTTGGCCTCAATTAAGTCCTTTTTTTTAACGGGAACTAACCCGGTTAGTTTTAAATCAAAATATATCACCTTTTTAAGTTGAGGAAAACAAATGGAAAATGAAATTCAACTTAAAAACCCACCACCATGGCCTCTGCCGCCACCACCACCATTGACACCGTTGCCGACACCAACACCGTTTTCTCGACATTACCCTCCTCACATTCTACTTTAGCTTTGCTAGTGGTGGGATATATTAAGTATGATGATGATTATAATATTATTGGCTACTATTTTTCAATATAAGAAAGTCAACTTATAGATAATAGATACATGTAGACTATTAAACGTTTACTTTCAAATTTGTATAAGAACACGTTATTATACTATTTTAATCAAGGCATCAGGGTCATTCATATTGAAATTCTTAAACCATATCAATCACATAATTTAAGAAAAAAATTAAGATTTTCATTAATTTACACTGGGTCTGATTCTTTAAAATATAAAATAGATATATGGATACGAGGAATCAGATATAGAATGTTTTTATAAAATGAACAAATTTTAGAGAGAAATGGGTTTTTTAGTTTAACTATTTACTATGTGGATAGAGATGAGGATTAGAATGTGAATGCTCTTAGTGTAGTTTTCTTCTATAATGACTTTTTGTAAACTCTTTTTAGAACGGCGTTATGCAAATGGACCAACTATCATCATAGAAATCTGACAAAATTTGTGTACTCTGGTAAACTGTGACATTCATTAATTTTCAAACAAAAAAACCAGTCTATATATACATTTATTTGTTTTATCATTTGGATCTTCGATACTAAATAAAAATGAAGAGATAGTTATTTTATTTTATTATGTTTATTTCGTTATGCGTTGCTCGAATTAAGACCCCGTTACCGGTGCCCTACATTGGACGTTGGATTTACTCACAAACACAGTTCTAAATATCAGAGTTAATTAAAACTTTCGCGAAATATAAAACTTTCATTAAACATTACATAATAATTCATAGACATATCTTAAACAAACATTCTTGTCTTTCGTATTAAAACATCAATTATAAAACATCACGAGTCTTCAGATGCTAGCATCTTGTTCTTCTGTCATGTGCCCCCGCTCAAGCTAAAGCTGCCTCATTCTACTCACCTGCGTGCATACTAAAAGTCATCTACGCTGAGTGAGTTCTAGTTAATCATATAACATACAACACCTTCATAATTACATGCTTTCGTTCATACTTTATACTTTCATACATTCGTTCATTATACACTTACTTACCTTCATACATTCTTTCTTTCATGTTCATACTTTACGCTTTAAAGAGCATTACGCCCGACTTTCTTCGAGTATTATTAGGGCCCGGTTCCCTCTTGCCTCGACTATTATTAGGGTTTGGTTCCCTCTTGCCTCGAATATTATTAGGGTTCAGTTCCCTCTTGCCTCGAATATTATTAGGGTTCGGTTCCCTCTTGCCTCGAGTATTATTAGGGTCCGGTTCCCTTTCGTGACCATACAACCATAAATTACCTTTCTTTGTCATTATCATTATAACATTCATACATACTTTTCATAATATCATAAATGAAATGTTCATACATACTTTCTTTCACATACTCATTTCATACGTGCTACACTATACCTTCCTTAATAATACGTGCAATATACGAAGATCGTTCACGTACTGTCAAGCAGTCATTCATAATATAAACATAACTATCACATTCATCATTAAGACATACACTTACCATATAAGGTAAGTGTATTAACATTCACATTGAGTATGCACACAGCCCCGAAAACATAACAAGGAGATGGAGCTAGAAACTCACCTGAATCCTATTACGCTTTTCGTTAACGGTTATCTCTTTCTTTAGCTGAGCTCGGCTAACTGTATATGAATTACGGGTATCAATACTTGTCCTAATCACATTACTCAGGTTTCACAAGAAATGACTAAGTCTGGTCTATTCTAATGGCTTTATAAGGTATTGTATGCATTAGAATAGAATTTACTTAAAATATAATTTAACCCTTAAACACTAATGTATTCGAACACTTTGTATTCGAATACAATGTGTTCCTTTCTTTCTTTCCTTTTGTAATCGAATGGAGTTTACTAGAATACAATTGTATTAAAACCCTATGATATTCAAAGGACATGTAGGTATGCAAACACACCACGTATGCGGATACCTAGAGGGTGTGTGTGTGTGTTTTGATTGTGTAGGGAGGCTAGGAGATGAGAATGAGGGATTTAGGGTTTTAGGGAGGTTTAAGGGAGTATTTATACTCTCTTAAGCCCATGGACCTAAGGCCCATCCCATCCCTTATTTCATCTTTCCCCACCCAAGTCCATACTCTTTATTTTATTTAGTTTTAATTAAATATTAACACATTAAACAAACATAATCTCTTTTATTTATTATTATCCAAATTTAGGATGGTACATCGAATTTAATTGTTCGTCAAAGAACTATCTAATTAGTAGGGATGACAATGGGTCAGGTTTAGGTATTTCCAAACCCATACCCGGTTATTAAAGTCCATCCCAAACTCGTCCCATACTTGTCGGGTTTTAATCGGGTAATTACCCGTCGGGTTTCGGGTTTTCCCATCGGGTTTCAGGTTTCCTATCGGGTTTTGATAAAATACCCGCCGGGTATACATGGCTCGGGTTTTTGACAAAATATAACTAATCGATTACAAAGATGGTTGCCATAAAGATAAAATATCTCAAATAATTAGCATAAACACATTTCGACAAATAATATATCTGGAACATAGTGTGTATATATATAATATAATAAGCTATATCGGGAACATCAGGTATAAGATCGGGTGAATGAGTTTATGTTATCGGGTATATTAGAAATCCAAATCCGTCCCAAACCCGCGAAAAAATTATCCTAAACCCTAATGGGCCGGGTGTTACCCGTCCCATTTATGTCGGGTTTCGGGTTTTCTCATCGTGTTCGGGTTTCATTGCCATCCCTACTAATTAGTGCAAAATAAACCCTTGTATTTAACTTTTGTAGATCTTGACCAAGCACTCAAACCACACGGACCAAATTGCAAGTTTCTAAGATTTCTTTTTCTTCCCACCTAACCCGTCGGAACCGAACCCCCAATCCCCCCCACTCCACCCCTTTTGATCTATGACCCACAAAATAAGGCCGGAAATCAAGGAACTAGTCTCACTTAATCGTTAATTGATCTATCACGCACTCAATTGTTGTTTAATCGTGTAATTTGACTGCTTGTTGACATTCATATCATTAACTAAAGAACCATGACTACATTGACCCCATAACACTATAAAACTCAATCCATAATTCAATTAAATCGTCCTACGCTATCTTAAAAGCATTCCAAATCAAAACCCTCATTCAATTTTACCTCAGAAGGTGTTTAAAATCAAGTTCAAGCTCGTGATCAAGCCGCAAACATTAATATGTCATTTTAATTCAATTGATATACGAACATAGGGTTCTAGTTTGATTTTGCGTCCTCAATAAAATCCATGTCAATTGTAATTGACAGAGGGTATAAGACCTTCAATTGGGATTCCAGGGAGAGATCGATTTGTTTATGGTATAAATATTTTTTTTGTCTCATTTTCTAAACGAACTAGACAACAGGCCAGCTGGCTAGTGCTATATAGTTAAGGTTCTGGACTCTTCGAGGCGCAGGTTCGAGCCCCAGCCGACCTAGTTTTTACTTTTTAGTTTTTTTTGTTTTACTATTTTTCTTTTATTTGAATTGTAGCTATTTTGAAAACTAAGAATGTTTTTCGAGTATCTATTGTATGATTAGACATTATTGTATAGGATCTCCATTCTACACATATACATATACGTTGACGCTAAACGAGAATTTATTTTTTAGAAGTTTAACAGCTTCCGGTCCGTTATATTTATGGGATTACGAAATTGAAATTAAGAGATTCAAATGGAATCATTTGTGATTACGTTTTTAATTTATCACTCAAAATCGAAGAACATGACAAGTTTGTGCCGACGCCGGAGTTATGTTCTCGTTATCATCTTCCCAGAGCATCTAGTTCATTACATATAAGAAAGCATATTTTTGTTAATAGATTTTGAGAGTGGGTGTGGGGTATTTGGTTACTTCAATTTACGACAATTAATTGAGACATAATTCAATTTTGTTAAACTGAAAAACCTAAAGTTGTATTATCTCTGTTCAATTAAAAGTGTTCACATTTTCTTTTTTTGTTTGTCCCATTACAAATGTCAACTTTCAAAACTTATTAGTTAATTTCTAAGTTTACTCTTAAACATACACAACTAACATTAATAAACAATATTGATGTACCCAATTTCCAAGGGCAATATTGTCAATGACACTTTGTGTTTACCCTTGAACTTTGTGTTTTTTAAACCATGACACTTTAATGAGACGAGATGAGTAATAGGATTTGACAATTGAGGTGTAATCACAATTAGTTCAATACCTAAAATTGTAATTAATACATATTTAACCATCATAATTCAATTGTCAAAGCATAAAAACCCTAATATCGATATGAGCGTGAATTAGTTGATAATAACAGTGTTTAATTCGTAATATTCAGTGAACTAACAAACAGAGCGTTTACTTACGCAAAGTTGTTTTTGATTACGCTCAATTAAATTTCACTCTATTACACAACAAAAACGTTCAAATCTAGTTACGCTTAATTAGACCAAGATTGCTCAGTTAAAATACTCTCAATTAAACGCTACAAATTTGACGCTACTGAATGTTTGCGGGTCAATTGAAATTATATTCGTAGTAATCAATTATGTTATTGAAATCGTAAAATTTGGATTATTTAATTTGAATCGTGAAATTTGATCAAATTAATTTGATCATTTTGCTGGTCGCCAAAAAAATTACTGGTCTTAACATAAATGATTCTAGAAATTTGCAATAAACATGCAATAAACAATCAATTTATAAACGGATCTATTAATTTAAGGTTGGAATGAAATTGAATTAAATTACAATTTTTCCACCACTAGTTTTTACATTAGAATCAATGTTTTTATAACTGGATCGGACAGCGAACCGAACGGGTTGCCGATTCACCACTTTAAACGGTTGAATCGGTCGGATCTGCCGAACAACTTTGAAAAAAATGATGTGTGTGGCTGAAATAAAGATTTATTTTTTTAAAAAAACATTTTTTTCATAGTAAATCGGTTCAACCGGTTTGGTTTTCGGTCGGACCAGCCAGTTTATTGGGAGCTAAGTGATGTGCGTGGGGTTAAAAAGTGGTAAAGTGTTGGGCCTAGATTAGAGTGGTTTGTACTTAGTCTACTTATGTTTGGGTTTAGTTTGTAATATGGGCTTGGGCTACAGGCTACGTTTGTAAACCGAGATCCCATCCCTTGGGATCTCGGTGGGCTTTTGATTAGATATTGGGCTAGTTGTTTTGGTTCCATATATATATATAGCATACTTTGTATAGGGTTAAGGGTTGTTCGTTTGGTTGTTTTGTTAGCCGTCTACGTGTTTCATTAGACGAGGTTGTAATCGTGCTTAAGCACCCGACGTATAATATGATACGTGTGTTTTGAAGCATTGCTTGTGTTACGTGTTTGTGTTTGTTCGAGTTCTTGAGTCATCGGGTTTTAGGTTTCCGCACTAATACTTGGTTGGTTGATATCATAGTTATAGTGATTCAGATTCGGGACTTACAATTAGTATCAGAGCCTTAGACCTTATTCAAGCTCGTTATTGTGATATCGAAGATTCAAGATTTGTGTTCCCTGGTGATTTGGTTGTTTTTCCGGCGGGTCACTGTTCGGAGAAGAAGATAGGAGAAATTTTTGGTAAAGATTGGTTTTGGTTTGGGAAGGAAATCAAATCCCATTTTTTCTCAGAAGTTTGTTACATTTAGGTTGACTGTTGGTGAAAACAAGGTTCTCGGCTACTGTTGGTTCTCGGCTACAATTGGTTCTCGGCCAAGTGCAGTTCTCGGCCATAGTTGGTTCTCGGCTAAGGCAACTCTCAGTTGACTTGGTTTTTGGATTTCACCTGTTATCGATCACCAAGCTTAGTTCTCGGTCAACATTGATCGTTCTCGGTCAAAGTTTGGAAAAAATACTCGAGTTCTCGGTCAACTTGGTAATTTGTGATCGCTGTTTGGGCCTGATCAATCTGATTTGGGCTTGATATTTGGACTTTAATAATTTTTGGACGTTTAAAACTCAATTAAATAATCCAGTCTGATGGAACAGTTAACCAATAGTAACATTTCAGCTAACTCATCACTTCATCAAGAACTGGATTCCATCATGGGAACAACCACTTGCATACCCCGTCTCTTGTCTCATGAGGGGTTTAGTGAATGGAAATTTCGTTTCGAGAAATATGTTAAGATGAAAGATGCCAAAGTTTGGAGAAGCATTGTTAGGGGGCCTCAATGAATCACTTATCAAAGGGAAAACTCAATTGAGGTTATTGTGAAGCCTGTTGCACAGTATGACGATGATGATTTTGCCAAAGTTGAGGAAGATGAAAAGGCTCTTTCTACTCTAACCATGGCACTCTCACCCGAGATTGCCCTTCAATTTAGAGAAATTCAATCTGCTAAAAAGTTATGGGAGGCACTAATCGAGGTGTATGAGGGAAATGAAGACATGAAAAGAAGTCGCCAAGACTTACTGCGACAAAAGTTCAACATGTTTAATCATGTTCTGGGGGAAACATTGAAAACTCAACTTCAAAGGTTCATATAATTTGTGACTGAAATGAGATCTGCGAGTATTTATCTGCAAACTTTTGAAATAAACAACTAACTGGTGAACTCATTGCCAAAGAGTTGGGATATGAATGTTGCCATCATCAAGAAGACTAAAGATCTCAACAGAATGTCTATCTCTGAGATGATAGCTACTATAAAGGCATGTGATATGGATGATAAGCAACTTGCAATATATCATGCCAACTCCTACAGTGCAACTGGGTACAACGTTGCCTCTATCAATGCTCTCATCTCTCAAGGCAGTTTATCAATGTTCAAGGCTACTCAACAACCAGCTCAGGAAAACTTCCAAATGTTCACATCTACTCAAGGCCAATCATCTTCCATCCCACCCTAACCAGCTCCAGTATTTTTCACTAAATCTGGTCAATCTTCAAATGGTACTGGAAAAACCACACACTCAGGGGCCACTCCCAGTCAGAACTTCAGTCAGATTCCTTCCATCCCAAAGGAGACTTAGGAGAATATAGCTCTAATGGCAAGTTTCATGAACTGTTATAACACATTTTTAGCTGGAGACTTGGTTCAACCTGTGGTTGCTGCTGAACTTGATCAGATCCATCCTGATGATTTTGAAGAAATGGATATCTCTTGGCAAATCACCATGGCAGTGTTTCGGGCGAAAAAGTTCACTACGAGGACGGGTAGAAATAATTGGAACATGCCTAACAATCAGAAAGTGGGGTTCAACAATGACACTCTTAGGTACTACAACTGTCACGAGCCGGGTCACTTTGCTCGTGAATGCACTAACCCAGCAAAGGATGGAAACACGGAAACGGCATTGGTTCCAGTTGGGAATGCCAGAGGTGAGGCTGGAGGTAGCTCAGGAAATGGTGAAAGAGGAATTGTTGCTTAACAATTCTCTTGGGAGGGTCAGATGGCTGCACTCAACATTGGAAAATGCTACTGAGAAGAAGATCAAGGAACTTCAATTTGCATATATGACGTTCACTTCTCCAAACTCATACGAGGTAAGTTTTCAACCATACTATTTAGATTGTGTTGAGAAAATAAACTGTATAAGCTTCATAATGACAACTTAATTAGAGATATGGAAAGAATAAAATCTGAGAATTTTAAACTTAAGAAAAATGAAAAAGCTTTCCAAGATAAAATAGAAGCTCAACAAAAAGATATCTCTAAGCTTAAATCCGATTTTGGTATAAAGTCTTGTCATCATCTTGATGCCAAACAAGAAATCGCTGAATTGACTGCTAAACTGGAAGTCTCCAAGTTAGAAATTTTGAATCTAACTAGTAAATTTGAAAGGGCTGAACTAGACTTTAAAACATTCGATGGTTCCAGTAAAGTTGTCAACACAATGATTGAAAATCAATTGTGATGGAAAGAAAATGAAGGTGAGGGAATAGGATTCAGTCAAGTTCCCCCACCCTACAACCACAGTTATGTCCCTACCCCTGTTACCAAAGAACATGAGGAAAAGGTAAAGGACATGAAGTACGGTAAACAAGACAAAGATGATAGAACCAATTCCGTGAATGCTGGTCCGTCCACTTCAGATATGAACGATCCCAATGTGTCTACTTCATGTGCAGAAAAAGTAATTGTGAAGGAATGGACTGATGAGGATGACGACCCTTGTTTTGAATTTGATAATGAAATTATTTATGATGTGATGTGTAGTGAAACACACTTACTTTCCATATCATTTTTATCATGTTTTAATTACTTTTTAGTTTAATTATTAAGTTTTATGGTTTGTTTATGCTTGATATTACAAAGATGATTGTTTTCTTGTAGGTTATGAAGTTTGGTGGAAAAAAGAGTTAAATTGAAGAGTTTAGGGGCTTAATTGTGCAACTTTCAAAGTTATAAGTCAAGGCCCGACCCAAGCCCACATCTTAAAAGCCTTTTATAATATTATATTAACTTAATAACAAGAGTGTCCAGCAAATTCATGGATCACAAACCCGAAGTCAAAGACAAAAAAACCTAAACCCTAGAAACCCTAATCTGCCGATCGGAACAACTGTAGCAGCGGCTGGAAAAAGAAAAAAAGAGGCGGCTGAGGAGCTTTGGCTGCTGGAGAAGAAGGAGGCTCGGGGTGATCTTGGGCAGCGGCTAGGGATCTTTTACATCGTTTGTTTCAGCCATATAACTTAAGTAATTCACTCATAAACTTTATTTATTTTTCAAGAACCCTAACTTTATTGATTTGGTCTTTTGCTTTGAATTGTTTTGCAATTGATTGATAGTTTGTCTTGTGATTGATATTTTTTGGATCTTGAATGAGTTTAATCATGTTTAAGTTGATGTTTATGATGTTTTTCTTAAGTATGCATGGCTGTCCAAAATCAATGAGTAGCTAAACTTGCTTATTCTACCTAGGATAGATGATTGTTGAGTAGTTTTGACTTGTTTAATGGATTGTTAATGTTCAAGACTTAAATTATTGATATAAAGTTTAACTAAACCATAAATTAGATTGTGTGTGATGGCTGTGTTTTATTTGTTATTACTTATAATCCTCTTGCATTAGTTAATTGAATTGGTTTTGATTAATTGATTGCTTGTTAGACTCTTGACTTGGTGTTTCGGGTTTATTTGCGGGGTGTACAACCGTAGGGATAAGTGGGTAATATAATCATCTAAAATCAGTTAAAATACACCTTCTTTGAGACCGAGAGGTGATAAGAAGTAATATTGTCTCGTTGCTTTTACTTGTTAGAATTAAGACCGCGCGAGAGCGGGTTTTTGTCTTGTCAAGTTTGAGTGTTTATGTGCAATTAGTTGGTTTAATTTGGGTTAAGTTAAATTGTTCCTCTATCCTTGGTTGCGTAGTATTCGTTTCCATTAGGATAGTGTGTCGGTGAGACCGAGAGGTGAGTCGTCATTTGAACACGTTAATAATTGTTTTTCCGGTTTATTCTTTAAAATCAACTAAAATAAGTTAGAGTTTGTTAGAGAGACTGAGAGGTAATTTGACTTTCTTAAACAAGTTTTAGTTGTGTCATCTTTTATAACCGGTGTCGTGAATATTTTCAATCCATTGTCTTGTTATTTTTATCAAAATGATTCATTCCTAGGTAGACGTCTTTATTCATTGAATTTAAATCAAAGTTTTCAAAGTTTTGTTAAAAGTTTTCATTCAGTTAAGTTAAGTAGTTAAAATAAATTATAAAATAAAACAATTAAATATTTTGGTGAGTCTTGGTTAGAGTTTTGTAATTATAAACGTTTTCACGTGTCTTCGAGTTCGATATCCGGACTTTCCTTATCTGTGCTATACGCGACCGGTACACTTGCCGTTTGTGTGAACTAGGATAGATTGTTTGGTTTTTAAAGCTTAGTTGCGACTTGTGTTTTATTTATATATATATTTTCGCACATCAAGTTTTTGGCGCCGTTGCCGGGGACACGGTTTGAGGCGTATTAAGAACGACTCGAGTTAAGACTTGCCTTGTTTACTACTTGTCTTTCTTAATTGTTTTGTTTGTTAGTTTAAAATAGTTTAGTTTATTATAACTTCTTTTATTTATTTTAATAGTTGTATGCGACGTACTCGATCTCTAGGACCACCAGAAGTTGAAGGATTTCCCGAACCAGAGAGAGAGCTTCTTGAGAGACGTCGTCCAAAACCGTCTTCCAGTTCATCTACATTCGTCGGTAATACGTTCTCTTCTCCTACTTTTTCTGAACCCGTCATTAGGGATAGGATTATGGGCGACGCGAATCCACTACCGAGGAGGACAGTTGCAGACCGGGCCCGTCCGGTCGATGCTGGCGCGAGATCCAGCATTGCTCCACCAGCTATAGGAGTTCAAACGACTTGGCAGATTCCATCTAATGTTCTGAACACGATTGCTCATTCTGTTCAATTTCATGGTTTGCTCAACGAGAACCCGCATTCTCATCTCACTCGTATTACACGTATTTGCGACAGGTTTCATCTTGCTGGCGTTTCCGAAGACGCCATAAAACTCCGAATCTTTCCGTTCTCACTCGTTGATCATGCGATTCTGTGGCTTGAGTCCCTCCCACAGGGATCCATTGCTACTTGGGCTGCCATGCAGACCCAATTTCTTGAAAAATACGATCCTCCGGCTAAGGCCGCTCGTTTGCGTAACCAAATTCATTCTTTCCAGATGGAGGACACCGAGAGCTTCTACGAGGCGTGGGAAAGGTTCAAAAATCTACTTGCGTTATGTCCAAACCACGGCCTACAAGACTGGGCGGTTGTTGAGAAGTTCTACAACGGAGTGACGTACGCAAATCAGAGTATGCTCGACACAGCTGCAGGAGGTAACCTACTGACAACGAAGGATACGGATGAGTGCATTGCCTTGTTTAACGGTTTAGCCATGAGTGGATACCAGCGACCACCAGTTAAGAGTACCAAAACCGTCGATTCCCTATCACGCGGCATGCATTCGGTCGACACGAGCACCGCACTTGCGGCACAAGTTGAAGCGTTAGCAAATATCGTGAAGGACTTGCAGGTGAAAAGTAAGTTATGCGAGATCTATAGAGGGGGACACGATACCGTTCAATACCCCGTAGGTTTCCAGGAGGAGGCAGTCGACTTCGTTAATAATCCAAACCAAAATCAACATTCTTTCAATTCTTATAATTCGGGGTGGAGAGGTAACCAAAATTCCAACTGGAGGAACGGAAATCAGTCCGGCTTCCAGCAACGTCAGAGCCTATTCCAGGATTCCGGTGAGGGACCGAGTAGTGGGGAGAAGAAGCCCACATTAGAGGAGATGATGGCACAGCAGACACAGATGTTGTCGCAACTCATGACTCGAGAGGACTCCCGTCACAAAGAAACTCAAGAGAAATTCCGGGAGCACGAGTCATTCATGAGAAATCAAGGAGCGTCAATTTAAAAATCTTGAGCGTCAGATGGGAGAGATAGCAAGTCGTCTAAATGAGAGGTCGTCAGGTACACTTCCAAGTAACAATGAACAAAATCTGAAGGCGTTCGCGAAGGCTGTGACGACAAGGAGTGGTGCGGGGGCACGTAGCGAGCTCGTGATTCAAGAGGCGACGAGAGGAGTCGTTAACGAGCCTGCGGTAGATGTAGAGGAGCAGGTAGACGAGGAGATTCAGTTGGAGTCTCCACCGGCCAAGGTGCATCAGAGGCACATTCCCAGAAGTTCAGCACAGGCCGAGAACCAACCATTACCCAGCACACCACCGCGAGTCTACAAACCTAGACTCCCATTTCCTGGGAGAGTCCGTAGGGATAGAGACGAGGAGCAGAACTCCAAATTTCTTGATTTTCTGAAGCAACTTCATCTTAATATTCCTTTCCTTGAGGCACTTACGCAAATGCCCAAATACGCAAAGTTTCTTAAGGATATTCTTTCAAACAAAGAGAAGTTAGCCGAAGTCTCTTCCATTCCTCTGAGTGCTGGTTGCTCTGCAGTCTTGCAGAGAAAGTTACCAGAAAAGATGTCCGATCCTGGGAGTTTTACAATTCCCTGCATCTTGAGTGATAATACGGTCGTCCATGCGCTGGCAGATCTTGGTGCCAGTATTAATCTCATGCCGTATTCCGTGTATCGCAAGTTGGGTCTAGGCGAACCGAGGCCTACCCGTATGAGTATCCAGCTTGCTGATGGTTCTGTGAAATACCCCCGAGGGGTGGTCGAGAACATGCTTGTTCATTTCGACAAGTTCATCTTCCCGGTGGACTTTGTCATCCTGGACATGAACGACGTCGATAGTGTCCCACTCATTTTGGGCCGACCATTCCTTGCCACTGCACAGGCATTGATCGATGTCTGCAAGGGTAAATTAATCTTAAGAGTTGGGGATGAGAACGTCACCTTTGACGTTCGACAGTCACTGAAACACCCCAAGTCTGCTGATGACTCCTTATACTTCATTGATACCATCATGGAACATGTCGGGGAGTTTTTCAGCGAAATTTGTGGAGGATCTGCCTCCGACACCCAGATTCTCGATAGGGAGATTCCGGAGATTGAAATGGTTGCCGTAACCAATCAGTCCTTAAATGACGACACCGAGTCGCATACCCCTAAATCTGGCGTGTCTGCTGAGATCGTACGAGATGATCCGATGGACCGACCTTCAATCGAGAGTCCTCCTCTTTTCTTAGAGCTTAAGGATTTACCTTCCCACCTTGAGTATGCTTTTTTAGATGAAGAGAGGAAGCTTCCGGTTATCATTGCATCTGCATTGACCGAGGTCAAGAAGGAGAAGTTGTTGAGGGTACTACGAGAGCACAAGGAGGCTATTGCTTGGAAGATTATCGACATCAAGGTTATCAACCGTTCGTTCTGCACTCATAAAATCCTCATGGAGGAAAATTTCAAAACTGTCGTCCAGCCGCAACGGCGGCTTAATCCGAAAATGCAAGAGGTCGTAAAGAAGGAGATCATTAAACTCCTTGATGCGGGGATCATTTTCCCCATTTCTGATAGTTCTTAGGTGAGTCCAGCCCAAGTGGTTCCTAAAAAGGGTGGCATGACTGTCGTCACCAACGAGAGGAACGAGTCTATTCCCACGAGGACTGTGACGGGATGGCGAGTCTGCATCGACTATCACCGACTGAATGATGCCACCAGGAAAGACCACTTTCCTCTCCCATTCATTGATCAGATGTTAGAGCGTTTAGCAGGTCAGCAGTACTACTGCTTCCTAGATGGTTTCTCCGGGTATTTCCATGTTCCGATAGCTCCCGATGACCAGGAGAAAACCACTTTCACCTACCCTTACGGAACGTTTGCTTACAAACGTATGCCGTTCGGACTTTGTAACGCTCCGGCCACATTCCAGAGGTGTATGGTGGCCATTTTTCATGATATGATCGAGGACTCCATGGAGGTGTTCATGGACGATTTTTCCGTATTTGGGAGTTCCTTCGATCATTGTTTATCAAATCTCGAAAGGATGATGTCCCGCTGCGTTGACACCAACCTAGTCTTTAACTGGGAGAAATGTCATTTCATGGTTCGCGAAGGCATTGTTCTAGGTCATCGAATCTCAAGTGCGGGGATAGAGGTTGACCGGGCAAAGGTCGAGACCATTTCTAATCTTCCCCCGCCTACTTCTGTGAGATCAGTTCGTAGCTTCCTAGGTCATGCTGGGTTCTACCGCCGGTTCATCAAAGATTTTTCTAAAATCGCGAGACCCATGACCAAACTTTTGGAGAAGGATGCTCCATTTATTTTTTCTGAGCAGTGTATCGAGGCGTTTGATCTTCTAAAAGACAAACTAGTTAACGCCCCGATCATGGTTGCTCCCGACTGGTCGTTACCATTCGAGTTGATGTGTGACGCAAGCGACTTCGCAGTCGGAGCGGTTCTTGGACAACGGATGGATAAACATTTCCATCCGATCTATTATGCGAGCCAGACCTTAAATAGCACACAGGAAAGCTATACCACTACCGAAAAAGAGCTTTTAGCTGTGGTGTTCGCTTTCGACAAATTTAGGTCCTATCTGGTCTTGTCCAAAACGATTGTTTATACGGATCATGCCGCTATTAGATATCTTTTCAGCAAGCAGGATGCTAAGCCTCGTCTTATCCGATGGATCCTGTTGCTGCAAGAGTTCGATATAGAGATCCGTGATAAGAAGGGGGGCGAGAATGTGGCGGCTGATCATCTTTCACGACTAGAGGGAGTTGATTCAGGAGATTCGGGAGTTAGGATAGACGATCGTTTTCCGACGGAGAGTCTGATGTTCGTTACTGCACAAGAGGAAGGTTTTCCATGGTTTGCTGATTTCGCGAACTTTCTCGCTGACGGATACCTCCCAAAGATGCCTTACCAGCAAAAGAAGAAATTCTTTGCTGACATCAAATTTTACTTTTGGGTCGATCCATATCTTTTCCGCATTGGTGCTGATCAGCTTATTAGAAGGTGTGTGGATGTCAAGGAAGGATGGCAAATTTTGAGCCATTGTCATGTGGGACCGACTGGAGGTCACCACGGTGCGAATTCTACGGCAAAGAAAGTCTTTGATACTAGTTTTTACTGGCCGTCTATCTTTAAGGATGCTCACCTGTTCGTTAAGAGTTGCGATCGTTGCCAGCGTGTCGGCAACATTTCTTCGCGAAACGAAATGCCCCAGAATGCCATTCAAGTTTTTGAGGTTTTTGATATTTGGGGTATTGATTTCATGGGACCGTTTCTATCTTCGCGTGGAAACAAATACATACTCGTGGCCATCGATTACGTGTCTAAGTGGGTTGAGGCAAAAGCTCTACCCACCAATGATGCCCGAGTGGTAGTCCGTTTTCTGAAAAGTCTATTTGCTCGTTTTGGATTCCCGAAATCCTTGATCAGTGATCGAGGTACTCACTTTTGCAACTCGCAGATGGATAAGGCGTTGAAGCGTTATGGGGTCACCCATCGGCTTGCGACCGCCTACCACCCACAGACTAGTGGGCAAGTGGAAGTGAGTAATCGGGGAATCAAACGTATTCTCGATAAAACGGTTGGTTCAAATCGTCGGGATTGGTCCGACAAATTAGATGACGCTCTGTGGGCCTTCCATACAGCCTACAAGACTCCGACTGGTTCCACACAATTTCAGATGATTTATGGGAAGGCCTGTCATCTTCCTGTTGAATTGGAACACCGTGCTTCATGGGCCCTTCAAGGGGTTAATCTGGATTTACCCGCCGCAGAGGGTAATCGTTTCCATCAATTACACGAATTAGAGGAGCTCCGGGATCACGCATATGCACAATCATTTTGGTATAAGGAGCATACGAAGGAACTGCATGACAGGAAATTGAAAGGTAATAAGCAGTTCAAGTATGGGGATAAGGTTTTACTGTATAACTCATGGTTGAGGTTATTCCCGGGAAAGTTGAAGTCTCGATGGTCGGGACCGTTCACGGTCACTAAGGTTTTCCCGTATGGCACGATTGAGATACAAGACCGAAGCGGGAAGTTTAAGGTGAACGGCCATAGATTGAAGCACTACATTGGAGAGCCGATAACTAATCAGACAGTCGAGGTGTTCTACCTTGACTCATTCACCGAGGAATAGTCGTGATGGATGCATCACTCGGGAGACAGCCCGAGTTGTAGAGTTTGTATTATGATTCCCTTTACTTTCTGTTTTTATTTTTTTTATTTCTATTTATAAAAACATAAAAAAATACAAAAAAAAATATTTTATAAAAATCAAAAAAAAAATTAAAAAATTCAAAAACACAAAAATATGTTTAGTTCTTATGTTTCTGTTTTCTGTTTTGTACGCCGCTACATGCGAGCGAGTTTGAGTTGTTACAGGTATTATATTGCGTATGGTAGCTCTGATGGCGTTTTGGAACTGGTTCACCCGAGGTTGCGGCCGCGAATGAAATACTATACGGTCGTTCGAATCATACACAGCTGATAAAGAATTTACATCTAAACCAGGGGAGTAACCCGTTCTCTATTTTAATTTCTGTTCTTTCAAGTTTTAATTTTATGCCTTACGTTTTATTTTTATTTTATTTCTTTTCCTTGTTCTCATCGAGGACGATTTCGTTCTAAGTGTGGGGATGGGAATTTATTTTACTTAGTTGTAGAAATAATAATAATAATAATAATAATAATAATAATAATAATAATAATAATAATAATAATAATAATAATAATAATAATAATAATAATGATGAAAAAAAAAACAAAAAAAAATGTCCCTTGTTTTTTTTAGCTTCTGTTGCATTAAAGTGGGAGATGATGATATTTATCGGAAATCGGTTTTTCAAACTACTAATAATATGAGATAAATAAAAGAAAACGCACTTAACTTGGGATGTGTCGGTAGGCTCAGCCTTGAAAATGAAAGGGCAAATTTGATAAAACGGTTAAACGGAAATCTTTTGTGGGTAAAGCGTTTTGTCCGTGGAAAATAAGCAATGAAAGGTCGGGCCATACTCAAGCCTCAAATTTTGGTATGAAAAAGTGGAAATATCATGAGTTTTAAAAAAATTGAATACGTTATCATATGATGCTTGGGTAGGTTTAACGTTAGAGTATGTCGTGTAGCCTGTGATATAAATCTTAAAATGCTAGTTTAGTGTTTTACACCTCATCGGCGTATGGTTTTATAACCTTAAATCCTGTATTGATGGGATGCTTCGGGTCCGGAGACCATGGGTCTGTATGCAATCTATTTAGCTGGGTATTCACAATTCTTAAGTGGGGTTGTGTATATTTAAAATAAAGCCAAAGAGCAAACCCTTATAAGTCTATAAACATGATCACAAAAAGTATAAAAGTACAAATACACTACAGACTTGATCATCCACGCTGTTAGTCATGTGGGGTCCAATTGCTCGCGTCTCATTACCATTAAGAAACGGACCACAAGGGACACGCTACATATAAGCCCTACAGATAAAATTTTGCATACTCACCTATGGTTATGGATTTGGGGTATTGCTTGATAACAGGGGTATGTCATGTTGTGGGGAGCACTAGCTATAAATAATTGAACCTTAATCATATCTAATGGCTGCTTGGTAGACTTTGATGCTTAAGCTTAGGTGGATAAACAATACCCTTGATCGTCTTAACTATTCATAAATATTGAGCAACAAAGTTTTAATTCTGCTAATTTTAAGGTTTAAGACAAGTTGGGGTGGTCTGGTCCGGTAAAAGCAGAAAATAAGCGGGTCTTAATTGTGTAAACCACTAAGTAATATTATTGTCGGATCTTATTTTCCCGGTAAAGATTAAGGCATGGGTTTAGGTGGACACCAATATCGATGATCGCGGTTTTTGCGTTTTTCTGAGCTTTAAAATATAACCTATATGTTTGATTTAACTTTGATTTTCCGATTCTGATCCAACTGCATTAGATTTTTTTTCAGGGACGAAAAAGGTTTAAGTGTGGGGATGTTTGATGTGTAGTGAAACACACTTACTTTCCATATCATTTTTATCATGTTTTAATTACTTTTTTGTTTAATTATTAAGTTTTATGGTTTGTTTATGCTTGATATTACAAAGATGATTGTTTTCTTGTAGGTTATGAAGTTTGGTGGAAAAAAGAGTTAAATTGAAGAGTTTAGGGGCTTAATTGTGCAACTTTCAAAGTTATAAGTCAAGGCCCGATCCAAGCCTACATCTTAAAAGCCTTTAATAATATTATATTAACTTAATAACAAGATTTTCCAGCCAATTCATTGATCACAAACCCGAAGTCAAAGAAAAAAAACCTAAACCCTAGAAACCCTAATCTGCCGATCGGAACAACTGTAGCAGCGGCTGGAAAAAGAAAAAAAGAGGCGGCTGAGGGGCTTTGGCGGCTGGAGAAGAAGAAGGAGGCTTGGGGTGATCTTGGGCAGCGGCTAGGGATCTTTTACATCGTTTGTTTCAGCCATATAACTTAAGTAATTCACTCATAAACTTTATTTATTTTTCAAGAACCCTAACTTTATTGATTTGGTCTTTTGCTTTGATTTGTTTTGCAATTGATTGATAGTTTGCCTTGTGATTGATATTGTTTGGATCTTGAATGAGTTTAATCATGTTTAAGTTGATGTTTATGATGTTTTTCTTAAGTATGCATGGCTGTCCAAAATCAATGAGTAGCTAAACTTGCTTGTTCTACCTAGGATAGATGATTGTTGAGTAGTTTTGACTTGTTTAATGGATTGTTAATGTTCAAGACTTAAATTATTGATGTAAAGTTTAACTAAACCATAAATTAGATTGTGTGTGATGGCTGTGTTTTATTTGTTATTACTTATAATCCTCTTGCATTAGTTAATTGAATTGGTTTTGATTAATTGATTGCTTGTTAGACTCTTGACTTGGTGTTTCGGGTTTATTTGCGGGGTGTACAACCGTAGGGATAAGTGGGTAATATAATCATCTAAAATCAGTTAAAATACACCTTCTTTGAGACCGAGAGGTGATAAGAAGTAATATTGTCTCGTTGCTTTTACTTGTTAGAATTAAGACCGCGCGAGAGCGGGTTTTTGTCTTGTCAAGTTTGAGTGTTTATGTGCAATTAGTTGGTTTAATTTGGGTTAAGTTAAATTATTCCTCTATCCTTGGTTGCGTAGTATTCGTTTCCATTAGGATAGTGTGTCGGTGAGACCGAGAGGTGAGTCGTCATTTGAACACGTTAATAATTGTTTTTCCGGTTTATTATTTAAAATCAACTAAAATAAGTTAGAGTTTGTTAGAGAGACTGAGAGGTAATTTGACTTTCTTAAACAAGTTTTAGTTGTGTCATCTTTTATAACCGGTGTCGTGAATATTTTCAATCCATTGTCTTGTTATTTTTATTAACATGATTCATTCCTAGGTAGACGTCTTTATTCATTGAATTTAAATCAAAGTTTTCAAAGTTTTGTTAAAAGTTTTTATTCAGTTAAGTTAAGTAGTTAAAATAAATTATAAAATAAATCAATTAAATATTTTGGTGAGTCTTGGTTAGAGTTTTGTAATTATAAACGTTTTCACGTGTCTTCGAGTTCGATATCCGAACTTTCCTTATCTGTGCTATACACGACCGGTACACTTGCCGTTTGTGTCAACTAGGATAGATTGTTTGGTTTTTAAAGCTTAGTTGCGACTTGTGTTTTATTTATATATATATTTTCGCACATCAAGTTTTTGGCGCCGTTGCCGGGGACACGGTTTGAGGCGTATTAAGAACGACTCGAGTTAAGACTTGCCTTGTTTACTACTTGTCTTTCTTAATTGTTTTGTTTGCTAGTTTAAAATAGTTTAGTTTATTATAATTTCTTTTATTTATTTTAATAGTTGTATGCGACGTACTCGATCTCTAGGACCACCAGAAGTTGAAGGATTTCCCGAACCAGAGAGAGAGCTTCTTGAGAGACGTCGTGCAAAACCGTCTTCCAGTTCATCTACATCCGTTGGTAATACGTTCTCTTCTCCTACTTTTTCTGAACCCGTCATTAGGGATAGGATTATGGGCGACGCGAATCCACTACCGAGGAGGACAGTTGCAGACCGGGCCCGTCCGGTCGATGCTGGCGCGAGATCCAGCATTGCTCCACCAGCTATAGGAGTTCAAACGACTTGGCAGATTCCATCTAATGTTCTGAACACGATTGCTTATTCTGCTCAATTTCACGGTTTGCTCAACGAGAACCCGCATTCTCATCTCAAACGTATTACACGTATCTGCGACACGTTTCATCTTGCTGGCGTATCCGAAGACGCCATAAAACTCCGAATCTTTCCGTTCTCACTCGTTGATCATGCGAGTCTGTGGCTTGAGTCCCTCCCACAGGGATCCATTGCTACTTGGGCTGCCATGCAGACCCAATTTCTTGAAAAATACGATCCTCCGGCTAAGGCCGCTCATTTGCGTAACCAAATTCATTCTTTTCAGATGGAGGACACCGAGAGCTTCTACGAGGCGTGGGAAAGGTTCAAAAATCTACTTGCGTTATGTCCAAACCACGGCCTACAAGACTGGGCGGTTGTTGAGAAGTTCTACAACGGAGTGACGTACGCAACTCAGAGTATGCTCGACACACCTGCAGGAGGTAACCTACTGACAACGAATGATACGGATGAGTGCATTGCCTTGTTTAACGGTTTAGCCATGAGTGGATACCAGCGACCACCAGTTAAGAGTACCAAAACCGTCGATTCCCTATCACGCGGCATGCATTCGGTCGACACGAGCACCGCACTTGCGGCACAAGTTGAAGCGTTAGCAAATATCGTGAAGGACTTGCAGGTGAAAAGTAAGTTATGCGAGATCTGTAGAGGGGGACACGATACCGTTCAATGCCCCGTAGGTTTCCAGGAGGAGGCAGTCGACTTCGTTAATAATCCAAACCAAAATCAACATTCTTTCAATTCTTATAATTCGGGGTGGAGAGGTAACCAAAATTCCAACTGGAGGAACGGAAATCAGCCCGGCTTCCAGCAACGTCAGAGCCTATTCCAGGATTCCGGTGAGGGACCGAGTAGTGGGGAGAAGAAGCCCACGTTAGAGGAGATGATGGCACAGCAGACACAGATGTTGTCGCAACTCATGACTCGAGAGGACTCCCGTCACAAAGAAACTCAAGAGAAATTCCGGGAGCACGAGTCATTCATGAGAAATCAAGGAGCGTCAATTCAAAATCTTGAGCGTCAGATGGGAGAGATAGCAAGTCGTCTAAATGAGAGGTCGCCAGGTACACTTTCAAGTAACACTGAACAAAATCCGAAGGCGTTCGCGAAGGCTGTGACGACAAGGAGTGGTGCGGGGGCACGTAGCGAGCCCGTGATTCAAGAGGCGACGAGAGGAGTCGTTAACGAGCCTGTGGTAGATGTAGAGGAGCAGGTAGACGAGGAGATTCAGTTGGAGTCTCCACCGGCCAAGGTGCATCAGAGGCACATTCCCGGAAGTTCAGCACAGGCCGAGAACCAACCATTACCCAACACACCACCGAGAGTCTACAAACCTAGACTCCCATTTCCCGGGAGAGTCCGTAGGGATAGAGACGAGGAGCAGAACTCCAAATTTCTTGATCTTCTGAAGCAACTTCATCTTAATATTCCTTTCCTTGAGGCACTTACGCAAATGCCCAAATACGCAAAGTTTCTTAAGGATATTCTTTCAAACAAAGAGAAGTTAGCCGAAGTCTCTTCCATTCCTCTGAGTGCTGGTTGCTCTGCAGTCTTGCAGAGAAAGTTACCAGAAAAGATGTCCGATCCTGGGAGTTTCACAATTCCCTGCATCTTGATTCTGTTGAAACTTTGAATTCGAAAGTCTAAAAATTCAAAAATTTCCAAAAAATACGTAGCACCTAAATTTGTCAAAGAGGGATGCTCTAATGACAAACAAGGTGATAAACTCAAGGATGTTAAAAAAGGTCCTCGCATTTTTAAACAAACTGGTCCACACAACTAGTCCAACGAGGAGTCACCCAAAATAATGTTTACATAAAACGTCAAACCTTTTTTAATTGTGGCACTCCTGTTCATATTGCTAGAAATTGTGCACATCGTCCATATGTTCCTTATTATGGATTTTATTAGAGGAATATGCCCCATATGCCTCATACCTCGTACAGGCAGAGATTCAGGCATAACCTGGCTAGTCCCTCTGACGATGATTGGAATCGAAACAAATCTGGTAGGTTTAGTCCTCATCAGACCAGACCTAACATGTTTCGCGAAAGGGTTAGAAAAGGTGTTTCAAATTCAAATATAAACACTAAGTCTAAACCAAAGAAAGAGGAAAAGACAAATTCGTCTTTTTCCAAACCCAAAACACTGGAGGTTACGACAACCATTCGTACTTATAATGCCAAGTCATACAGACATAAATGGTTGCCTAAATCCCCGGCAAAAAAATCTGCAAAATCTACTTTGACGATCAAAAGGATATGTCATTGAAACCCATGACTACTGTAGATGAGTCAGGGTCACCCAGTGTAACTATGGACTGGGTATCAAAATCTAACTGATCCCGCATTTTGTGCAGGGACAGCTATGGAGGAATATCATCAGACCTTGGTGTGTTGATAGTGGCTGTTCCAGGCACATGACAGGAGACAATACCCAACTACACGACATTCAAACATTTAATGGTGGGTATGTGTCTTTTGCGGGAGGAGAAAAGCGAAAGATCACTCAGAAGGATACTGTAAGTAACGGTGTTTTAAAATTTGAAAACGTTAATTTTGTTCCAGAATTGAAGCACGGTCTTTTGAGCGTGTCACAAATTTGTGACAAAGAGTTTTTGACTCATTTTACTAAGAAAGAGTGTCTGATTTTGAAACCTGGTATAATTATACCGGAAGACTGGATTCTTGTTCGATCACAACGAAAAGATAATGCTTATGTGATCGACATGAACAAAAATGTTCCTGATGAAATAACATGTTTGTTTTCAAAAGTGTCTGAACATAACGCCATGCTGTGACATCGTCGTCTTGGTCATGCAAATTCTAAAAACCTTAATCGTCTTGCTAAAAATGATTTGGTACGTGGTCTACCCATTAAGGATTTTGTAACTATTGAAAAATGTGTGGCTTGTGCTTTGGGTAAACATCATCGAAAAACTCATAAGCCAAAGTTGAACAATACTATCTCATCTGTTTTTCAATTGCTTCATATGGATCTTTTTGGACCAGTCCATGTCTTGAGTCTTTCTCGTAGCTCTTATTGTTTTGTTATTACTGATGACTACTCACGTTTCACTTGGGTTTTTTTCTTGTCAAATAAGAGTGAAACTGCAGATTTAATCAAGAAGTTTGTGGTGCTCATGGAGAACCAACTAAATCTGAAGCTGAAGGGAATTCGTTATGATAATGGAACGGAGTTCAAGAATGCATCATTGAATCATTTCTGTTCAGAAAAGGAGGTTCTACGTCAGTACAGCGCCGTAAGAACACCACAACAAAATGGTGTAGCTGAAAGAAGAAACAAAACTCTTATCGAAGCGGCACAGACAATGTTGTGTGATTCTAAACTACCACTGTTTTTCTGGGCAGAAGCTATTAATATGGCCTATTATGTTCAGAATCGGGTGATAATTAACAAATCCAAGATGAAGACTCCATATGAGATTGTTTATGGCCACAAACCCACTGTTGCAGATTTCAGAGCTTTTGGGTGTCCCTGCACACTATTGAATCTCAAGTCCACTCCAAAATTGGGGCCATAGCTGATGAGTGTTATTTTGTTGGTTATGCGGGCAATATAGCTTACAGGGTATACAATAAGTCAACCAAGCAGATTTTAGAGTCATATGAGGTTCGTTGGCTGGAAGAAAATGAGACTGATGTTCGTGTCGGTCCGGACTGGTTATTTGATTATAATGAACTCTTCAAACCATTTAATGTGTTTCCAGTCCTCAACAGAGAACCCTTAGGTGGTCCTACCGTGGAAGCTGCAAAAGATGACCCACAAGTCGTATTTCATATCTCTCCATTTCTAGATGATGATGTCACTGAATTAAATAATGACTCACCCGCAACCAACTCTCAGCCAAAAGAAACTTCAGAAACTGAAAGCTCACCGAACTTGTCTGAAGATGCTGCTATAGTTGAGGGGAGAGTTTCATCCGTCAGATATTCGGGAGCACACTGTTTCCCAATGTCATTCCAAATGAATATGTCGCCAGCACCTCGTACTCTCACAGTACAGAGACATCTGGATGGAAGAATCCTCTTGTTGATGCTAATGAGAACCTGTCTAACTTACAATCTACCGGTGATGTTTCTGATCAGTTAATTCCATCAAGAATTCAGAAAAATCATCCAATTGAAAACGTCATAGGGCCTCTTGAAACGGGCGTGTCCACCAGAAGTCAGACTGGACACATAAATAGCTGTCTGTTCTCTTGTTTCATTTCTCAAATTGAGCCAAAGACGCTAGAAATGGCACTTCAAGAACCCAGTTGGATAATTTAATTTAAGTTGAAGGTTTGGAGATTGGTTAATTTACCAGATAGAAAGAAAGCACTTAATACAAGATGGGTTTTCCTAAACAAACAAGACGACACCGGGGTTATTGTTTCGAAACAAGGCACGGTTGGTAGTTCGTGGTTTTCGTTAGGTTGAGGGACTAGATTACACTGAAGTTTATGCCCCAGTGGCTAGACTTGAGGCCATTAGAATTTTTCTGGCCTACGTATCATTCATGGGATTCACTGTGTATCAGATGGATGTCAAAACCGCTTTTTTGTATGGTGAAGTCAAAGAAGAGATTTATGTGGATCAGCCACCAGGTTTTGTTGACTCTAAGAAACCAAATCATGTTTACAATCAAGACAAGGCACTTTATGGGTTACATCAGGCTCCTCGGGCGTGGTATGCTACTCTGACTACACATCTTCTAGATCATGGCTACAAGCGAGGAACCATTGATCAAACCTTGTTCCAGAAAACTGTCGGAAAAGATTTGATTCTAGTCCAGATCTATGTAGATGACATTATTTTTGGATCCAACAACACTGAGTTATGCACAAAATTTGAAGGTGTAATGAAGAAAAGATTTGAAATGAGCTCGTTGGGTGAAATGATAACAATTCTGGGGTTATAGGTTCGCCAAAGTTCGGCAGGAATCTTACTGCATCAAGGGAAGTATGTTGAGGATATGCTGGCAAAGTTTGAACTTCAAGATTCCAAGAGCGCCAACACTCCCGTGGCAGAAAGGCCTTTACTGTCATCTGAGCCTGAAGGGAGTCCCGTAGATCAAACGTACTATCGATCGATAATCGGGTCTCTGATGTACCTCACAGCCAGTCGTCCTGACATCATGTTTGCCGTTTGCCAATGTGCTCGTTTCCAGGCTAATCCTAAACTCTCTCATTTAATTGCTGTTAGACGTATTTTAAGATATCTGAAGGGACAACCGAAGTTAGGTCTTTGGTATCCCAAACAATCAGAATTTGATCTTTATGCTTTTGCTGATAGCAATTATGGTGGAGATGACATTGACAGGAAATCCACATCCGCCAGATGCCAGTTCTTAGGAGATCGTCTAATTTCATGGCAGTGTAAGAAACAACAGACGGTGTCCACCTCAACCGCCGAAGCGGAATATGTTGCCACATCAGCTTGCTGTTCTCAGGTTATCTGGATGCAAAACCAACTGCTGGATTACGGTTTGGGATTTCTTGATACTCCTATTTTTTATGATAATGATGCTCTCATTGCTATTGTAAAAAATTTTGTTCAGCACTCTAAAACCAAGCACATCGATATTTAAATTCATTTTATTCGTGACTGTTTCGATCGAAAACTGATTCACCTTGAACAAGTTCACACTAGTAACAATGTGGCGGACTTATTTAGAAAACCGGTCGGAACAGCCAAATTTAATGTGCTTGTGAGTTTTCTTAAAATGCTTCGTTTCAAGGATTGAGTCTTTGTGGGTATAAATTTGTACACATTTGTTTAGTTTTGCACAAATTTAGAGGGATAAAATTCAAAAAGGTCAAAAATAGTGTGTGCGCATTGGTTTTATTATTAAAAAACGTTTATTTGTTTTTCAAGATTCATTCTCGCTTAAAATTATGTCGGTTGTTCAAGTTTGAAGGACATATACTTGTATATGGTTGGTCCGGTGTTCTACTCGTATAGTCACAGGATAGCCATTTACCTAAAGGTTGAAAGCACCCGGGGGCAATTACGCTATGTTTTGTGTTTCATATTCTTTCACTTAAAATTATGTCAGTAACTCTAAACTGGAAGGACATGTATTTTCATATATGTTTGGTCCGGTTAACCACTTGTGGCCATACTGGATAGCCATTTACCTGATAGCTTAATGTGACCGGGGTGACTGAATTCTTAACACGTGTGTTTTATGTAACTCTCGGGGAAGTGATATTATTATTCAGTTTACAGCTTTTTAGAAGCTTCAAAATATTTTTAAATGAAAATTGATCCAACCTTTGGAAAATGATAGTTAAATTGTTTTTATGTTCCTACGGGTGAAGTTATTAAGCTTAACAGGCTCTAGAACAGTCATTGATTTGCATGGTAGCTTTCCTACTGCGTAAAAGTTGAACTGATATAAACTAAATTTGCTAAACTTACCGTGGAGAGTCATTTTGAAGAAGTGTGCATGTCTCCATATACATCTCTCCGATGGATACACAGAAAAGCAATTACCCAGTCATACACGAGCCTGTTAGTGTCTTGATCACCAAAAATATTGTGTTATTAAGCTATTGTTAAAAAAAATCAACGAAAGAGTTTATTTTATCTTGTTAAAGTATTTGTTTTAAATGTTTTAAAAGCTTAAAGGGTCAAACTAGAACTACAGAGATGGGGGCACTCAAGTAAGTCCTGTCATGTCTCGAATGAAAGGCTTGTCAGTTCACTGGCTTGTAAATCCAACGTTTAACCTTAAAGCTTAAACTCTTTTATGTATGTATAAAAATCTTTTGATCAAGCACTAGGGGGTTGGAGTCAAATTGGGGTGATCTGGGGAAAGCCAAATACGCTTTGAGAAGAGATAGGGGCATCACAGGTCCATGAGTGATGTCCATCTAAGCTTTATACCGAACTGAACCTAATCCATATCACTGATACAATGAAAATCATGCTAAGTTTGTTTTACCTTTTATCAACCTGCTTCTCTATGTCATAATAACGCTGAACATGAATCCTAGTGACAACCTCTTAAACGATATGATTCCATGTTCGGATTTTTTCATAAAAAGGCGGCGTTTTTACAGAAACTGAAATTTGATCCCGATCTTACAATATTCAAGGGAGTTCTTTTGTACGTTGATCTATATTTATTTTATTTAAGTTCTTTTAATTTATTTTGTTTTGTGTGTTTTATCCCGAAACTACTTAGGTCACTTGAAATTTGTGTTTAAAAGGTTTGGGCTGTATGCCCTTTTGGGTTAATATGTGTTTGGGCTGTATGTCTCTTTTGGGTTAATATGTTTTTGGGCTGTTTGTCTGATTTGAGCCCTTTTAGGGTTCTCGTCCCATGTGCGCTGAGATATAAATACATCTCAGCCTCCGTGTATTTCCCATTCATTAAAATTTCTTGTTTCTCTCTCAAATTATCTTTCAGCCGAAAACCCTTCTTGCTTAAACATATTGAGTTGCGATACTGATTTGTATTTGTTGTCTCACAGGTAAATGAGCATAGGCTCAAATCTAATCTCTCTGAAACATGTGCTCTTGAAGAAATTGACACATGAACAGTCGGTTGTTATGGACAATGTTAAATCATTTGTTATAACGATTTAGGGATCTCGGTTGATATTTTGGGGTTTAATGGAGTTTTTTTCGGTTGTTAATCCGTAAATCAAAGTAGGAATATTGCAGGTTTAATGGAGACTTCAGTAATTTGGAGAAGATGATACACATTCCAAGAAGAAGCTCAAAGGGTTCTCTGTCAAACAACTGTCAAGGAGTTCTCGGTTGACTTTCGTTGACCGAGAACCCCCTACCTTGACTGAGAACCCTTGTTCTCGGTTAGATGTTGACCGAGAACTCTTGTTCTCGGTTGACTTTCGTTGACCGAAAACTCTGATATTGACAGAGAACTCATTTCTTTGACCGAGATCCCTCTATGTGGGCTTAAATCTCACTGTTGGGCTTAACCAATATTGCTATTATGTTCTTATGGGTCAACTAATGAACTATTGGGCCAATTCTTAATCTTAAAGCCCAAATCATCTAATGAGTTTATTTTTACTAACTTGATTCGTTTGGTGCAGTAATGGCTGATCAGACTCCGTTAAAATTTGTGGATACACACAATATTGCTGGACACTTATATGATCCACCACTGGCTCACAAGGAATTCACGTCTATGATCGTCAGACTCAACACTTGCAGGATTTCTCACGCACTACGAGAAAATCCGGTCATATGCATGAAGATGGTGACTGAGTTTTGGAATAATGCCTCAATCAACCAGCGAGGGCAAGATGAAGTTGTGTCGATAGACTACAAATTTCAGAAGAAACCAGTCAGTATCACAGAGGCTATCATCAGAGAGGTACTGTTGTTTGGTGATCAACCAGATTACCCGACAGAATATTCTACTGCTGATGTTACTGAAATCCTCAGCAGAATGGGTTACGCGGGTACTTATTCTCCAGTAATCAAGAAGTTATTTCACCCCTACTGGAGTTTTTTGATACACACGTTTTTCACATGTGTGTCGGGTAGAAAAGGGGGGGGGGTCTGACGAAATTAGCCATACCTGCTATCACTGCTTTGATCATGGAATGGAATTACAATTATTCCAAGTTTGTTTTCAATGAAATGATGAGCAATCTGAAAGGGAAGAAGAAAGAGATGTTCTTTATGTATCCAAGATTTCTGCAGATGATCTCCGATTCTCATTACACCGATCTCGTCAAATCTGTTGATACTTTGGATATGAAGTCAATGGGACCCAACACCTTTGGGTTAATGAAACAGTCCAGGAAAGGATCCAAGATCGTATATCAGGGCCTCAATACTCTGGTGAAATTTGTACGATTTGCTTAAACAGAAGCTGAGCCAATTATAGCTCAGGTTGCTGATGAGCATGTGGCACCAGTTCAACCACGTGCTACGACTTTTGAGATTTTTGATGACGAGGATGAAGAGACAGAACATTGTAACTTGAAGACCGTTCCAAGTGCCCAGGATTTAGAAGATTTTGAAAGGTTCAAAGAACAACTTCAGTCAACTGCTTTGAAGTCTCCTCAGACAGCTGCTGAAAACATTGAAGAAGATTTGACTAAAGAGCTAGCAGCAAACCTCGTTCCACGCAAACGTAGGAAGAAAGATCCAAGGCCTGGCGTGCTAGTCAGTGAACAGAAAACAACCACAACACCAACAACAATTGCAACCAATAGCCCAAAACAACAAACTCACCAACCTGAGTCACATGCTTCAGAGACTCAAGTTGAACCAAGTACAACAACTGCTGAGCCACTGATTCAAGATCAGGTGTCTGATGACTTTGCTCGTGATTTTGATTTTGAATCAGATATTCCACACACGGATGAGGCTGACACACCGTTCAATGCTGCTCCCTCTAGCTCATCAGGCCCAGAAAATCAAGGTCAGTCTAGTTCGAATGTTCCTGATAAGGTTGCCCAGATTCTGGCCATGCAAGAAAAAATTATGCAGAACAAAGGCAAGGGTATTGTACTAGAAGATGCTCCGGTTGACATTCAAGGTCTCCAACATCGAGTCTTTGAGCTCGAACAAGAATCTGTTGTTAAAGATGTACATATTCAAGAATTAAAAGCCAACAACACCGATAAAGATTCCAAGATTAAAGAGCTTCAATATAGTATGGGAGAACTAACTGCTATCTATCTCGATCTCCAAAAAAAACTTGTTCAAAAGTTTGGAGATGAGTTCAGAAGTAGTACTGATAAGTTACCCAACGTTGATCAAGGTGGTGGCTCTACTACTCGCCCAGTAGAGAACATAGATGATTCTGAGACATTGAAACAGTATATGGATGCCCCACCAATCTCCAAAGAAAAATTTGATAGAGTTCATAAAAAACTGCTGGTGATAAAAACTCAAATCAAAATGTCCAATCATCAGATCATCCAGACAGATTCATTGTCACTTTTCCTAAAGGCTTCTCAGATAAATATGGTGATCGTTAGGGATTTGTGTCATGGGGTTTCGATGCTGAAAAGAACATGTGGTGGATTAAGAGGAAGTCCGGGGCCACTGAGTACTATAAGAAGATGAAAGCTTTTGGATCGTTGACTAAAGAGGATCTTAGTGACCTGATAAATTCTCCCTTCACCAACCTAACTAATGATAAACGTGGTATATATTTTTGGAATTTTCTAAGAAGTCAAGTTGATAGAGGCTTTCCAAACATGACAACCGCAGAGTCCTTTCTGAAGAAAGCAAAGGGGGTCAAAGATCCAAAGACAGGGAAAACAATGGTCAACGTCATGTGGCCTGCTACAAACAAGGCCATTCAAATTCCTGTACCTGAAGCGATTCTAGATAACACATTGGACAACATGAGGTTCTGGATGTATGATAGTGAAACTGCCACTGTTGTTGTCAAACTAGAGAAGGGAAAAGGGCAATACAGATTTGTTGATCTAAGGGATTTGTTAAAGTTTGGAGAAAGGGATATCAAAACTCTCAGCTCGTTCCAGATAATAGATGACCCGATCTTTCAAGAGGCAACAAAAGAATACACAAGCATGGCGGCCTCTATTATCAGGTGCAAGTTTTGGGCTGGCGCGTTGAAAGATGCTGATATTGACTACATGGAGCATGATTGAAGACCAAGTTACTAACAAAGGGGGAGATTGTTGGGCCTAGAATAGAGTGGTTTGTACTTAGTCTACTTATGTTTGGGTTTAGTTTGTAATATGGGCTTGGGCTACGGGCTACATATGTAAACCGAGATCCCTTGGGATCTCGGTGGGCTTTTGGTTAGATATTGGGCTAGTTGTTTTGGTTCCCTATATATATAGCATACTTTGTATAGGGTTAAGGTTTGTTCATTTGGTTGTTTTCTTAGCCGTCTACGTGTTTCATTAGACGAGGTTGTAATCGTGCTTAAGCACCCGACGTATAATATAATAAGTGTGTTTTGAAGCATTGCTTGTGTTACGTGTTTTTGTTTGTTCGTGTTCTTGAGTCATCAGGTATTAGGTTTCCGCACTAATATTTGGTTGGTTGATATCTTAGTTGTAGTGATCCAGATTCGGGACTTACATAAAGGATAAAATTTAGCTTTCTCGCAAGACCGTGTTTTAAATTTATATAAGTGATTTCTACTAAGACTAAACACACACAAAATAGGCAAGTGTACCTATCGTACTTGTAGAATAGTATTGGTAAGAACCAAGTATCGATCTGTGGACACAAATATTTCTAATAAAAAATCTTTATTTTAATTCAATCGGAGAGTTTAGTCATTTTGAGGTGATTTTCAAACTTTAATAGAATAACTTATATATAATACATATGTGAACAAGAAGAGAAATTCTAAATGAGTAAATCAATTATATGAAGGTTACCATCTAATATCAAGAATTCACTCCATTCTTCCTTGATGATTATAACGTAAATATGTGATAAACTTGCCCTAATAATATATAATAGAATAGCCCCTCATTTCTAAGTGAACACATTCTATGACATGGCATTGACTTCGATTTCTCAAATACCAATTCTAAGAACTTCGGGTGGTTATAGTTTAGTCACACAACCTCCACTTGGTTGATTTAGTTAGGTTATAATTACACATTCCTTTAATATATGATTTATTTAACTAGCATGATAACCTAAGCAATCTTGTAAACATTGTTATTTCAGAATTACCAACACTAGAAAAATAGATCATGTCTTATATCTCATCGTTTCTAAGTACAACAAGGATCCATGTTTTATCTTAAGTAAGTTATCAAGATATTCTTTTTATCATTTCTAGTGTCCAAGAACATGAGTGAATCATGGATAATTGTTAATATAACTGCAAGATAACCATGTACTTTACCAAACTAAATCACATATTTAATATAATAATCAAGTAAAACAAAGTTTCTTCATAGAAATTAGATGGTAAATAGAGTTTAGCTCATAATGAGCATGGTTATGAACATCAAAAGAGATGAAGATAACAAAAACATGATCAAACTAGAACAATCTAACCAAATGTGGATGAATCTTACTTCTTCAATGATGATGATAATGGATGATGATGATAGCCTCTAAGCCTTCAAACTCTCCACAAGATCTTCAACATGAGTGTAATGTGGGTGTTTTTATAAGTGAAACCTATATAGAAATTTTCTTCAAGCACACCTTTTGAATGTAACATGCACCTCTATTTATAGGCTGTCTGGAAGATCAGGCACGACCCCGTGCTCCATGAGGCACGCCCCCATGTCCAGCTGTCCACTCGAATTTAATGCTCTGTCAGATCATAGATGCTGATTCACAATGTGGACGGGCTTCATGAAGTACGGCCCAGTGTTTCTGGGTGTCTGTTTTTTTTCTTTTGTCTTTTCTGAAAGGTGACCACGACCCCATGTTCTCTGAAGCACGTCCTCGTGTCCAGCTGTCTAGTATTTTGTCTATTCTTGCAGATATTTGTCTTTACTTGCATAGGAAAGCATGGGCCGTGTTCCATGAAGCATGCATGCGTGTTTTGTTGTTTTCTTGGGTTTTCTTTGGCTTTTCATTCGTTTCTTCGTTTGAGGCTTGGATTCACCTGAAAATTAATTTTAACATGATAAGTAGCTATTTGAACTATATTATTTGATAGAAGTTGCAGTTTTTTAGAGATTATTTGATGCTAAAAAGATGTATATTTTTATATAAATCAAACATCCCCACACTTGAACCTTGCTTGTCCTCAAACAAGCTACTTATAAATATTCTCTAAAAATAGCAAGTCTGGACCATTGCTTAAACATCCCTAACAGAGTTCCAAGAAAATTGGAACAAAATAACCATCCTTAAATCATTGGAATATATGTAGTGAAATATAAAATGGCGATTTGTTTTTATGAGCTTATGTTTATGCAAAACGTCACGTTCTCAGAATGTTCACTCACACTTGATTTTATATCTGATCATACCTGTGATGTATATATGTGAACACTCTTAGCCAAAATGTGACCTATGATAAATAAGCTTGTAACAAGTTCAAATCTCCACCTTTTTGAAGGGTTGCGTAGATTATAAGGTAATAGGGGTTGGTTTTGTGTGAGTAGGGATTTGGTATTTTGTGGTGGTTCAAGGGTTTAGGTTAATGATGGTGAGGATGGTAAATACAAATTTTGTTGATTTTCGGGAGTCTTAAGATGTCTTCAATGGTTAGCTCTTTTCTCCCGATTGCTGATTTTTTTAAACAAATCTAGTGACTCTTTCAAGGTCAGGGTCAAGACCAGTTTTGTCGAGGATGTGAATAAGTTCTTCCTCAATCATATACTGACTTCTGAGCATAACCCCCAACTCTAATGGATCATTCGACTTTGAGCCTAATAGCCCCCCACCCTCATTAGTTCGGTATATTCATATTGAGACTGAGTTTGAATTTTTCTACATCTTCCTTCGTAGGACCAGTTTTTGCATCCTAAGCATCGTTCGTATATTTTTGCTCTTCTTTTCATTTCACTTTTGGAAAATCCACAATCACCTCATTCCTAAAGAGAAAAAAATTCTCTCCCTAAGTTCTGGAGACAACCTAGGTTTTGCAAAATATATCCAGCAAAGAAAATTTAAATCGAAAGAATACATTTCCAGTTCTTTAGGGTCTGCTGGTAAAAGACCAGTGTTGTATTTTACCAGTGAGAGGGATAACGTGGTAAGATTTTTTTTTTTTGGTTTTGTAATTTGGAGAATGGTTTGAGGGAATAATATTACCTTCTTCTTTATACAACGCTTCGTGTGGTCTTGAAATGAACACTTACGCCAAGTTCTAAATCACACGAAACATATGACTCACTCAATGCTTTCGAAAAAAATATTTATATGGCATGAGGTTTATCTCACCGTAACTGAGGGATTGGGTATAAACGCCATATTTTGCATAAATTTGTTCCCATTATTACAAAACTTCTTTTTTACCTATTCACTTTCTTGATTATAGTAGATTTTAGTTGGTTATTTGCAAAAACTTTTCTTGTGTTTTCTTTTGGTTTTGCCATAAAAATAAACTTTGTTTGCTATAAAAAATTTGTTTATTAGAGAATATAATTATTTTTGCAAACAGTTGGTCAAGTAATTCCTCTCCCCACACTTGATTCTCACATGGTCCTCAATGTGAAAAGATTCATATAAAGATTCATAATAAGATTCATATGAAGTAAGGTGGGTAAAATGGAAAGGAACTTCCCTACGGGCTAACGAAATTGCGAAAGAGCGTCCCCTGTTTTTTGTCCATTTTCCTGTAGTGTACCTAAATAACATAAACTACACAAAACCAACAAACAACCAAAGCATAATGGTACTAAAAATTCGGTGCGGAATCAACCACACCCCCCACACGAGATAAATAAGTCTACAGTTAAATGTCTCGGCAAACCCGGCCATAACAAACGTCAAACAAACAACCAAATAAAATTTTATCAAACAAACATAATAATAATGTCATCAAGTACTACCACCTAAACCCATGCCCACACCCAGACCTACCATCGCCGTCACTCATCAGTTACCCGAATGTTCCGGGTCAAAGGGTCTCCAATGCCGATCCATGCGCTCACCTAGCTGATGAATGTCCCGCCTCGTTTCCGCGTACTCCGTGGCATGCTGTGCGTTAGATGCAGCGATCTGTCTTATTAACATGTCAAATGAAGCGGTCGCGTGAGTCTGAAAACAGTCAATGAGCCCATGTAGCCCCTAAAATGAGCACTGGCTATGATAAGACGAGCTGGGGCCGACACCTGATGATGATGGGCCACCCGGCTGAGAATAAGTGCGGCGACTGGGTCTTTCTTGGTGGTGATCTGGTCCTCTTCTCAGGTATGTCCTGAATGGTCATTTCGGCGGGGTCCTCAGGATCCCAGATCTGGTTGTAGGCATCTTGAAACCTCCACTTTGGTGGGCTTCGTTCAATCTGTTGGACCATTTGCATACTGATACAAAAGTTGAGATCGAGTGGCATTGGGTCCGGGATTCGTATTCCTTCGCGATCTGCACCATTGGCTTTGTAGAGCTTATATATCCAGGCACCACCAAAGATCGGAGTGTTGGGGGCTTTTTGCATTCGCGTTTGTTTTAAATAGCTAACAGAACAGGTAAGTGATGTTACATGGTACCTCGTTCTTGATGTAATAAAGGGCCCAAAAATCTCTCAAACACAGGACTCCTGGCTTTGGCCATGTTGTGTCAATGTGTGGCTCAACAAGCAGTGAATGTAATGCATCAATGGGTTACGTAAAGTAGTGCTCTTGGTGATGCTTGGAGAATACTGTTCATCTCCATAGCTCAACTGTTCCCATGCTTCTAATCTAGTATTTCCCGGTTCTCCCGTTTCCAAATCATCCTCGCCCGAGAAATTCGTTCCTGCCTCATACCATAAAGCAGAGTCAGTTTCATCGGACATGTAAATACCCCTGTCAATTCCAAACTGTGTCACTGAGGTTGTATACCATACTCCACCGATTCTAAACTGGATAGCCGTGTTGTCCCACATATACAAATCTTTCATCATTATTGAGAATGTAGCCATAAATTCCTTAGTTAGTTCAGTTTTTGATTTACCCCTTTGTCTAAGAACACGTGCCCATGGCCCTTTTACAAGCCTCTTGTATCGTCCTAGTTGGTTTACTTGTTACAATGTTTTGATGCACGCGTAGTAATTTGATTTGGGCTCTCGGGTGTTTAAGTACCCTATTTGTTGGGCGACATTATCCTGCATTGTGTCCTCGGGAAAGATCCTAAAAGCATGCTTATCATCCCCATACTCAGCCATCTAAAATTTAGAACACGATTAGGCAGTGAATTACAAAATTTTAACTGAAAATATAGAATAGAGGCTGAAGCACGACCCCCTGGTTCTTCATAAAGCACGTCCCCATTCTTTTGGGATTTTGGCTAATTTGACCAATTTTGACCTAGGTTGACCTGCAGTTTCTTCCTGTGTTTTTAATCCGAATTTTTTAATTGTTATGATTCGAACTTGCATTTCAACCCGCTTTCAGAATTTATCATCCGGGTTCAAAACCTGATTTACATGGTATGGGTTGTTCAAAAACCTGAACCCGAATGATTTTTCTTCACAAACTCTTTCTATCCTATGTCCTAATCAGGTCAAACCTCTTTTGACAAATCAAAACCCTAGATTATAACAATCAAATATCCTATTATTCGGGTTTTGACCCGATTCAACAACAAATGGGTATGAATTCAGATTTGGGGCTTTCTCACAAACCAATTTTGACCTAGAATGGTAGATTATAACCCTAGAATCATTGAATTGACATACCTTTGTCTTGATATTGGAGGATTGAAGCAAAGATCGGAAGAAAGGTCGGGTGGTCGCTGTTTTTCGGAGGGAGGCGGCTGATTTTTTTAGGGTTAAGTTATGAGAATTTTGGTGTTTTATTAAAAATTCCCGTAACTATACTATAAGGTGGGGCACGGCCCCATGCTTCATGAAGCACAACCCGTGCTGTGGGTAGCAACTAGGTCATTTTTGTGTATTTTTTATTTTAACGAGCTGGGTCATTTCATTCTTTTTTACTGATTTTTTCTGAAGATTAAGGTTAAAAACATAAAATCCTATGAAATTCCATTAACTTCTCAAGCATTCCACGAAATTAAAATAAAACGAATCGAGAAACATAAGAACTAGCTTAATCGATAACAAATCCTAAGACAACAAGACAAGGCTTCTCCTACTCGAAACTACTGATGACCACCATTCTTGAACATGTCTTAATGTGGGGTGGGGCTCTCTTGGCTTCCAAGAGTTCGGAAAGCTTTTTGTCGAGCTTTCCGATTTCTCGGTTAAGGAAGTTAAGCTTGAAATCCACATCTTTCTTGTGACTTTCAACAATGTGGAAGTTTTTGAACCTCAGTAGTTCGATCTTGTTTGTCAGTTCGATCAAGCGAGCCTCCGCTTGAATGTTACTCTCGACTTGGTCCCTCACCACACTTTGAAGCCTCATGATTTCTTGTTCAGGATGTGAAGAATTTTCACCATCCTTGAACTTTTTCTCTGGCCTCCATTCCATTATTTTGTTATTCATTTGGGATATTTTTGGTTTGGCATGAATGGAATAGTGAATTGTGTTTGCATTATATTGAAGGACTGGACGTCGAGCACGGCCTCGTGTATCTAGTTACACGGCCCGTGTCTTTGAAGGAATAAATGTTTCTGATTCAGAGAATTGTACGGCATCAGCGCTTATCATGCTGAAGATTCTAGGGTGACCATGGACCCGTGTAATAGGATGCATGGCCCATGCTTTTGGTCACTAGAATTTTATCTTTGTTTTTCCGCAAAACGCGATAGCAAGGATTTTCGGAACGATGTTTAAGATGTTAATTGAACATAATTTACGAACTAAAATTACTTTCATTAATAAAAGGTCCTAAACATAGAATCAGGGTAAGCCTGAGTATCCTAAAACTTGAAATTAAGTCGGGTTAAGCCCGAAAGTCCTAAACTTGTGCCTAATGCACTTGATTACACATGAAAAGAAAATAAAAATGATTCTAGATTCCACTGAATGGGTCTCCTCCATCAAACGGCCCGGGTGGAGGAAAGTAGGTGAAACGAATGACTTGAAACTGAAACTGTTCGTTTATGTCTCGTAATTCCATCTTCATACTTTCCACTGACTCGGTGAGTTGAGTGAGACGCATCTCTGCGAGGAGATTCATTTCGGTGAGTTCCTTCACAAGCTCTTGAAGCTTGAGTAGTAGCTTGGTTTTGGAAGGGTGCCGGGTTTCGTTTCTCGGTTGGCGAGGAACGGGAATTTCATTGTTCATCTCAGTTGGCATTGTGATTTCTCAGAGGTGAGAGTTGGTGTTTGGTTTGGTTCAAGAAATGCATTGGCAAGAGATGCAATTTATAGCCAAACAGTTGCCAGACATGGCCCCATGATTATAGGAACACGGCCCCGTGCTTCAATGTGAGAAGCACTATCTACCTGACTCAATTAGGTCTCATCTCTTAGGAGTGGTCTCATTTTCTCATTGGGTGAAGGGTACGGAATTAATGATCAAAAGCACTATCTACTTGACTCAAAGAATAATTGCAGCTACTCTTCTAGTCATCTCGGGTTGAAAACCGCTGGGATCTATTTTGAAAAAGGCTGTTGCAGCTAGTCTAGCCGACCAAAGTATGCAGCACCAGCAATCGCTAGTCACGCAACGAATGAAAGTTTTCATAAATTTGTACTAAAAGTAGTAAAATCAAACAAAAAAAATACAAATTTGATTGTCGCATCTAAAAATCTTAATCTAATTATGATTCTTAAACATTGCATTAATCACATTAAACGGTTAAAATTCATAATATCTAATTTCTATTACGGATATGAATTGAATTATTTTTGTTTCCATGAACCGGACCTGACAAATTGAATTGTATACGAATAAATAGAATCAGTTCAACAAAATAATGACTCTGATCATTAGCTTTCTACAACCGATCCAACAACCATTGATATGAACAACACCTGTTCAATTAATTGATCAAATCGAATTGATTTAGGGATTATATGATTAACGAAATCGAACCTGATGTGGCAGTGTCTCAGAAGGCGGATATGCTGGATTTGTGATGAGAAGTTTGTGACGTAATCATGTAATTAACCTCCAACTAATCACCGAAGGCTCCATTTTTACGGTTGGTTCTAGATTCGTATTGCTTCGAAGGCTATTGGTGCTGTGGGTAGAAAAGGAAGTGACCAGTGAGGAAAATGATGGAGATGAAGATGTAGAACAAGTAGGTAGTGGAGGAAGAAGAGAATGATGATTGAAGGTTAATTTGAAACGACACAAGGCGACGTGTTATGACGCGTGTAAACATAAACGGTTTAAAATCGGGTTAAATAAATAAGAGCTCACCATTAAGCTTGTCTTCACAAAAAGGGAAAACAACCAGAGCGCGTATATAGGATTTTAAATGTTTCGTTTACTGAAACAAAGTCGATAAGTTACTTTGCACGACCCGTTGAACACTTTTGCATAATAGCTTCGGGGGCAAGGTAACCAAATGTATCAAAAGCAAAACAAAATGAAGAAGTTTTGATTCTCGGCACATGCTTTCTCATGCTTAGAAATTTAACCTGATTTTGCCTAACACAACATGCCTAACAAAAAATGCGGTATCCCTAAGCTCGACACAAAGTGATAATCCAGTAAGCTGTATACAAGCGTGCTTCCCCTTGCCCATCCAAAACCAAGAACATCTGCTAGCTAGAGAGTAGACCTCCCTTCAAGTGGACCAGACAGGAAATTTACAGGAGCCAAAAGGCATTCTAACACTGCTCTCTGGCGAGTGGATAATTTAAACTTCTCTCCCAAACTAACAAGAATTTTACTATAAAGGGCACTCGCCAAAGCATGTTGGTTTTTTTTTTCGGGGGGGGGGGGGGGGAGGGGGGTGGGCGATGTTTTTCTTCTGAATTTTAATTTTATTTATTGTAAGAAAGTTGATAATATACTTACAATTTGATGATTAAAAAGTTTCACAAATAAATGAGAAATTATAAATCGGTTTGAAAACTATCTGAGTTTGGTGAGACCCATGACCCGCTTATTCTTCTTACTAAAAATTTTTTTCATAATTATAAATAATATCTATTTTTTAAAATATAGGATATTAATTTTTTAGTATATCCCTATGTTATAGGATTTGTTGATCAATTCTTCACGGTGATAATGGAAAACATGATAATATGATAAACCCATTAATTATATTTGTACCTGTTATAACATGGAGAGTAGCAACCGCATCGGAGAAGGATGTAGATGATATAGTTGTCAGCTTGATTGAGTTTCGCTTTAGAATGTATAGTTAAAGATGGTGTTAGGGGTCTTGAGAGAAACCCGGTTTAGGAATGAGGAGACACACAATTTGTATGTGCGTGAGATTAGGTTATGATTTTAATATTTCTCTCTTTATATACACCCAAGGGGAAACCCTTTATTAGTTAATTAAAGGTAATATGGCTCATTAACAATTACCAAACTATATATAATAATGCATAATTAATATTTTAATCTAATATTATACAGTTTAGCTTTTATGTTTTTATTTATTTATTATTATGTGTATCAATCTAATTTTCTTTGTTCACGGGTCATGTTTATGGTGTTGAATTTTGACTATAACATCCTGAAAATTCTAGAATAATATTTAATGTAATACATGCGCCGGGTGAATTATTTGAGTTCGTGGGTTAATGATAATAATATGATAACAAAGCTTAATGGGTAGCGGGCTAGGTTAATAGAATTAATGATGGACCAAAAAGGAAAGATGGGCCTTAGGTCCATGGGCTTAAGGGAGTATAAAAACCCCTTAAACCCTAATCCTTTCCATCCTTATCTCTACACCATAGCCTACACCTTGATAAACACACACAAACACTATTCTCTATCCCGAGTCAAGATTCGAAGGCGAAAACCCGAGATTTTTGGTGCTAGAACGTTGAGACGAACCAAGACAACATCAAGGCTTAAACGTGTTCGTAAACCAGCTCGTTTAAGATACGTTTATATCTAGAAATCGTCTATTAAGGTACGGTTTTGTTTGGGAAACCTTAGATTTGTATGTTAATGATAAAAACGAACCTAGAACTACAAACCTTACTGAAAACTATAAATGATTGATGGGTTAATCGATTGATAAACGAGCCGTAGCTTCTTAGGTGTAAATCGCACCCTCTAAACATGAATGTTAGATGGATTTGATGATTTGGGTTTGTTGGCGCTGTGAATACGAATCCAATGGTACCGATTTCATGTTGTTTCGTTGAGAATTGAAGGTTTAATCGTAGATCTGATGAAGTTTGACTGTTCTTGTTCTTATCAATTTTGACTTTGACCCTAGAGTCAGAGATCTGGGTAAGAACTGTTGGTAGTTCGTTATGGTTGATCAGTTCGTTACGCGTGCATAACGAATGGGACTCAGTCGTGTGAATTGATAATGGATGGGCTTTTAATTAGTTAGCTACCCATTCGTTATATTAAGATAACGAAGCAGGCCACGTCAAAGATAACGAACTAGAGTAACGAATCAGCTAGCGAATTAGACCAGGAAAGGTAACGAACTAACCTAACGAATTAGATGGTGATACGATGACGGATCAGGTTAACGAATAGGGATTTATCAAAGACGAACAAGGATAACGAATCGGGATGAAAAGTAACGAATTAGTTAATGAATCAGGCTTAATTCGTTATAGAGAATGAGTTAACGAATCAGCTTAACCCCAGCCAGGGGCTCTGCCCCTTGGACCCCGCTAGGGGCTGCCGCCCCTAGAGTCCCGCAGCCAGGGGCCCTGCCCCCGGACCCCCGTTCGTTGAGGGTAATAATTAGACTAAAAATACGATATGGAAAATGATGGTTGATTGATACGCGTAATAGTTATACAGTTAGCCGTGCCAGCTAAAGAAAGGAGTAATCATTAACGGAAGAAGTAACTTAGTTCATGTGAGTTTCTAGCCACATTTCCTTGTTATGTTATCGGGGCTGTGTGCATACTCAATGTGACAATTAATACACTTACATTAAATGGTAAGTGTATGCCATGTATGATATATGTGATAGATACGATTGATTGCTTGACGGTGCGTGAACGATCTTCGGATATTGCATGTACCGTCATGTGGTAGTTAAAGATATGATTGATATATATGATGTATGAATGATGTATGTATGTTATGTTAGTAGCTTGTCGACACGTGAACGATCTTCGGATATTGCACGTACTGCCTGGTTAATAATAAAGGTATGACCATTGTGCGTAATGTAAAGATGATTGCTTGTCGATACGTGAACGATCTTCGGATATTGTATGTATTTCCAAGAATATTGATGATTTCCTTATATGGATATTAAATAATAACTTATACATAGAGTTCCCTCTACGGATAATATATAGAGTGTTCCTTTAATGGAAAGCATAGTGTTCCTTTAATGGAAAGCATAGTGTTCCCTAAATGGAAAGAATAGAGTTCCTTCTATGGAAATACATAGAATGTTCCTTCTATGGAGAATTTATACAAAGTGTCATTCTATGGAAAATATATAGCATGGGCAATAGTCATGGTTCTTTTAATAGATATTATGTGTTAGGTATCGAAGCACACACACACACGAACAGAAATCAAAGAACAAAGAAACACGAGAGATTTACGTGGTTCGGTTACAGTGTGTAACCTACGTCCACGGGGGCAACTAGGGTTTATTATTTAGTGATGATAGATTACAAGTACAAGAGATATATTTATAGTCTAGCTAATTAGGGTTTAACCCTTTGCTAATCTTGTTGAACAAGAAACTAATAAACTGGGCTTGAGCTATTAGGGCTGGCCAGGCCCGTCTCTGCCTCTCCTCTAACTTTTGACTAACCCATCAATAGGCTGATGGGCTGGGCTGAAGACAACACATCTCCAACAATCTCCCACTTGGTGTCTTCGGACCTCGAACTGCACCATCTCTTCTGTACTTCTGTAAAATGAAGAATTCCCAGTATCTTCAGTTTTTCCTAGTACCCCATTCTCCTCAACTATTTCTGGAGACCAGCTGAAGCTTTGCAAAGCTTCAGCTTATCCAGCACCACAGACTTGGTTAACATATCTGCTGGATTCTTAGCACCTGGGATATTCTTCAAACTGATTGTTCCATCTCTAACCAATTCCCTCACAAAGTGATACTTTCTCCCAATGTGCTTCGTTTTGCTATGATAGACAGGATTCTTAGCAAGCTTCACTGCACTCTCGTTGTCACAATACAACGAGTAATCAGGCTGATGTTTTCCTAATTCTTCAAGAAAAGTCTTCAACCAAATTAATTCTTTGCTCGCTTTTGCAACAGCCATATACTCGGCCTCTGTTGTTGATAGAGCCACACTTTTCTAAAGTCTTGAAGTCCAGCTCACTGCTGTGCCTCCCACTGTAAAAACATACCCTGTGGTGCTTTTGTGTGTCTCCCCGCAACCTCCCAAATCTGCATCAGTATAACCTCTGAGCATAGTATCTTTACCCTTAAAACACAACCCCATCTTTTGGGTACCCTTCAAGTATCTGAGTATCCACTTGACAGCTTCCCAATGTTCTTTACCAGGATTTGACATAAATCGACTGACTACCCCAACAGCATGAGCTATATCTGGTCGAGTGCACACCATAGCATACATGAGACTCCCAACCGCTGATTCATAAGGAACCTTAGCCATCTCTGATTTTTCTTATTCAGACTTTGGTGATTGTTGTTTGGTAAGATTCAAGTGACTTCCTAATGGAGTATTTCTAGTCTTTGTCTTCTCATCATTCATCTTGAATTTCTCTAACACTTTCCTTATGTACTTCTCTTGAGATAGTGTTAGTGAACCAACTTTTCTGTTTCGGGTAATACTCATCCCGAGTATTTGCTTGGCTGCACCTAAATCCTTCATCTCGAATTCTTTAGACATTTGTTTCTTCAACTTTCTAATCTTATTCATGTCATACCCTGCTATCAGCATATCATCTACATACAGAAGTAGAATGATGTAGGAATTATTGAAATTCTTTATATAGCAACAGTGGTCAGTTTCACAACTCTTGAAACCTATTCTCTCCATGAAGTCATCAAACTTCAAGTACCACTGTCTCGGTGCTTGTTTCAGACCATACAAGCTCTTCTTCAGTTTACAAACCCAATTTTCTTTACCTTTTACTTGAAAACCCTCTGGTTTCTTCATCAAGATCTCCATGTAAGAAAGCTGTCTTGACATGTAGTTGCTCTAAATGTAAGTTCTCTGCTGCAATGATCCCAAGAACCACCCTGATTACTGTCATCTTCACAACTGGAGAGAAGATATAACCGTAATCGACCCCCTCTTTCTGTTGAAACCCTTTAACCACTAAACGAGCTTTATACCTCTTGGATCCATCGTTTTCATCTTTGATCCTGTACACCCACTTATTCTGAAGAGATTTTTTTGTCTTGCGGAAGCTTGACAAGAACCCAAGTCTTGTTCTTGTCTAAAGAGCCTATTTCTTCTTTCATTGCTTGCTCCCACTGGAACGATTCTTTTACCTTAACTGCCTCAGAGTAGCAATCAGGCTCGCCATTATCAGTTAAAAGAACATAATTAACTGAAGGACTTGTACGACCGGGATTAAACCTATCCGGCTGTTTAGTAGCTCTGGTGGATCTCCTGACCCACTTGTCAGGTTGTTGTGGCTGTTGTGGAGGCTCTTCTTCAGAATCTGAGCTTCCACTATCTGAAGACCCCACTGGTTCTTCAACTCCACGTCATTATTATCAAACTCAGGATCTAAATCATCTTCAGGTCCTTCTATAGATTCTGTAACTGGTTCTTTTCTCTGACTTGTGGTTTCGAACTCAACCTCTTCTGTCTGAACCTTTAAGTTGACTGACTTTCTGTCTTTGTACAGCTCTGCTTCATTGAATTCGGCGTGCTTGCTTCTGACTACCTTTCTACTTTCAAAATCCCAAAGCCTATAGCCCATATTTTCTGACCCGAAACCAATGAGTGTGTACTTCTTTGCTTTAGCATCTAACTTGTCATCTTCTGGATTAATGTCATAAGCACTGCACCCGAAAATTCTTAGGTGATCATAATTTACAGCTTTACCCTTCCATTCTTCTTGAGGAATCTTGAATCCCAACGGTACCGAGGGCCCACGGTTGATAAGATAAGCTGCAGTATTAACTGCATCAGCCCAGAACATCTTTGGGAGCCCTGTATTCAATCTCATACTTCTGGCTCTCTCACATAATGTTCTATTCATCCTCTCTGCAACCCCATTCTGTTTCGGAGTTCCCGGAACTGTATTTATCATCTTGATCCCTCTTTCAGCACAATAATCAATAAATTCTTGGCTGATGTATTCTCCTACGTTGTCGGACTTTAAGCACTTAACCTTCAAATCAGTTTCAAGTTCACTAACAGATTTCCATTTCTTAAAAATACCAAAAACTTCAGATTTATGTTTAAGAAAGTAAACCCATACCTTGCGTGTTGAATCATCGATGAAGGTAACATAGTAGTGAGATCCTCCAATTGAAGCGACCGATGTCGGTCCATATACATCTGAGTGAACTAGCTCTAATTTATGAGCTTTTGGTGCTCTACCTGTCTTCGCAAAAGTTACCTTCTTTTTCTTGCCAAAGACGCACGGTTCACAAAACTCAGTCTCGACCCTCTTCAACTCTGGAAGCTTTCCCCTGGCGACAAGCATTTTCAACCCTTTTTCACTCATGTGACCGAGTCGTTGATGCCATAACTTTGATTGACTCAGCCCATTAGTCACTACATTAACCCCTTCATCTGGTACTTCAAACATATATAAAGTACCTCTTTTCTTATCTCTAGCAATCACCATACTACCTTTCACTACTTTCCATTGTCCTCTACCAAAGGTGACATCATATCCCTCATCATCAAGCTTACCAATGGATATCAACATCTTCTTTAAACCTGGAATGACCCGAACATCTTTCAAGGTCCAAGTGGTTCCCAATGGAGTCTTTAAGTCTATGTCTCCCATTCCTGTTATGTCAAGACACTGATTATTAGCCAAACGAACTTTACTAAGCTACCTGTTCGTAGTTTCTTCATCATCTTCGTGCTAGAAATAGCATGAAAAGATGCTCCCGAATCCATAATCTAGTCTTCAACAGGATTCTCGACATAACATATAAGCGCATCATCTGAATCATCTGATGCTGATGTGGCAACGTTCACCTCTTTCTTTTCTTTAGGTGGGTTGGTGCATTGACTTCTGAAGTGCCCGTTTTCTTCACAATTCCAGCAAACTATGTCTTTCCTTGGTTTTGCTGATCTCGACTTACTTATTCGTTTAGACTTTGATCTTCCTCTGTTTCATCCCCTACTATTGTTTCTTCCTCTACCCTCTGTACTGAGTAACGAACTTGTCTCTCCAGTGCTTCTTCTTCTCGAATCCTCACTTAGTATCAAATCACGAACCTTACTGAACGTGAGAGCTTCGGATCCAACTGACCCGGTAACTGCAGTGATTGTTCCTGACCAGCTGTCAAGTAATGAGGATAAAAGTAGGCACGCTTGTAGTTCATCATCTAACTTGAAATTAACGGAAGACAAAAGAGACAAGTGAGAATTAAACAAGTTAATATGAGCAGTAACTGAACTTCCCCCTTTCATGCGCGTGTTAACTAACTCCCATATTAGGAACACTTTATTGGCAGCAAATGGCTTCTCGTACATGTTTGACAACGCTTCCATAATCCCACACGATGTGGTTTGTTCTAGGATGTTGTATGCAACTTTCATAGATAGAGTAAGCCGGATTGTTGACATAGCCTTCTTGTCAAATGCTGTCCAAGCTGGTGTTATCGGTGTAGGAGGAGTCCTCATAGCCGAATCCAAATCCTTTTGTACTAGCAAATCCGTGATTTGCATCTTCCACCATCCAAAATTCTGCCTATCAAATACCACAGTTCTGGTCTTCCCGTCTTCAGCCATTACTTCTGTTTCTGGATTGAACAGAACCAACAACAACAGCAATTCGGTTCTCAAACTGATCAGCAGCAGCAGCTTCGTTTGGTGGGTCAGGGATGACTGCGGTCAACTGCAACAGATCTGGGTTGTCTTCCAGCAAAACCCTAGCAGTTGGCTAGGATCGGTTTTGGGTGGGTTATGGCTGGGTTGGTGTTCTTCGATGATCAAGAGCCGAGCCTGGCTCTGATACCAGTTGTTAGGTATCGAAGCACATACACAAACAAAAATCAATGAACAAAGAAACACGAGAGATTTACATGGTTCGGTTACAGTGTGTAACCTACGTCCACGGGGGAAACTAGGTTTTATTATTTAGTGATGATAGATTACAAGTACAAGAGATATATTTATAGTCTAGCTAATTAGGGTTTAACCCTTTGCTAATCTTGCTGAACAAGAAACTAACAAACTGGGCTTGAGCTATTAGGGCTGGCCAGGCCCGTCTCTGCCTCTCCCCTAACTTTTGACTAACCCATCAATAGGATGATGGGCTGGGCTGAAGACAACATATCTCCAACATTATGTGACGTTCCTCTTATGGATATTTATACAAGGTCAAGATACGTGTGTATGTATGATATATGTATGTATTGGATGTCACCAGATTAACTAGAACTCACTCAGCATGTAGCTGACCTTTAGTATGCACGTAGGTGATCAGACTGAAGAGTTAAGCATGAGGATGGCAAATGGCATGGATTGAACGGTTGGTATCTGAAGATGAAAGAAATGATGTTTTAAATATAATGTTTTATGTTATGGTAAAAAAAAAAAAGATTAATGTTTTGTACCGAATGATTAAAGTTAACATTTCCACGAAAGTTTTTAATTAACTCTGATATTTAGAACTGTGTTTATGAGTAAATCCAACGTTAAAGTGAGGCACCGGGAACGGGGCCTTACATTGACACTACAATAGACTGAACATTTAATTAATTACCATCTACATATACGGAACATTTGAATATATAGAGATTATTAATCTATCCATCTATAATATATATAAACGAAACCTTTAAAAGTTCTCTATTTGCTCCCTAAATTCTTTCAAGCCATCAGATTGCATTATTTGTAAATTGAGGCTTCTAATGCATTTGACCCGAATTCACGGGTATGTGTCTCACCCAGATATTCCTTAAACGGGTTATAGCATCTCGTTAAATTAAAAATTAATCTCATCAAATATTTGATATGAAAATCATATAAAATATGGATATATTAAAAAAATAATATTTGATATGTTTAAAAAAAGATATATATTATTTATAATTAAAAAACAATTTTATAGTTAAAAAAAGCGGGTCATGGGTCTCACCAAACCCAAATAGCTTTTAAACCGGGCTATAACATCTTATTTATTTGTGAAACTCTTGTATCAAAAGTATATTATTAACTTATGTACAATAAATAAAATTAAATCCAAAAAAACAGTCGGTTTTTTCATATATTAAATAAAAGGATCAAAAAAATATATAAATATTATAAACGAATAATGAAAAACAATCCCTCGTAATACGGGGGATATAAAGTAGTGTATATATACATATATATATATATATATATTCTTACAAGATTTTCATATTAAATATTTGATGAGCTTAATTTTTACTTTAATGAGATGCTATAAACCGTTTAAGGGCTATTTGGGTTTGATGAGACCCATGTTAAATACATAAAAAATATTCGTTTACAAATAAAACAATCTGGTTGTTTGAGAGGAGGTAGAAAAAAGAAGAGAGATTTTAAAAAAATCATTTATATTTATTTAAGATGTAGATTATTATCAAGGTTATTTAAGTTAACGTTTTATTTTTTCAACACTAACCATATGCACCAAAAACCCTAAAAAATGAAACTATACTTCTCTTATTTCTTTTATAAAGATTTTTTTTTATCTTCTTGACTTCACTATTCTTTTTTACGAAAAGATTTTACGGTTTGATCAAATTTTTACGATTTATACGCCTTAACGCAAATACTTGGTTAATGTTTTTACGTGTATTTTTATTCGATTTAGTTGTCTTGCCGCAAAATATGGCTCCCGTATACTAGCTTTAAGATAAAAATTTGATGATGATACATTGAAAATAAATTTGTCGGACATTTATGTATTGGGAATTTTTTTTTGAAGAATGTGTAGTCACTATAAATTTTTTGTAACTCTTTCTAAACACTACCCGTAGAAGCTTTAATCTTTTTCTCATAAACTAAAAGCTTCAACCTTTTTGAACCAAACAAGACTTTTAATTGAGTAGAAGCTTTTTCTAAAAATCTTGAAGCTAAAAGCTTCCTGCAAAACATACCCATTGTGTAGCCCATGAGTGAAAACGAGCAACTTAAGCCATGTAAAACCCCATCCTGCCACACGTTTTACCAACTTTTCAAGCGTTTATTTTTAAAACTTTTTTTATAGATACATATTATTATAAGAGCATTCACATCACCTTCTCTATCTTTATCTCTATAATTACACTAATAAACACTACATTTTCTCTCTAATATACAATTTAATAATATTTTTTTTACATCTTTATCATTATTTTTTCCCTCCCCTCAACTCACAACCACTTTCAAATATATTAAAAAAATAAACAGAGAATGAACAATGATCCTTCAAATTTACCCGTCTCTTTAAATTTTCTCTCTCGTACACTCACAACCACTCAACATTCTCTAAAATTTTTTAGAGAATTCTTTCAGGGACGGCCTTTAGGGAGGGCGGGGTGGTCGACGGCCCCCGGCCCGACACCCCGTTAGGCCCGAATTTTTTTTAAAAAAATTTATATGTATTTTTATGAATAACAAGATGTATATTTAATGTTTAAACTCAATTACATAACAACTAGTTTGGCTTAGTAGGAAAGAGGTATTACTCTCAACCAAAAGGTTGTGGGTTCTAGTCTCGTTTGGAACATGTTTAAGCTTATTTTTATATAAAACATTTTTATACAACTCAAATCATAACCAAGTATGGTCATTTAAAAATTTAATTGTTTAAAGCTAACAAAATACTCATTTTACTTGAGGCTCAAAAAAAATTTCGCCTTCGGCCCAAAAATATTTTTGGCTTCTCGGAGCCGGGCCCGATTTCTTTCACAAAATTTTTAGAGGACCTGACGTAAATGCTCTAATCCTTCAATATTTGCTTAGTATCATTAAAAAATAGCAAATTTTTTATACTTTATAAAGAAATCATTCGACGTAATTTTTGAATATTAAGTTCGACAAACTTGACAGAGGCATCCAACAACTCAATAACAATGTTACACAGAACTTGGTAAACTTGACTACTTTACGGGGATTGAACTTGTACGTCAAAGCCCAATATCATGTTGTCTCGACGGAAATACATCTCCAAGGTTCTTCAACGAGCTTGTGATGTAACATATTTACAGAAAATTCCACACAAGTTCCATTGTATATGGTATATATATTTAAGTTATTTACGAATTTGCAAGTCCGGACGTCACCTTACGGAAATGACGAAAAGATGGTGCTTCGTGGCAAAAATCTCGTTCTGCCCAAGTTGCATTACCATGCTGGGAAGGTGAATGACCATGCCAAAAAAGTGCATGACCGTGCACGGACCAAGACATGCTAGTGCACGGGCCCGCATTAGCAGTGCAGATCAAAACGTGAAGGTTATTTTTTTTGCACGCATTTCAAGATCATAAAAATATATATTGTATAAAACATTAAGGAATTTAGGATAAACTCTTTGTCTAACCAGTTTTCAATTATATTTCCGTCACCCAACATTATTACCCTAGCTTTTCTCGGATTTTCGTTTTCACCCCATTTTTTCACTCACTTAGCCATATAGCCTTTTATTATCCATTTTTGAGTTATAAATCCGATTCGGCTAAGTTGAGTCTATTTTTATTTTTATCATTATTATATTATTTTTTTTCATCAATTGGGAACTTTTGTAGCTTCTTTCCTAAGTGTTTACGGCTAGTTTATACTATATATGGCCAAAAAAAAGGAAAGAAAAGAAAAAAATCCATATTAGAAAAGCAATCAAATAAGAAATTTATTTATTTATTTATTTCACCACAGCTAGGTAAAGTTTGTTTTCAAAAGTGCAATTTCTGGTTTGTTAGTTCCCGACTTGTAAAACTGCTTAATTTGATTAGTTAGTTATATTTTTAGATTAACTTAGTTCCGGATTTTCTAGCCGTCGAGCCATGTTTCCTAAAAATTCCTATCCCCAACCCTAAGCCAAGTTACAACCCTCAAGTACGTACTCGTATTTTATGCTTTGTATATGTCATTGTTGGTGGAGATTTAACCCTTAAACAAGCTTATGCTTTGCACAATCACCATCTTGGCATCGAGTGTTCTCATCATACACCATTACATCTATGATCACTAAATATAGTTAAGTGTGTGTGAACGTTGGGAGGTTTTCAAAGTATGCATGTGATGACAATCGATATGTCATGCTTTTTGAATATGTCTTCATCCTTAATAAGCTTGATTGGTGAAACATCAATTGTTGGTTGGTTGGTTGGTTGCAAATCTTTTAAGCCTTGAATACTTCATAGCTTACACATTACACTTGATTCTTCTTGCCATCTAGGAATTTTGTTTTATTTGATTTTGCTTGAGGACAAACAAAGTTTAAGTGTGAGGATGTTTGATGTAAAGTGTACATCTTTATTCATCAAAATTAACCCCATATTTACAGAAAACTCCATACAAATTCATTGCATTTGGTACTTATTTAAGTTATTTGCGAATTTGCAGGCCTGAACATCCACCTGACAAGAAATGATGAAAATATGGTGCTTCTTGGCAAAAATATAATTCTGCCAAGGCTGCACTACCATGCATGGGAGTAGGGGGGGCAAATGGGTTGGGTCGAAACGGGTCATAGGTCAGAACGGGTTAGGGTCAAAATGGGTCAAAGGGTTGTTTTGGTTCGGGTCGGAACAGGTTAGGGTCAACAAGTTCGGGTCAGAACGGGTCCGGGTCGGAATGGGTCTACTTCGGAATGGGTCAAAACGAGTTTCAGGTCGTTTTTTTTTGTGGAACGAAGACGACGGACGAAACGTTTTAGTTTTTTTTTATTTTATATATTGAGTTATGATTTTTTTATTATTTTTTTTAAATTTTTTTGAGGGTTTTTATAAAAACCCTAAAAAATAAAAAAAATAAGAAAATCATAAGTCAAAATATAAATAAAAAAAACAAAACAAGTAAAAAAAAACTAAAATATATTATACGTTGTCCTCATTCATAAAAAAACTGAGAAATTAGCCGAAACCGAAAAGTCGACGAAAACGAAACAAAAAACCAAAACTGAATCGAATTGATCGAAACCGAAAAAGATCAAAAGGAAATTAAAAAACTAAAACCGAACAGAAATGAAACTGAATAAACCCGACCAAAGGAAACAAAAAACCGAAACCGAATCTGGAATCGACCCGTCCAGTGTGAAAACTCGAAAGAAACCGAAACCCAACCCATCCAGTGCGAAAACTCGTGTCGGCACGAAACCTTATCCGAGCCAAAACCTAAAGCGATCTCATTCCAATTTAAAACCCGTATCAACCCGAACCTGCCACTTTTCCTTAAGACACTAACCCACATCGACCCATATCTTTAAATTTGTCGACCCATTTTGACTCGAAAATAAGAATGTGGAATTTCAAGTGACCCATTTTAACCCATTTAGTTCAAACCTATGACTCAAACCAACCAATATAATTTTTAAAACAACCCAAATTGACCCATTTGAAATATTTTTGTTCAAGATTGCCACCTCTACAAGGGAGGTACATGCCCATGTCGGAGAGGTGGATGACCATGCATGGACCAAGACCTGCTAGTGCATGGGCCCTCACCAGTAGTGATGCTCAAAATTTTGAAGGTGCATGACCGTGCACATGATGTGCATGGTAGTGCATGTGCCAGTGCTGAGCCAATGCGCAAATTATCCCGGAAGTGCATGACCATGCCAAATAAGATCATGACTGTGCCATCCTTCTCAGAAAGTTATTTGGACTTTATACATAAAATAAATATGGCAACTGCGATTCTTGTCGTGCGAAAGCATAACATTGACTTGCTAAATCGGTGCACGACGTTGCACCTGATGTGTATGGTAGCTGATATACATCTACTTATAAATCTCGAATCCCTTGTAAAGTTATGTTTATTTAATCTTTTGAGTTCGTTTTAGTTAGAGTTTTGTTTATCTTTTATTAATTAAGGTTTTGAGTCAAAGGTATTTCATATTTATCATGTTTTGATTCGTTTGGTGTCTTGCATGTTAAACTTAGTTCTTATATCTTTTCATGCGAAGTTTATGTTCGTTTTTGCTCGTCAATGATTACATGATTAGTTCACTTAGAGTTTTGATTTGTTTTCATGTAGATGGTGGCTTTGGAGTCAAGGAAAAGAAGGTCTAGAAGTTTCTAATCGTTACTTGGAGTTCAAGGAAAAGATTTTACAAGATTTAATAATATAAAAAAGCAAAAAACGAAATTTCCACCTAGGGCAAGCCGCGCCGCGCGACCGGGGGAGGCCAAGCCCGTCGCGCGGCGTCCAGGGGTTCTGTTCAGCATTATTTTGCGTTTTTAAGGCCCAGCTCGTTATATATATATATATATATATATATATATATATATATATATATATGGATGCAAACGTAAACTAATGAACAACATATTGCAGCCGATTTTGGGAGGAGAACCAATGGTTTGAAGGGTTTTTGGAGCTAGGAATCAAAGAGGATCAAGAAAGCTTTCACGGAGGTGTTCGAGGATCAATTACCAAGGGACTTTGATTCCTTGTTCATTATCATGTCTTTCGTCTTTGTTTATTGTTTGGGATTGTTTTTAATAATGATTCTAGGCTAGACTTCATGTCTACCTAGGTTTGATGAACATGTTTGATGCTTGATTCTTGCTTTGGACAATTGTTTTGATTATGGATTTCGTTATTTTAATAGTAAAAGACTTGATTTTGCTTTTATGATGCATATGAGTATTTTTTATCTTGATTGATTGTTAACTATTACTTCACATAGATATGTTATCTCTTGATTTTGTTCTTTATATTTAAGATTCTTGTTTAATCATTAATTGGTGTTTTTATTATTATGCTTGAATAGGCCTATTAGATCATAGAAGTTATTTGATAGTTGGTTAGGGTTTTAAATGTACGACTAAATTCCAATAGCTATAAGGTGAGGAGTTGTTCATGTTTCTTGGTCAATCGCATGCTAGGATAGATTAGTGACAATATTCTTGCTTATTGTGTTGATCCTTGTTCATGATGTCATGTTAAGCTTATCAAGTTATCTAGGGTTTAGTGTTTCATGAGATTGCTTGCTTTAGATACTATTAATTAACCTTAATTGATAACTGTGAAGAAATCAATCCAACTGATTGCTTAATAATCTAATATTCATTCTTTAGGACTTTACTTGATGCGATTGAGGGTCATATAGGGTTTGTTAGATAAATACGTTTAGAAATCAGTTTCCATATCATGTTATTTGTCCATTGCTTGATGATTGTTGATACATGGGATTCTTACCTAGGTAGATTCCTTCTCTGATTGGTTTCGATCTTGTGTTTGATTGCTTGTTTTTTAGTTTTCTTGTTTATTTAATTTCTTAGTTTAATATTAGTTTAAAAACCCTCTTAAAACATTAATAATAAAATAGTCGCGTCGTAAGTTGAGTCTAATTAGCTAATTAACGTAATTTATAGAGTCCTATTTGTTCGATATTCCGGACTTACATAGCTTTAATACAATTGATCGGTTCACTTGCCGGTGTTTTGTGTAGTTGAGTCTTAGGTCTAGTTTTTATTACTTGTTTAATTTAGTTCATATTTAATTGACTGTTTTCACCACATCAGTAGCGCACTTTCTCCAGAAAGCTTTATAAACTCTCATTAGCCTTCATTTTTAGGTGTGGAGTCTTGGGAATTATTTCTCAACTATGTGTAGAAATTTAACGAGAATTCAAGAGAGTTTTGAAGGCTTCTAAGTTCGAACAACACAAGAGCCCTCATTCCATTCTTCAATCTTTGCTTGATTTTGGCTTGCATTTCCTTGTTCAAGAACATGTTTTGTAAGCTTATTTTGAGTTTAATTTTAGTTGTATCAAGCCCTATGGGATAAATACTCTTACTATCTAGACAATTGAAGAGTGCTATTTTGATTCCTGACATAGTGATGGCTTTCTAGTTTAAAGGACCATTTGTTGATACTGATTTCATTTGGTTGCTAGATTTGGCTGTTTTGTCAAACAATTTGGTCTATTTTTATGTCTTGATTGAAAACCCATCATATTAAATATATGTTATTATTAGGTTGGTTGATTGGAATATAGTATTTGTTTTTAAATTCATGATGTTTTACCATGTGTCTAGATAGTTTCTTTGGATTGATTATTTCTTGTGTTTTATTGTATGTTAGTTTAGTTACGAAGAATTCAAATAAATATTTCTTTGTCTGATTAGTCATTTACAAATTTTTAGTACTAGAAGATCACCGTATCCATGGATTGACACTTGGTTCTTATGGACACATTTTTTTTACAAATGATAGGTGCACTTGCATTTCGTGTGTGGTTTAGTTGTAGGTTAAAATCTTTTTTTAAAACCCGATTTGTGTGGAACTTTTACTTATATACATATATATATGTGTGTGCGTGTGTGTGTATGTGTGTGTGTATTTATGTATGTATGTATGCATGTATATAATGTTGGTTCAATTCAGAACTCCACAAAATTTAAGAATTCAAAGAACTCTTAGAAACCAAGCATTTTTTTTAACTTTCTTTTATACATTAACATTATTATAGAGTAGTTTTATCAAATTTTTAAAATAAATTTTCTATTACATATATAAATCACAGGTTTACACATGTGTAAATTTATGTAATAAAAAACTTACATACATGTAATAAAAACTTAGGTATGTGCAAAAACTAATTTTCATAATTTTAATCATAAATATAGATATAAAACTTGATAAAACGACACTCAAATAATATTAATATACAAAAAAATTTATAGAAAAGTGTTAGTTATCAATGGTTCGTTAAAGTTTTTTAAATAATTTAAGAGTTATGAAATGAAACTCATCATATATACCTATACTATATTATAATACATATAGCATGGGCTAAACTGTAATTTGACCATAAACTCTTAAAATTAAGAGATTTACAAATTTTATAGCAAGATATACAACCTGTACAACCCATAAAGCACTTGAATCCCACCCCCACCAAACTCCCTCTTTAAACACCAGCTTGAAATCCTAACACCACATTTCAAACAATAATTATTAATTAAATCCTTATGTTCAAAGAAACTACAAGCATTAAAGCAATTGATTGCTTTATTAAACTTGCAATAAAGTAATATATGTATACATCATTACAACTTCTATGTTGTAGAAATGCTCTATTTTGTTGGAATTAAAAATAAAAACTTCACAATCAAATGTTATATTATCATATTATATTGACTAACTAATTGATCATATTTATATATCTATATTGTATTATAATACATATAGCACGGGTAAAATCATTATTGACCAAAAACTCTTAAAATTTAAAAGATTGATGCAGCGTACTATGAGAATCCGAAGGCCAATCAAGTTGATTCTTGGAATACCCGTGAAGATCCTTCCCCAAACCCCCAAATTCGACCCAAAAGTCAAGAATTTGAAATGACAAAGTAATTTTATTCAATAATTGATCAATGATCAGTCACAAGCATTCGTAACATATTAATAGGGAAACCAAAATAGGTTTGGCCAAAACAAACAGCCAAAGGCCCAACAACAGCCCAAAACAAAACAAGACAACTAGACAAAAAGACAAAAGTGGCCCAAAAGTTTATCTAGAGGCCTTATTTCGGAAAAATAAATGGGATAACCTGCTTATGGCATGTTACCGCAACGTGGCCCACGTTCCAACGGTCGTTTTGACTGGTAGCACGCTTGAAACGGAGGCCCGTAGCCCAAGTTAATCCTATTTTCGGGGTAGCCCATTTTGAAGTGCAATCTTCGGCCTCCAAAAACACCATGGCCCGCTCATCTACACTTTGGCCCACATAAGAGAAGAGATTCACAACTTTTATAGCAAGATGTACAACCCAAAAGCACTTGTATCCCACCCCACCAAACTCCCACCTCAAACACAAGTTGGAAACCCTAACACCCCATTTCAAAATTCAACCACTGTAGTATATCTTTTCTCTACTACAATGACAATCGATCTTACTTGCATTGTTTCTAAATTCTTACTCAATGCATCTCTTCCTTCTAGTTTTGTTAAAAGGTGTAAGAAGAATAGATGAGGGATACAGATCAAATGGAACCTTTGAAGATCGACAATGACTGTAGCGTTCCGATAGTGAAACCAACGATAATCGTTCTGGTTCAACTAATCAGGTAAATCCTATACCAAGATTCATTATTCTTTGTAAATATAAGACCTGATTTAAAACGTTGAGTTAGTTTTCTGGCCTATCTTGGTTTAGGTCACGCTCTGCGAAATGGGTTATGTGTTGGTGTTAATGGTGCATTTCAGTTGCATCGAGGAGATTATTCCCTTTCTTGAGGTAATATATGTTTGGATGTTTTGATTTCGTTTTGGTTTGTCGATTTGATGGTCTATGTACAGTTAAACTTGATTTTTGAACTCGATTTCACATTGCAGGACCGTTGTAGTTGTACTTCATGTAATTCATTATTTTTACATTTATTATCTTTACTTCAAGCTTAATAAAATCTATTATTTTATCTATCATTGACTTTGTCACGTTTGTGGTTCATTTAGAGTGCATTATCGGTCATGCGGTCTCAATTTTATGCTCGAGTCGAAAAATAAGTTATTAATTGAGATTCACCAACAATATGACATCATGATCCTTATTGAAGATGTATCATGTAGGGGTGTTCAAAATCGGATATCCGAAGTTAGGATATCCGAACATTTCGGATCGTAGATTTCACTATCCAAATCCGTATCCGAAATTTTAGATATCCTTTTGAATAATGGAACGGATATCCAAAATTCTGAAAACAAAATGTTTCAAACATAAAGGGCTTAACGATTTATAACAATCTATACCAAATCAATGAACAAAGTTCAATACAATCTCTAATGTTACAAACAAGGTACCAAACATTATAACAAATCTATAAAAAGAGGTTAGCTGGTCAGAACTCGAGCACTGACGATATCGATTGCTTTCGACGAAGACAATAACCACTGGTGTGATGAACATCTGTTAACTGTGGGTTGAAGACATTACCGTCGACTAGATGTAGGTGGAATAAGACAGGCAGACACCATATACGAACTTGATTTGCAAAGACGAATAACCACCGGCGAACTTGATTACCACCAACGAAGAAAAATGGTCAACGTTGAAAGTTGAATGCCGAATGGGACTTTGATGAATAACGGCTTCAATGAAGTTATGAACTGATGTAGGGTTTTCTAATGTTTATATGCATAAATATAATAATTACATTATATTTAAATAAATTAGCATTGCGGATATCAGATATCCGAACTATCCGAACATTCCATAAATCACTATCCGAATCCGAATTTAAAAATTCGGATATCCACAAAATTTCGGATACTCGTATATTCGGATAATTCGGATTCTGATTTCGATAATTGGGCTTCGGGTTAGGATTCAGAATTTTTTTGAACACATATAATTTCCTTTATGAAATTGGTTTATATTTATTTCTTCATTTCTCTATGCTATTTCAAGTTATGATTAGAATGCTAATATATTCTTTACTGGTCCTTTACTTGTGCAGGATGCTTGAGTACATATTTTATCAAATGTTTGTCAAGTAGATGTAGAATGAATAAGCGAAAGGAAATCTGATGAATTGGTAAACTGCATATAAAGGTGATTTTTTTTTGTGAAGTGCTCATGAACCATTCTACGAGAAGTTCATTTATTAAGAAAACGAACAAACATGAACAAAACTTTTTGTTCATTTAAACTAATAAACGAACATTTTGTTCATTTACATTCATGAATGTTCGTTCATATATGTTCTTTCCTTTAAAAATGTTAAAAACATTTAACAATGTAAATTTATGTTTTCTAAAATAACTAACCATGTTAGTAAGCCACCCCTAACCATAGCCACATCTTCATTCTTTGGATTTTGTAATCAACAACTTATCTCTTTGCCTATATTTATCTATATAAGTCAATTGGTGTGCGTGCGGATAATATAGCAAAATGTGTTAAGTTTTTCAATAATAGTTTGTTTCATACAATGTTGAGTTTTATATTTAACTAAACCACACAGAAATAGGCAAGTGTAGCTATTGTATATGTAGTAAAGTATAGGTAAGAACCAAGTATCGATTCACGGACACACTTGTTTGATTTTTACTAGTAAATCGTTGTATTTATTTAAACCTAAAGTAAACATCATTGTATTTTTCGTTTGACAAAGTAAATTTTAAAAGGAAATTAAAAACATACCTCAAATACAACATATTTGGGTTTTAAAATTTTTATAGAGACCATCAAGGAAAAAAGTGTATCATTTTGGTTAGAACTCTTCTTAATTTGGTTTAATAATTAATTGGTAAACATGTGATATGAGTTTGCCATGGTGATTAAAAGTGAGAGTAACACCTTATTCTTAAGTCATCTTATTCCACGATAATTAAGAAAGTGGTACACATAACTTCCTGACCTCCACTAAAACACCATTTTATGTAAACAAGTGGTTTATAAGAAGTATTCATGAGATAACTTAATTTAAAGATGAGACATTCCTTAACTTACTAAGTGAATTGTCCTTGATATTTTAGTAAAAATAACCTTTGTATTATACTTAAAATACCAATTAAGATTAGTTACGTGGTATATGATCAACCTTGAGTTACCAAGTATTAACCCATACAACTCTTGAATAATTATAGAACTCATGTAATAACTACCCAAAATTTGTTTAAAATAGGTTATGTTGCACACTCACTTGACAAGTAATTAACCGATTTTAGTGGATGAATGTCAACAATCCGTTTTCACAACATTGTCAATCATTCCCATTTTTAAGATGATCATTTACTACTAACACTTCATTTGGTCCATGTTCATATTAAGATTTATGTTTTTTTCTCTAACAAATCCTCACTAGACTAGCAATTCCTCAGCTTATCGTCAAACTCGGCATATGGGGTATCTTTTAATAGTATTTTAACATTCCGCATCAAGTGATAATTACAACATAACCTTTACATATTATAAACCAGTCACATCTTTAACAATTATAATTAAACTTTAATTAAGATTTTTTATAAACCAAGATGATACTATGAAAGTTTAGCCAATAGTAAGCATAATTTTATACATCAAAGTAATATATACAAACATGATCAAATTATAACAATTTAACCAATTTGATGACTAATCTTTGATGCTAATGACTTCTTCTAAGAACTTAATCTCATTAATTTTCAAGGGTTGAATGGATGGGATAATTCCATTATTAACGGTGGTGAAAGTAAGTGGGTTGAGTGTATTGGTTGTTCCCCAAGTCCATTGAATGTGGTGGATGAGCATTCAATTTATAGGATAATATAGGCACCTTAACAAGGCCGTGGGGAGTTTGGCACGACCGTGGTGATCAATTTGTCTTGTTGTAATTAATGCTCATTGTCAGATGGTACAACAGAATAGTGAACACGACCATGGAGAGTGTAAACATGGCCGTGGTAAGTCCAGAAGAGTCCAAATTTGTCTTTTTCTCTTGTACTTTCAACATGGGGTGTGTTGAGGTTAACATGGCTATGTTGAGCTTCAGAATTTTTTATTTTGTCTTTTCCTCTTGTTCTTATTAACCTGGGGTGTTTTGAGGTTAACATGGCCATGTTGTGACTTCCTGAATTTTGTCTTTTCTTCGTATGTTCTTAACATGGCCATGCCTTAATCAACCATGGGGCGTGTTAAGTCTATTTTCACTATTTATATAAGTTCTTTTAATTCTTTAGGGATATAATTACCTATAGACAAAAATTATAAATATTAGTGGTTATTTATTCTAATATAATTGCTGATATTACGCGTATTTCGAAATATTTTGGTGCTTATGATGAATATATTATACATTAAATCTTCCCACACATGAACCTTGATTGTCCTCAAGCAAGCTTTTAACATATCCTTCGAACAACACGTTGACTGAAACTAAACATCTCGAGAAATTTTAGAAATTCTCAGTAATCCATAAGAGCAAAATATGGTAGTGTATGTAGTGATATTTAAAACTTTGGTTTGCCTCTATGAGTTTCTTTTTATGCAAAACGTCAAGTGCTAGCAATGTTTACACACACTCAGCTATATATTTGGACATATGTGTAATGTTGTATGTATAACACTCTTAGCCAAGATACAATTTACAGAGAATATGCTTGTCGAGAGATCAATTCTCCGCCCACTTTGAGAAGTGTTGCATACGTTAAAAGATAGTATATTTCCAAAGGTTTTCATGTGTGGGTTATATGTTTTTTCAGGTATTTTGGCAAAGGCGTTTTTCAGGGAGGTACGAATAATCAAGCTTCTTCTTCAAAATTTCTTCTTTTACTTGTTCTTGCTCCATTCTTTGTACCGTAATGTGGTGAATCAACATTTTTTTACAATCCTAATGACTCTTTTATGGTCAGATTGTCAAGACCGGGTTTATCCAAGATATTTTCAGTTCTTCCTTAACACAGCTATGAACATAACTTCCAACTCTAACGGATCGTTCGGCATTGAGCCTAATATCCCCCACCTTCATTAGTTCAGTATATTTGTATTGGGATTGGGTTTTTCTTACTCTATATCTGTAACATCCTAATTTCGATAATAATAATAATAAAGGAAATTTCGTTTGTCAATAACGTGTCGATTATCAGTTTAGATAAATAAACTATAAGAGGGTGGGCTTGGACATTAAAAGATGGAATAAGGGATGGTAATGGGCCTTAGTTCCATGGGTTTAAGGGAGTATAAATACCCCTTAAACCCTAATCTTTTCCATTTTTATTCATATCTACACCATAGCCTACACCTTCAAAAACACACACAAACACCTCCTATATCATATACCAAGATCCAGAGGAAAAGACCCGAGCTCTTTGGTGCTAGAACGTCGTGACAAACAAAACTTACATCAAGACTAGATCGTGTTTGTAGACCGATTCGTTTAAAGTTACGTTTATAAAGAAAACTCATTCGGCTCGTGTAGTATTCCTAGATCTATATGTAAATGGTAAAAACGAATTAAATGCAACGATTCCCATTGAAATCCATTAACGTTTGATAGGTTAATCGATGGTATAAAGAACCGTATATAAACAACAATCAAATACCCCATTAAACATGAATGTTTGGATGTTTGAATGATTGGGGTTAGTAGGCACTGTAAATACGAGCCTAATGATACCATTTTGGTGTTGTTTCATATTGATTCAATGGATAATTACAGATCTTGTGTCTGTTGACCATTTATGTTCATAACAATTTTGACTTTGACAATCTGAGTCAACGAATGGATGAATACTGATGCTTATTCGCTATGAAGGTGAATGGCAGGCCATTCGCTAAATTAGTCATATCGAATAAGAAATTAGCGTGATATGGTAACGAATGAACCCCTTATTCGTCTCATTGAAGTCACGAATGGTCTACTCATTCGTTATTCATCCAATCGCCATGTTAAGACAACGAATCAATGCCATTCGCTATAAGATACACTCGCATTCCTTTATAAGGAATGAACCCTTCATTTGTCTAATAGGGTTCACGAATGCACTACTCATTCATTATACATCATTCGCCTAAATGAGATAACGAATCTAACCATTTGTTATAACGAAAGGAACCATTAGTCATAACGAATGAGGCTTAACCAGAGACCATTTGTTATAACGAATGGGATAGCGAATAAAATAATAATTCAAGAATTCTAATGAAAAATGTGTTAAGGCAGTTAATGAAAATAAAATTTTTCCAAGTTGACTTGGCAGCCCGAACCCAGCCAGGGGCTCTGCTCCTGGACTCTGCTAGGGCCGCTGTCCCAAGACCCCGCTGCCAGGGGCGCTGCCCCCGGACCCCGTAACTAGGGTTTACAATAACTTAGAAGTATGATATAGTTAGAAATAGTTAACTGACACTTGTAATTATTATGCAGTTAGCCATGCACAACTAAAGAGGGGTATTACTAAAAACTCAGAAAGAAACAGGATCCACGTGAGTTCTAGCCCCACTTCCTTGTCATGTTTTCGGGGCTGTGTGCATACTCGATGTGATTAGCTAATACACTTACCCTAAGTTGTAAGTGTATGATATGTGAAAGCTGTGATGTTGAATGTATAATATATGGATGTTTTATGAATGAAATTTGAATGATACTGAAGGTGAAAGAATTAAAAGTAAACAAGTAAAGGTATTTAGATTCATGTATGGTTATGGTATGGTTGTATGGATAGTCGATGGACAAGGGAACCAGATCCTAATAATATTCGAGGCAAGAGGGAACCGGGCCTTAATAATACTCGAGGAAAGTATGGCGAAATGCTCTTTAAAACGTATAAGTATGGATAGAATGAAAGATAAAATATGAAAGAATGAAAGTATGGAAGTAAGGAAGTAAGATTGAAGGTATATACTTATGAGTGTATGAAAGAAAGTAAAGCTGGTTAAGTATGTAGTAATGAACGTATTGTATGTTGCCTGATTATCTAAAAATCACTCAGCGTAGCTGACTTTTAGTATGCACGCAGGTGAGTAGAATGAGACAACTAGCTTGAAGGGGGACACATGGCAATGGAACAAAGAAGCTAGAATCTGAAGACTTATTTTATGATGTTTTAACTGAAAGACATGTTTATTATTGTAAAAACTTTATGATTTATGTAATGAATGGTTGACATCTATATATTTCTGACGTGAGGTCGAAGACTCACTCAAAAATAAACATATTACAACTAATTAGATAGCGGTAAGCGGGTGTTGAACACATAGAGTTTGTGGAAAATGTGTTACTAAGTATCCTTGTAATTAATCTATATTAAACTAAATGCAGAAAATAAATTCAAGTATTTGATTTGTTGATTTTGATTAACGAAAATAGCTGAAAACAATTTAACGATTGTTAACTGAATTAATAAAAAGAATGCTTCCTCCCGATTTCAGGTTTCCATTGTTGATAATGTTAACGTTTACTTTTAGGATGAACTACATAGACATAGTTCGTGAAACGCATTTGATTGTGATAAGAGGGGACTAAGTACTTGGATTGTAAAAATGCAAGGTTGTCACTCGATAATCAGTTTAGTATAGTTAACCCTAATTCCCTTCCAATAAATCCTGATTTCCTATGGCACCAAGAACTGATAGACAAGAACACGAATTATACGATACTAACAATTACTAATCAAACTCACAATCACCATAGCAATACAATCATACGATCAAACTACTATCCCAAAAATAACATAAACGATACATAAGTATTGAATTGAAAACCATACAATTCGGTAGAGAATGTAAAGAGAACTAGCCACACATATTTTGATTCATTATCACATAAATTAGGGAAATCATACGAATCACAAACCCAAAATAATGATTACAATCACCAAAGTATTGTTCTTGCACTCTAAAATTCGTCCCTAAGGTGTTCTAGGATGAAAGATAGCCCATAAGACAAGGCGAAAACAAATATATTATGTTAAAATCGGGATTTACGACTGCCGGACCATGGCCCACGGTTCACACCGTGGGTCATGGTCCCTTCCACGGTCCTAAAGTACCCCACGGTACATTGGTCTCTGCCTCTTTTGCTCATTTGGACCGTGGCCCACGGTGTGAACCTCATCTACAAACTTCATTTTTCATGTATTTTAACGTCTCTCGAATCTTCGGTTCCTTCGGTAGCCTCGTTATACACCATATTATCTCCGGAACCTCCTTTTTGCCTGCAACTAACCACACAACAGTAGTTATCCATTTACCACGAAGTTAAAACTTAATGCATGGATTTTTATATCGATTAAGCACACTTAGGGGTCATCCTCCGATGCACCCCTCAATTACGCGAAAGGTTTTAATTAACTTTGATATTTAGAACTGTTTTTATGAGTAAATCCAACATCAAAGTAGGGCACCGGGATAGGGGCCTTACAACATCTTCCTTCGTGAGACCAATTTCTGCAGCCAAAACATCATTCACATCGTTTTACTCTTCTTTTTATTGTGCTTTTGGAGATCCCACAAAATGGTGGCGTTGGTTGCTCTTGGTGCCACTTTTTCATCACCTCATTGCTAAAGAGAAAGATTCTCTCCCAAAATTAGGTAGGCAACCTAGGACTTGCGAATTGTAGGCAGCAAAGTAAATTGAAATAGAAAGAATGCATTTCAGTTCTTTAGGGTCTACCTGTAAAAGACCAACGTTGAACTCTACCGATAATAAGGTAATTGGGTAGGATAGTATTTTGGTGATAGGAATCACGTTTGTTTTATTTGATTTTTTTTGTGGTTGTTTGTGGTTTCGAAATATATTATCTTTCTTTTTATGCAACATTTCATCTGATCTCGAATAGAATACTCAAGACAAGTTCTAATCTGCAGGAAGTATTTGACTCACTAAAAACTAACCAATATATGAGAATTTTTTTGAATATCTAGATGAAGGCTTAGTTCTCACAAGCTGGAAGGATTGGGTAAAATTCCATATTTTGCAGAAAGTTAGTCTCAATATTACAAACCATATTTAACTTTATCATGTTTTAAGGTAGATTAATTTTTCCAAATGTTTCTCGTGATTTCTTAGTTTCCCAGTTTTTCAAAAATATTTAAAATGCAAATGGTTTTGTTGCTGCAAAAAGAGTAATTTTGAAAATTTTGTACAAAAATGTTGCTATTTAGACTTGGTTTGGCCAAATATAAACCTCCTCCCAACACTGAAATCTCACATTGTCCTCAATGTTAAAAGATTTAAAAATAGATGGGAAACGAGGCTAAAAGGAATTTAACTTCCCTATGAGTCGAGACAAAATTTTTGCTGCTTGTTGTCTCCTTGCACTTCGTCGAGTTGTTTTAGCACTAAAAATATATCCTATCTGCATAACATCTAAAAATACAACCACAACCATAATAAAATATAAAACATAAAGTATGCACGGGTATATTATTACCCATGCTGCTCGGTAAGTGGGCACCATACGTAACTGATAATAAAAATGTTTGATAATCATCCATACGAGGAAAACAAAAATAAAAGTGCTCAAACATAACCACAAACAAACCATTATAATAAGTCACACAACCATCACAAATAAACATGTCATGGATACACACAGTCAATACTCACACAACTGTTAGGGGTCATCAAGGCTCACCTCACAACTACCAGTCCTCTAGGGCCAATGATGGGTACGGCGAACCAGAGCTAATGCATGTATCTCTCATCCAGATCAACCAGAAACTCAGGATCCCAAATCTTGCCATGGGAATCCACCATGCAAAAATTTCCGGTTGTAGGCACTTGCTCTACCATCAGCATAGTCATGCAGATGTCTAGGTCTAAAGGGATTAGCTCTTGACCCTCAGTGTAGTGCAGGTCCATACTGTAAGCCTCGTAGAGCCTAACAATCCAACCTCCCTTAAACAACTTCATTCCCATACACAGCATACAAACAATATTGCAATACCTATATCTTTTGACGCAGTAAAGTGCTCAGAGATCTCTAAGACTGACAGCCCCATATTCTCAGTGCGTTGTGTGATACTGTGACTAAGAACGCAGTGGATATACCTAAAAAGTGGATCTTGCAGCTCGGTGCTTTTAGAGACACTCGGTTTGTAGATTGCTTATAGGTTTCCCGTTAGTAGTCTCCATGCTTCTTTTCTCTTGGTTGTGTCTGCATCTCTCTGCCTTTCTCTTCCTTCTTCTCCCAGGAATGAGAATCATGCTGTGAGCCATATTCCCGTTTGTATCTCATTATGTGTGTATATCCCTGAACTGGTTCCAAAATCTGTCAAAGATTATTTGAACCATGTTCACCTGAGCTTAAAACTCAGCATCTCTTCGTCAAGCAGGTTGTCTGGGTACAATGCTCTTTGCTTGATTTTAAAGGAGGCTAGGAATTCGATGGTAAGCTCACAGTAAGATTTCCTACTGTTTGACTGGAAACGGCTCCAGGGTCACTTACCTATTGAATTGTGCCTCTCGAGTTGATTCAAATTACGGTATGTGTTTTTACTTGCATAAAACAATGGATCCTCCACCAAGTTTTTCATTAACGCTAACTTATCTCGCGATTCTACAATTCCAAGTTCATTTACCGTAAACAACAAATACAGGTGGTCAACATCCACAAATTCTTCATAGTCATCATCATAACTGGCCATCCTTGATGCTTGATAGTGGAAATAGTCGGAATGTGGGTGAACTGGCCAAAAAATCGCCTTAAGGTTTGAGTGGTAATTTAAAATGTGAAAAGGGGGGAGATTTAAACCATAGAGTTCTAACCAGACCTAACATGCCCTATTCCCTCATTTCTATCGGTTTGCACTAGTATACTTGATGTTCTAGTTAAACCATAGAGTTCTTACCAAACCTAACATGCTATCGGTTATTACCCACCATAACACACATTTACACCTTAACCCTCTTCTTGGTGATCATACCTCGCATACAGTTGTACAATCATTAAATCTCCACCTATGTAAATGCTTTGATATGAATGCAAATCAAGAGGTCTTAAACGGGTTATAACGGGGCCAGGTGTAAGGTTATGGAAGGGAATATTTAAAGTAGCTCAAACGGTTTGATCCGACTTATTACTAAACAACTAAGTAAATAATGAAATAACCAACTATATACATCACTAACTTCTCTTTTTTTCTCAATTTTTTTCACTATATAATACTTGAACATTGCATCTCTAACACAATTTTTTTTCTTACATCAAAGCATAATAAATATAATGCTTAATAAATCTTATTGATAAATACTAAAACAATTAAGTCGGATCGTCTCGCAATATAACACCGGGGTTGACTGAGTGAAAGAATAGGCCCAACAAAGTTTTATAAAGGAACCAACCCCCTGCCCTTCTCATTATCCACGCTCATATATGTAATGTATGAGGCCCCACCCCCAAAACCCACACTCACGCTCATCCAGACGAGGCTCAACCTAATTGCCTCTATCGCTTTTGCACTCATGCCAAACTAAGATCTCGAAATGCACTAATTGCACAAGTTCTATCGGAGAATATCAACATTCTCACCAATCATTACTATCTCAATTCTCAAGGGTAAACGAACATGTTATGCAAATTATTGCACCGAAAACATGCTAACCTTCATTAGAAAACTACATAATCTCCTTTTAAAAACAACTTGGCAACATGTTATTTAAGAAATTGTGACCATGAAAAGGGACCAATACCTTAGCCCGCCATCTTACCACTTTCCGGGTTCTTTAATTTTTTTTTTAAATTTTTTATTTTTTTATTTTTTATTTTATTATTTTTTTAGATCAAACGAAATTTTCCTCATCCCCACACTTGGGATACATTATCCCAATGTACGGTTTTAAGAAAAATGAAAACGAACTACGTCTTAAAAACAACCTTCTTTTCAACACAACCCACAATACTTGATCATAAGTATTTCGTCCTCCAACCATCCACCTAAAAATAAATAAAACAAAAATGATAACAACTATACAAAAATATAAAGAACGATGTTCACCTGGTAAGACGAGACTCAATCAGGAGTAATGCGGTTGGGCCGGCCGAAGATGGACGTCATGAAGTCCGAAAATTTCCCAAAGTTAAACGCCCCATCGCCGCCGCTACTACCTTTTCCTTGTGGTGGTGGTGGTACCATTGATTGCATTGGATTGACCCACATTGTATGATGAAGAGGTGGTTCAACATAGCGTACAGAACCGATATACGGTGGTAAAGTTGTGTAATCCATAACTGGTGGATCCGGTATAACTGGTTCCCCTGCATGCCATTGTTCATGCATCCGTCGATTCCTATCATCCAAATATCGCATGTTTATCTCGTGCTCCCGCCCTTAAACTTGGGCACGGTTCCACATTTCCAATCTCTCATGTCTCTCCTTTTCTGCTCGCTCAGCATAGGACCCATGAATGTCTGATGGTCAAATAAGGCACGTGACTCTTCTGACCAATTTCATATGTCGAAGGCCTATGCCTTTCTACCACCTCGTTCATTGACCCTACACGGGCCTAATTATTACCATATGAGCAAAACCAGCCGAATAATTCCAACCCCCGTGTTGGGAACCACTACCACCACCTACATCCCATGAAATCGGGCTCACCCATTTCCTCCACTTCTTCCACTTGTTCATCCACCTCTGCCTCCACATCTTCTCTTATCACCCTCCATCTCACATTATCACTCACAAGCTCGTGATGTCTATCAGTTTATGTGTATACCCATCTCGGTAAATCTGTCAAATTGAACTCTTTGAACACTTTGGTCATTCCCACCGAATCCTCATTAATTACACCATGATTCTTCAATAATGCTCTGATCAGTAGACAATGCGGTATTAACTTCCACTTGTTGGCTTCATGACTGATCCAAATGTTGTGCATTACTATATATTGGAAAGAAATGAGGGGTTTCCCGCACATTAATGCGTACAACACGAGAATATAAATGTTTCTCACTATCGAAATGCCCCCCCGACGGGGCACCATATTGTACAAACAAATAGACATCAACAACTTTGCCTCAATCTTCAAGTCCTTTCTCCTATTTTGATTACTCAAACCTCAACCCCCTTTAAGAACCTTTGCTAACATGTTGTGCCATTGTGGATGCTTGTCGGGACTTTCAAACATATCTTTGACAGAAGGGTACATATATGAGTTGCTCGGTTTACTGTCAAATAGAGCGATCTGATTGAACGTGTCAAAGGGCATCACAACTTCATGTCCACCCACCGTTCTAATCAATTTCATGTCGGACCCCTTCTTGTATGTGGGACATCTCAACGTGGACACCCACTCCTCAATTTCTCTATCATACAAAGTGTTACTCTCTCCATCGTAACACTTAAGAGCTGCTTACCAACCTAAGTCCTTAAATCTTTCAATTAACCCGAATGCCTCAAACTCGGCATCCTTCACCTCTTTCTCGCACATATACCCTTCGATTCTATTTTGCAAAGTGGCCATCTTATCTATGAACAACTCTGGTTTCCATTCAAGTGCATATGTTGACAACACTTTACCCCTCAAATTAGGTTTCTCAGTGGGTACATGAACTCATGCTTGTTTTTCATGCAGTCTTTGCCTTTTTTCTTGAGCTGCTCGGCTCCTAGAAGATGATGCCTTTCCTTTTCCCTTATCCTAGGTTCAACCCATCTACACACAACAATCAATTCAAACAAACCGAGTTAATTCAACGTATACCTCCCCACACTTGCTTGTTACTATGGTTGTGGATAATCACTCGTTAATCACTTTACCAAAATTTCAAAAATTGCCTCAACACATGATTTCCAATTTATCAATATAACAACCATATGTTTATAAAACTTATCCATTATCCACAACCATAATGTACAACCATTATACTAATTACTCAAACAAGCAAGTGGGTATAGTTCACATCAGTTCAATTCTACTAACAATATTTTCAATGTATACAAGGAAATTGATAAACAACATACGTTGATTGTTGAATCGGATGAAAACTAAATCTTTCTTCACACTATAATAAAAACCATCCAAAATTTCCTAAGAAATTCGTCACCCCAAGGTTCAACAAACGGATTAACACTTAACAATGAGTGCAATTAAGCTTGTTATTGTTAATCTTCACGAACATCGAATGAAATAGGGTTAAAAATCTTTGAAATTGATGGTGATATGAAGAAGTTATGATATGAAGGTTAGGGTTTGTAGAGAGGAGTTGGGAAGAAGAAGATGGTTTAAGATGGTGAAAATTGAAATAAATAATGATGGTAGGTGAAATATGTGATGTAGAATTGTGTAAAATTAGGTTATTCTTTTGTTTTTTAAACTAAAACCCGGCTCCCCCATTGCTGTCTCGATCACACCGTGGGCCAAGATTCACACCATGGTCCGCGTTTAGGTGATTCTGTTTGCTGTGTCATGTAAACTGTGGCCCACGGTTCACACCGTGGGTCATGGTTCAAGTATGTCAAAAGTGGCAGACCACACCGTACCATGGTGTGGCTTGTCACCGTGCCTAGCGGTTAACCACCGTAGGCCATGATCTACACCGTGATCCACAGTTCACTTAAATAATTTTTTTAAGAAGAAGAACTAAAATTAACATAAATGACCAGAAATTTACTTATAAAAAATAAAAACTAAAAATAAGCTAAAAATTACCCTACCCCCCCCCCCCCCATGAAAAATCCGAGTTGTCCCCAACATCAGTAAGGAATTTCCCCACACTTGATATGGAGACACTCTAAAGCGAGAAAGGTAATTTTCAAAACCAAATTTGAACAAAACGTAAACTAACTTATACAACATACCTGGACCTTTACGAAGTGGCAACATCCGGTGAGTTTAGGAGGAAACTCACCTTATCATCTTCAAGCATATTTAGTTTTTTGCCTTCTAGGTATGGTTTGAGGCAATGTCCATTCACAACTTGTTTGACTTGATTTTGTATACCTTCAATTTCAACATCACCAAACCTCCCTACTCTTGTGATAACATACGGACCCATCCATTTGCTTTTTAGCTTCCCGGAAAACAATTTGAGTCTCGAATTATACAACCATACTTTTTGCCCAACTTCAAATGTTCTCTTCCTTATCTTAGCATCATGCACCCTTTTAACTTTTCTTTATACGCTGAGGCACATTCATACGCTTCATCCCGGAATTCCTCTAGTTCACTCAACTTCAACTTTCTCAACTTTCCGGCTTCACAATAATTCATATTAACACTCTTAAGTGCCCATAATTCCCGGTGTAGGTTCCCTGGACGGATCACACGAGATATCTCGATCTACTCAGGTGCGGAATCCCTGCGTAGATCGTTACGAGTGTAGAAAGCAAACCAAAAAAACACACACGAATAAACCGAAACACGTTATATATTAATAACCGAACTCACGTGATATGAATCACTGATACAGACTCTCGATTAACTCAAATGACTAACTTAACGATTAACTCGATTCCCTCAAACCAAGTCGTAAGCTGGTATATAAATACACGACAACTTCGCCTGATATGTTCAGGCGAAGTTGTCCATAACTTCGCTTGTTCAACAAGTTCGCCTAGGCGAACTTGTTAACAACTTCGCTTAAACAAAAACATAAATAACATTACAGACTCGATTACAGACACTAGACTATGAACTACTGACATTTATGCACCAACAGACTCCCCCTTGGCAGTAGCTTCATATCTTGATCTTTAAGCACTTGTCTTGTAATCTTCAATCTTGTCTCTTCACGCATGCACTCCTTCTCTAACACAAACTGACACAACTCTTTGATACTTCCTCGCTTCGTCCTTCCAAGCAGGAATATAAAAGATTTTCTTCTCATTACGCACCTTCAGATCAGCTTGCGATAAGTTTACCAAATGCATCGGATCGTAAACTCTTAGGAGCTCTTGTTCATCCTCGTCTTCCATCACCGCCTCTGCTGTCTCACAATCCACATACCACCACTTTAGGTCTTTAAGCACATCCTTGGGCATTAGCTTCATCGGTACTTCTTTCAGGCAACGGATCGGTTTATACTTCATGACCATCCAAGGTTTTCCATCAGCTCTCAAACCTCTATCCTTGTCTTCAACAAGTTTTCCCTTCTGTGGTTTCAACAGCTCAAACTTCTTCTCTTTTATACTCTCTCTCCATACAATTTTCTCAATGACTTTAGCCATATTATCGTCATTTCGATTGATTAACCCCAATCTGGCTAAGTCTTTCACTTCACATTCCGGCAGTGTATTCAACGACCTTAACATTCTTTTAAAGTACTGAACGCCGTCATACCGTTTAATCACAAACAAATTTAATTGTTCATCATATAGCCAACAAATAATTCCTTTCTTCGACTCAGCATAGCCTTTGATATTATAACTCTTCTTGAACATGGTTGGAACAGCAGGCTTCTTAGTTTTAATAAACCAATGAGCACAACCTTCATTCCACCTAGGCTGCTCCTCCCACTCAGTCTCATCATTTTCCATCTCAGTACCCATATCGGCTTTCTCAACATCTGGGATCTCGTGTTCAACATTTTCTTCAATTATTTCACCTTCTTCAATCTCATCTTCAATCATAATCTGTGCTCCAATCTTCTCAATCTCCTCAATAGGCAGCACATCATCATCAAACATCACATCATCCTCTAGCATATCATCATCCAATTCTTTCAACGCATCGATCACATCATCATCATCATCAACCATCACCACCTCATCACCACCAACTGCACCCGCAGACTCCCCCTGAGCTGTGGAAGTCCCAAGAGCTTGAGTAGTTCTTGGCAACTCACCACCTGCACCTTTCGGTGCATTGGGATCATCGTCTCTATCATTTCTCTTATTTGTCCTTAACTCGTCGCCTCTACAGCCTGTCTCCCCCTGAGATGCCAAGAACTCCTTCATAGCATCTATAATTCTCCCATGTTCAACCAGGAGGGACGACTGTAGTTGATTCTCTGCAATAAGGCGCTGAATAGCCTGGGTCTGGATAAAGTTTATCCTTGATTGCTCTGCCACGACCCGTTCAAGTGCAGCTATTCTCTCCGAGTCTGAGAGGGTTGCATCGAAATCAAACCTCATGTTAGATGTATCTTGAGTATACTGAGGAGGGATCTCGAATGTAACCGGGACATCCGAAGCAGTTGTGAACGTAACCACAGGTGGTATCGTGACCGACAACCCTGCAGTTGCAACGACGGTAGACTCTACAAATTGTGCCACCACCTCTGAAGGAGTAAGCATTGGAGGTGGTAACGACACAATCTCCGGAGTCGTCGTCTGTAGTGTGATGGATGGGATGCCGACAGCTGATGTAGCCACCACTGTAACATCCGCAGCGCTTGTAACCTGTACAGAAGTAGGAACAATCGACATACCTGACAGTGCGGATGGAGCAAAACGTACAACCCTTGAAGTCTCTCCAGCTCCCATACCTGCACCTGTCCTCTCCTGTCTTGAACGTCTAATCAACTTGTGGATATCTTCTTCCTCTTCTTCTGATTCACTATCATCCACCGTTCTCTTTCTCTTTCCTAACGTCCTCTCTCTAGTCACTAACATCCTCCTCGCTTCATCCATAATATCATCAAGATCTGAGTCAGCCAATGTCGTAGCTGCTCTAGTAACACGCACTTCCCTAACCTGTGCAGCAGAGACCTGCACCTCTTCTTGTGGATCAAAACGGTCCATGTCGAAGAATCCTTGGCCGCCAAATGCACCATCAAGGTCTACATCCTCCTCAGCCGACACCACAGGCACAGTAGGTACATCTCGAGTTGCTCCTGCCTGTTGTGGTTGAGGGTCTCTGAGCTCATCCCCCCGAGCTGGCACATACCCTGGGTTTATTAAGAACCCAAAGAGTGGAGTATGCCTTGGACGACGTTCAGGCTTGCTCCTCGCACTCGAAGTACGGCATTGAGCAAAGATACGTTTGCTCACACTCTCCACGTATCGTATTGGGCGTCGTTGAGGCAAATTAGGAGCCACATGGTTCAAGATCATCTGGATGAATCTTGGATACATTATGAACCGCTCACGAGCCATCGCCCTCCTCTGTCTGTCGATCTCATAAAAGACCATCTGACTAAAGCTATAACGTTTGTTATAAGTCAGAGCAGTCATTGCTGACTGCATGGTCGCACCCATTCCGTCAGTACCCGCCTTCCTCCCAGACATACACACAATCATGATGTGCATGAGGAAGCGCTACTGATCGAGCAGGAACCCCTTCCGTCTCTGGGTATCGCCCAAGGGACCAGAATATCCCATTCGTAGGAATGCTCCATCACGAAACGGAGCAACAAACTCCGTAGGGTCATCCCTAGTCTACTCTCCAAATCGTAACGCCACCCGTATTTGTTCAGACGAGAACTGAACTTCTTGGTTGTTGACGGTTGCTCGCATAACCGGGGGCTAAACACGGCAATCGTATTCCACCGTCTGCCAGAAATCTTCGATATTTGGTAAGGATATCGGCAGAGTCGTCGTGATTGCGTGGAATATCCTCGAGCGAATGAGGAATGTGATGATCTCACGGTAGTCTTCAACTCCGCTCGCTTCCGGGTCTAAGGTAATGTACATATTGTGACCCGGGAAAAATTGCCTCTGGTTATCTCCGTCATCGCCTCCAGCACCTCCAGCACTTGCTACTGCAGTCATATCTGCAACAAACGAACCAAGTTAGATACACGTTAAGGTTTAACACAAGTTCGCTTATTACCATGAGCGAAGTTGTGATAACTTCTGTATAGGCGAAGTTAAAGTTGGGGCGAAGTTGGGAACAACTTCGCTTCATCTTTAAGTTCGTCTAATAATTAGAATTTAAAAGGTCCAGGCGAAGTTAATGATAACTTCGCCTCACCACAACATCGCCTCAGGCGAAGTTGAGCCTCAGGCGAAGTTACGGATAACTTCGCCTAAACCTTAAGTTCGCCTGAATCTGAATCGGCGACAGTGAGATCGATTCAAACATCGAAAATCTGGTGTTTCTGCCAATTTAGACGATTAAGGTGACTAAAACGCATGATAGTAAAGTAATCCGGACGATCAGTTTGTTCATGAACACGTAAAACAAGTTTTGAAATCGGGTATAGGTTTCGAACGTCCGAGGTCGTTAACCGGGTGTCGAAACAACCTAGGATTAACAACATTGAACATCAGTATAAGATATAGAACCCAAACACACCTTGAATACTGATTGAAATCGGAAAAAAGATAATCGGATGAAAAACGGATTAAGTTCGCTGTGATAATCGAGGATAAGTTCGCTGATATTTCAAATAATGAACTGATGACCTTTGAAAATCCTTATATAGGGGCGAAGTTATACAGGCGAAGTTACGGTTAACTTCGCCTAGGCGAAGTTATTCACAAGTTCGCCTGTTTAACAACATCGCCTATATTTACAAAATCAACCCTTATAATTTGAACATTTTGCAATTAACTTTTAAAACTTCCCTTTCAGAATTAAATAACACGATCAAGTCCAAGTAACCAGATACAAAATTATAAAACTACCTACGTACAAGAAATTTTCAAAATTAAAGTATAAGGGATCAAAATTCAGTCTCGATAGGGACCACTACGTTTTAGAAAAGATCCAAACAGGAATCATACTAATTACGTGACTGTCACATAGATTCGTGTTTAGCTGTATTATGACATAAAGAAACAGGGTGTAAGCAGGTAATATACTTAAGATGGTTTTCATCGTTTCTGTGATACGAGTTAGGTTCAATTAAGCCTCAAAATTTAAGTGGGCAACTACTCAGAGATTATGATGCCTCCTATCTATTCTCAAAGCGTATTTGGCTTTTCCCAAGTCACCCCGAATTGACCTCGACCCATAGTGTCTGATTAAGTTTGTAAGTACTCTTCATCTGGTTCCTGTTCTCTTTCTTACTCCATGATTAAGAAGTCTTGATATGTTGAACTCTAGAATGTTTCAATAACTCATAAGTTTTTTTATTTATTTATTTATTTTTTTTTTATGATAAACATTTACATAGACTTCAGAGTAGTAACCAACTGCAAGTCCCGAATCTGGATCACTGCAGTTTCTTGAAACGCTATCTTCACGGGAATCAGAACACTTACGGGCTCGTGTATGACTGGGTAATCGCTTTTCTGCCTATCATTCGGAAAGATATAAATAGAGACATGCAAAACTCATAAGGAGTTTCCACGTAAAATCAAGTAGTTTTAGTTTGTATCACATCTACTTTTACGCACCATAAAATGTTACCATGACATACAATGACTGTCCTAAAGCGTTTTTTTCAAATATAACTTCACTAGTTAAGCACACAGAATCAGTATATCTATCATTTTCCAAGGTTGGATCAATTTTCTGTTAAACATAGCAAACGAACTTCTTACGAAGTAACAGACTTGAAAAATAATTTCATTTCCCTCTAAAAATTTTAACATTAATCGCCCCGACCAAAACAAAGTCTTCAGGTAAACGGCTATCCCGAAGATCCAATGGATCAGTTGGACCGACCACATACTAGTATGTGTCCTTCTAACTAAGTATGATCGACTAATTTTAAGCGAAAAAATGAAAACTCATCATAAACCGCCCCGGTCACTTTCAGTCATCTGGTTAATGGCTATCTTCAAAATCTACAAGTAGAAAATGAGGACCAAAACATATCCGAAGACAAGTCCTTCAAACCGAGGTAACCGACATATTTTAAGCGATAGTGACGTTTTTTTTTTTTTTTTTTTTTTTTTTTTTTCAAATATAACATGAAAAGCATGGTTACTCGGGATTGATCATCCCATTCAACTCAATAAGGTTTTGAAATCTCGTTTTGTCAAACGCTTTAGTATATAAATCAGCGAAATTATCAAGCGTATCCACCTTTTCAAGCACAATCAGTTTCTTCTCAGCACAATCCCGTATAAAATGATAACGTATGTCAATATGTTTAGTTTTACTATGCTTCACGGGATTGTTAGTTACTGAGATAGCAGCTGTGTTATCAATGCAAATAGGTGTAAGTAATAAATTCAGACCATAGTCGCGCAACTGTTGTTGAATCCAAAGAACCTGGGAGCAGCAGTTGGATGCTGCCATGTATTCTGCTTCACAGGTTGAAATTGCGACCGAAGTCTGTTTCTTGCATTGCCACGACACCAATCTGCCACCAAGAAACTGACATCCTCCAGTTGTTGACTTCCGACTCTGATTGCACCCTCCATAATCAGAATCTGTGTAAGCGACTAGCTCCAAGTCTCCTCCTCTCGGGTACCACAACCCCAGCTTCGGTTTGCCCTTGAGATACCGCAAGATCCTCTTCACACCCTTCATGTGAGATTCCTTTGGGTTTGCCTGAAAACGAGCACAAAGACAAACAGCAAACATTATATCAGGCCTAGAAGCAGTTAAGTACATTAAAGAACCTATAATCGCCCGATACTGAGTTGGGTCCACATCTGCATCACCGTCTGACTCAGCACCCAATTTGTGATTGACGCAGATTGGAGTGTCGAATGGAGTGCTATCCTCCATCTTGAAGCGTTTGAGCACATCATGGACATACTTGGTCTGATGAATGAACATCCCATCCTTCTTCTGATCAACCTGCAATCCTAAAAAGAAAGTTAGTTCACCCATAGCACTCATTTCAAACCTTTTCTTCATGACGTCCTCAAACTCCTGACACATGGAGACTTTAGATGCAGCAAAGATAATGTCATCCACGTAGACTTGCACCAGCAGGAAGTCGCTTCCTTCTCTCTTAACGAACAGCGTGCTATCAATCTTCCCTCTTTCAAACCCATTTTCAAGCAAGTAATCTGATAAAGTTGAATACCAGGCACGAGGTGCCTGATGTAGTCCATACAATACCTTGCTTAACTTGTACACGTGATCAGGAAATTCTGGGTCAGGAAAACCCGGAGGTTGCTCAACATACACTACCTCATCAACTTTCCCATTCAGAAACGCACTCTTCACATCCAACTGAAATACCTTCATCTTCTTATAAGCAGCGAACGCCAAAAACAATCTAATGGCTTCCAACCTTGCGACAGGAGCGAACACTTCATTATAATCAATCCCCTCTTGTTGATTAAAACCTTTAACGACTAGCCTCGCCATGTTTCTTATGATAATCCCTTTCTCATCTCTCTTGCACTTAAACACACATTTAGTGCCTATCGCATGCACATGCTTCGGTTTTTCAACCAAAGTCCAAACTTCCATTTTCTTGAATTGAGCCAACTCTTCTTGCATTGCTTCGACCCACGAGCTGTCCTTGAGAGCCATTTGATAATTCTTCGGTTCAATCTGGCTGATGAAGCAGGTGTACAAGCATTCGTTGATTATCCCTGTCTCCTTGATGCTTGTGTAAACACAGGTGTGCTCATTCAAGCTACGTCTTGTTTGTACACCGTAGGACACATCACCAATCACATTCTCCAAAGGGTGATCTTTATGAATCCTCGTGGTCGGAACAGAACCGACATGCAAATTGTCTTCCAAGTTAGAAGAGAGCTCGTCAATGGTTGTTTCATGCTGAGAGTGAAATGGATTGAAAAATTCTTCTTCAGTCGAGGCAGTAGGGGTATCGACAGCATTTGATGAGGAAGGTTGACATTTATCGATCAGCTGTCTTTGCAATTGGTTTTCTTCCTCATCAAGGATCATCTTCGTAGCAACTCTCTCTTCTTCTTCAGCAATATCCAAATACGGTATGTTAAAAGACTTAAAAAGTTTAACATAGTCGAAAAACTCAGCAGGTCCGTTGCTTGGTTTTGGCGGTTGGTAACTTGTGATATCAGTGTTACACACCACCTCAACCTTGCTGGTCGATGTATTGAAGACACGTCTGTTGGGAGTCCCAACAACATAACCGACTAAGATTCCTTCATCGGCTACTTCACAAAATTTAGAATTTGTCTTCAAAATCGAACAAGGGGACCCGAATGGTTCAAGACCACTCAAGTTGGGCTTTCTCCCATGCATAAGCTCATAACACGTTTTACCAAGTCTTTTAACAGTTAAGACTCTATTCAGAACATAACATGCTGTAGCAACAGCTTCAGCCCAAAACACCACAGGAAGCTTCGAATCAGCCAACATTGTTCTGGCTCCTTCAATTAATGTTCTGTTCTTCCGTTCAGCCACTCCATTCTGTTGCGGTGTGTACGGAGCGCTGTATTGGTGTTCAATCCCTCTCTGAAGGCAGAAGATCTACATTTCAAAATTCTTGAACTCCGTTCCATTGTCACTCCTGATGAACTTAACCCTTTTATTCATAACGTTCTCAACTTTGGTAATCAAATTCTTCACCATCGGAGCCGTTTCGTCTTTTGATTTCAGGAAATATACCCACGAATATCGTGAGTAGTCATCAGTGATCACCAAGCAATAAGAAGTTCCTCCTAGACTTTTTGCATTCACGGGACCGAAGAGATCCATGTGAAGCAACTCCAGAGTACTGGCAATTGAATTGACTTTCTTGGTGAGATGGGATTTCTTGTGCTGCTTTCCCTTCTTGCACGCTATACATTTATCTTCAAAATTGAAATTCTTCAAGGGAACGCCCAGCACAAGTCCATTCCTGACAATGTGGTTCATCTTCCGAAGATGAATGTGCCCCATTCTCCTATGCCACAATTCGGACTCTGATTCACTCGCTTTTGTCATAAGGCATGATTCTGCCGTGGCCATTTCAGTTGATCTCATATCCATAATATATGTATTTCTTTCACGTGGAGCCTTCATCACAATCCACTCCTCTGGTATCTGAAAACCAGGTTTCAACACGATCGCCTCATTCTTTGTAAAATGAACGGTGTACTCCTTATCACAGATCTGCGACACACTCAGCAGATTGTGCTTCAATTCTTCTACAAAGTTAACCTTCTCCAAAGTCATCTTTCCGTTTGACACCGTTCCCATTCCAGTAATCTTGCAACCACTTTCACCGGCAAAGCTCACTCTCCCTCCTTGAACAGGTTTCAAATCGTGTAACAAGTAATTGTTACCCGTCATGTGCCGGGAACAGCCGCTATCTACAACCCAAAGATTGTTGGCAGCCCTGTTCAACTGTTCCTGCACAATAAAGCAAAAGATTAGAATTTAGGGATCCAAGAGCAATTGGTCTTGGATCTATACATCCCAAACTTTGGCTTTCCAAAGTTAGTATTTCGATAATTCCTGTAAGTTCCATTAGGATATCTCATTGAAGATTGATTGTGAGGCCTACCAAACCTCTGTGAATTGAGAGAATTATAACTTGTGGTTTGGTTATTAGCAGTGTAAAACTGAGATTTGTTTCTATGAAAACCTGAATTAGTCACATTTTTGAATTTTAAGTGGTTTTCATTTTTAGCAGCATGATAATTACTATTAGGTTTATTCTCAGCTTTAGTAGGCCTTACACCTCTGAATTGCTGCTTCAGAGGGAAATTTGCAACAAGATGTCCTAATTGATTACATCTAAAACAACACCTATGCTCAACTTTTTTATCAACCGGTGTTTTAGATGTCGAGGCTTTAATACCGCCCGTTCGTCTCACATATGGTGGGACGTACGGGTTTAGTGGAGTACTCTTTTTATTTGTTTTATCTTTTTCTCCACTCTTGGGTAACACAACCTCCTCTTTTGCCTTACCAGACTCGGATGACTTATCCGAATCTGACGAGACTGGACTTTGATCAGAAATTTCAACACTTGAAACAGGCGAACTTGTTTCGCCTCTGCTAACATTTGGTTCTTTAACAGTTACTTTAATTGGCACTGTCTGAGCAACCTCAAAGTCAACAGATTTCTGAACACTAGGGTTAAAAGTGTAATTGTGATTGTACGGTGGTGGAACCTCATGATAACCGATTCCTCCCCTCTTGACAGAGGAACCTTGATCACTAACAAGGTGATCAAGAATAGCAGAGGAATTTCTGAACTGCTCCAGTTTTTGATTCAGTTCCACCACTTTCACCTGGTGGTCAGCAATCTGTTTTTCTCTCTCAGCAATTAGTTTGGTCTTTTCTTCCAAAACTTCATAACTTAAATCAATCACTTCAATTTTTTCAGCAAGTTTTGTTTTTAAACTTTTAACATCTTTTTCACAAGCTTTTATTTTAATTTTATAATTATTTTCTCTTGATTTAATAAAGTGATGATCTTCTTTTAACGTTTTAAACTCAGCATCCAAACTAACATACTGATCAGTTATGGTTGCTAGTTGCTCAGACAAGTTCTCACATTTTGAACAAGTTGGTTTAGAACGTACCTCGGAGAGCTGATCTTTAACATCTGCCATGAAAGCTTTTTCTTCTCCGGTAACCTTCTCACTTTCTTCAGTTTCAACCTTCGCCAAATTTGCCTGCTCAAAAGTTTCTTTAGACAGCAGGTTCAAGTTGTATTCACCATCTTCTCTGGACATCATCGCACTATAATCTTTAGAACCTCCACTTTGCTGTGTAGACCTGCCCTGACTTCGTTCTACACGCTCATTCCTGCATTCCTTTGCAAAGTGACCGTTTTGTTGACAATTGTAGCATCTCACCTTTGCCTTGTCAAACCCCGGCTTTCCACCGACAAACTTCCTTCCCGTCTTTCTCATAAACCTTTTTACTCTTCTCACGATCATGGCCATTTGCCATTGTAAATCCATTTCTTCCATATCGTCAGCATCAATTTGATCATAATCTTCATCCAACATAGCTGGATCAACAATCTTCCCTTGAATGTAGTTCTTATAGGAAGCAATGAAAATAGCATATAGACCAAACTGCTCTTCAGCAACTTGACACTCATAGGCATCTTGGAGTAGTTGTTGCTGGGAGAACTTGGAGAGCAACTACTCTTGCTTACCTGGGGTTGAGAACCACTCGATCCAGCTGCTACATAGCAAACATCCCCATTTGTGTTAACTGACACATGCCCCTCATGTGATGAGTTGGGGCCCGACTCTCCCTTTGTGTAGTAGGCAGCAGATTCAGTCTTCGATCCTGAGCTAGTGTTGACTTTAGCTCCATACATACCTGGATCTTGAACCTGATCCATAGGTGTCTCTTTTCTGACCATGTTAAGCTCAAAGGTTCTGAGCTTGTTGACAGCCGTTTCAAGATCATATGTGGGAAAGTCCTTGTCTTCCCTCATCAGCACAGTGTACATCTCCCATTTTGGTGGGAGAGCATCTAGAAGCTTCTCAACTATTTCTTCTTCTCGGTAGGAAATTGAATAGTTGCTCAATTCAGTCATCAGATGGTAATATCGAGTGATAATATCATCTAAGGATTCATTCTTCAAATACTTGAAGACTGAGAACTGGGTTTTGAGCAATTTTATCTTTGAAGCACGGATTCCTACATTCCCCTCAAATCTGTTCTCAAGAGCTTCCCAAAGCTCTCTTGCTGATGTATACTTTCTGAACGTATGAAGGATCTCTTGAGGAAGAGCCATAGTAATAGCAGCATGAGCCTTGCTCTCGGCCTCATACATCTTTTTCTCTTCTTCTTCCATTTTACTACATTTTTTAATTTGATCACGACCTTCATACTCCATAACTGGTGGAATATAACCATCCTAGATGCATACCCACATCTTCGCATCCTGGTATTTGACGTATTGTATGAACCGATCCTTCCATGCAACGAAATCGGTTCCCTTCAGCAAACTTGGGGCCTTGGTAGCTGACCCTGCTTCAACTTCCATCTTCACTAACCCAGAGATGTTGATCGACGACATCTTTCCCGAAAAGTAAGAAACCTGAAAAATTAAATTTTTTTTTATATTAAAGTACTGTAGGCGAAGTTACGGATAACTTCGCTTGAAGTAGGCGAAGTTGTAGAGAACTTCGCTGAAGAACTTTGCTGATAACACTGCTGATTAACTTCGCTGATTCTTAACTTCGCTTGAGGTAAGCGAACTTAAGAGGTAGGCGAAGTTGTAGAGAACTTCGCTTGAGTTAGGCGAACTTGAGAAGGTAGGCGAAGTTGTGGATAACTTCGCTTAACCTTATATCTTCGCCGAAACCCTACGCACAGTGGCGGCAACTTCGCCTGATGAACACGGAAGATTTGCAGATCTGTAAATCGGATTTTAACGAGGTTTTTGACGGTGTAAAGGCTTGAACACGGTGGTAGGAGGTAAGAATGATCAAAAACACAGAAAACACGTCCCGCGAATAGTCGAAACGGGACGATTTCTACACCCTCGTGAATATCCCGAACCACACAATCGAGCAAAAGATCTGATACCAATTGTAGGTTCCCTGGACGGATCACACGAGATATCTCGATCTACTCAGGTGCGGAATCCCTGCGTAGATCGTTACGAGCGTAGAAAGCAAACCAAACAAACACACACGAATAAACCGAAACACGTTATATATTAATAACCGAACTCACGTGATATGAATCACTGATACAGACTCTCGATTAACTCAAACGACTAACTTAACGATTAACTCGATTCCCTCAAACCAAGTCGTAAGCTGGTATATAAATACACGACAACTTCGCCTGATATGTTTAGGCGAAGTTGTCCATAACTTCGCTTGTTCAACAAGTTCGCCTAGGCGAACTTGTTAACAACTTCGCTTAAACAAAAACATAAATAACATTACAGACTCGATTACAGACACTAGACTATGAACTACTGACATTTATGCACCAACACCCGGTGAGACAACTCCATTGGTAAATGACACCCCTTTCCGTACACCAATGGATAAGGAGTAGTACCAGTCGGTGTCTTGTAAGCGGTTCGATATGCCCATAACGCATCATCCAACTTAACCGACCAATCTTTCCTATCCACCTGAACCGTTTTCATCAAAATTTCCTTAATTTGGTGATTGGAAACTTCAACTTGACTACTTGTTTGAGGATGGTAAGGTGTTGCAATTCGATGATTAACACCATAACGTTTTAACAACTTACCAAACGTGAAGTTCTTGAAGTGCGATCCACCATCACTTATAATTACTCTTGGGATACCAAATCTTGAAAAAAAATTAGCTTGGACAAACTTACAAACCACAGAGTGATCATTAGTTCTTGTTGCAACAACTTCAACCCATTCGACACATATTCAACCGCAACAAGAATGTACATGTACCCATACGAGTTCGGAAACGAGCCCATAAAGTCTATGCCCCAAACATCAAAAATGTCAACCACCAAAATGGGTTGTAAAGGCATTTCATTCCTTTTGATATACCCCCCATTCGTTGATAATTCAAGCATTGTCGGGCATATTCATTAGCATCTTTGAAAAGTGTTGGCCAATACAACCCGCATGTTAGTATTTTATACCCCGTTTTTTATCCACTAAAATGGCCCCACATGCCGATGAATGAGCATGCTTAAAAATCTCATGCACTTCATTTTCGTGTACACATCTTCTAAGAACATGATACGCTCCAACCTTAAAAGGTCCGGTTCATCCGATATGTATTGCTTGACTTTGGACATGAACTGTTGCCTCCATTTCTTTGACCAATGTTCCGGGATCGCACCCGTGGCTAAATAATTAACATAATGGGCATACCACGGTGCGGTTGAGATGGCGTGTAACATTCTTTACTTTTCAAATCCGAAACCCGACCCTGTGATTTTATCTTTTTATTTCTTGTGCCTCATTTATTATTCGAACGCTCGTTACTAATTCCTGCCTTCATTTAAGTATATATATATATATATATATATATTGATAATAACAATCATTTCTATGCAATAATACCCCCCCTAACTAACTTTATACCACTTTGAATCCACAACTAAAGATTAGGGACCAAAGTGAAATTAACTTCCAAGCTTTCCCTCCTCTTTCTTCTTCTTCACGAACCAGCCAAACAATCCCCCCCCCTTGTGATTTTTGATCCATATAATCTGTCGAGAAACACGTAATTGACCTTGTATAAACGTTAAGTGATCAAAAACGCGTCTAAATCATACCTTAATTGTGTTAATCAACAAGGATTTGACAGTCATTCACACCCTAACATACCACGACCCAATTTATCCCGAAACCCTATAAATACAGGTCTATAATGCCATTAAATGGACACACACCATCCTCTTCCCATCACCGTTCAAACCCCCACTGTTAATTGTGTAAACGAGACCTGCAAGACCTTTACTTGGATCCTGTTTGGCCGTCGGCTGTTGTAACCAGTTCAACCTCAATCCGTCTTTGTTATATGTATTAAGTTCGTGCATTTTGCTCGTTGTAATCAGTATTGCAGAAACCCTAACAGTAATTAAGCAATAACATATCGGATTAACGGATTGAATGTTTAGGGTTCTTATAAAATTTGGGGGTTTAGGGCTGATCTGTTTATAAATATTTATCCAAACACTTAAACGAAATACCAACCTAGACCAGTTGGCTGCTGAGGTGCGTTAAACTTCTTAAGCCACCCACTGGCGTGGGTTCGAGTCCTGGCCAGCCCCCTTTTTGGAAACTATTTTTCTTTTAATTGTTTTATTAATTTTAGAAGGTTTATAAATAATTATGGTTAGTAGTAAATATTAAATAAAACTTATTTTGTTAAACTGACATATAAACCGATCTTTTCTTTCGAACTCCGGCTAAAAGCCATCAATATATTTATGTATGTATGTACATTTTTAATAGATTATTTAAGGTTTTAATATTCGAAAAGGGCTTTAAGTTAATATGTACATTTAAAAAGAAGTTGTAAATTAAAATACATATTTAATGAAATATCATTAATCTGCAAGTACTTTATGAAAGTTCATATTTTATATCGGTATTATTATTAGTTATCAATTATTCGCAATGTTAATCTTAAAATGAAATCTTTATTAATCAAAAGTGTATATATAAACATCAAATGTATTTTTAGCTTAAAATAATTATTTAAAACAAATCTCTTTATATGATTTATCCAAAGCCTTATATATAATTACTTTTTGTGATTTTGTATAATTAAAATAATGTTATTTATGATAAACCGTCGTTAAATAAAAGTAATAAAAATTTATAATAAATCTAAATCATGTTTAATTTCCAAAAGAACTCTCCCGATCATAAATCCCGAACCTCTATCTAGTTTTGGATCGTGATTGAATTCATATTTGACTTCCGTAATTATTGCTTTATTAGGATATCTTGTTAGTAATTTCCCAAAGAGCTTGATCTTTCTTTTGTGTCTTGACGTGTCATTTTCTCTTGCTTATTTACTAAGGTGAGTTTACATATCCCCCTTTTCATCTTATATATTTTGGGGGTGACATGTATACCCTATTTACATTACTCGTTTTTAATTCCACATCTATTTCAAACACAATTCAATATATGTTTATGTGTGATTATTGCATGTTCTATGATAATGCTCTATATGCTTAATTGTTTATATTATGTTTCGTGGTTGGTATTTCATCCTCATCTAGTATGATCATACATTTACCCAAATACTTTGATTTCGTTTCAATAAGAACGGGTCCACATCTATTTAGTTGTTTGTGTTTTCATAAGAATTTTAATACTCATCATTTACATATGAATTGTGATTTATCTATATATATATATTTATAAAACTAAAACATATGTATCCTCACCAACATTCGTGTTGACAAACTTTATTTTTATACATGTTACAGGTACAAGTAGTTGATATTATTCAAGACTGAAGACAATAGTTTGACCTTAGGATATCTATTCAAACAATAAATATGATGTAATTGTTTTGCTTATTATAATTGTGTACTTGTTTAGATATTAATGAATTCAATAACTATTGTCACTTTAATTAGTGTCTTCTGAGGTACTGTCCAATCAATACGTTACGCCCCGGCATGTTCTGCCTTTGGTCGGGGTGTGACACGGCGAGCAACTGTTCATCCGGAAACTTTTCATTTATCTCCATCGGATCATCAACACCTTCAAGTGGAATCCGAGACAAGTGATCTGCCACTACATTCTCACAACCTTTCTTGTCCCGGATTTCAAGATCAAATTCTTGCAACAATAATACCCATCGAATCAAACGCGGTTTCGCATCTTTCTTATCCATTAAATATCGGACCGCGCTATGATTCGAATACACCACAACTTTACTTCCCAAAATACACGACCGAAATTTATCCAAGGCATACACCACCGCAAGTAACTCTTTTTCGGTGATAGTGTAATTCAATTGCGCCTCGGGGCATTACACAGTCTAAAATGGCATTCGCCTAAAGACAAAAGTGCCATATGGACAAGTGAAGGTGGTTTTGTGTTGGTCGTCGGGATGAATTGAAATTTGATTGTAACCCGAATATCCATCCAAGAAACAATAACATTTTTGACCAGAAAGTTTTTCAATTATTTGATCGATGAATGCTAATGGAAAATGGTCTTTTGAGGTTGCATTATTTAATTTTCTATAATCATTGCGCACTCGCCACCCGGTTACCTGTCGGTTGGCGATTTGTTCACCATTATCATCTTATATTACCTGGATGCCGACTTTCTTGGGTACTACCTGTGTCGGGCTCACCCATGCACTGTCTCAAATAGGATAAATGATCCCCGCATCCAACCACTTAATCACCTCCTTTTTCACCACCTCTCGCAAATTCGGGTTCAATCTTCTTTGAGTTTCCCTTGTTGGTTTAGCCTTCTCATTAGTAATCATTTTATGCATTACAATCGAAAGACTAATACCCTTTAAATCTGCAAGTGTCCGTCCAATGACAGCCTTATATGCTCCCAAAACCTTTACCAACGCCTTCTCTTGATCTTCCTCCAAGTTTGAAGCAATGATAACCGGAAGGCTTTCATTATCCCCTAAAAATGCATAATTCAAATGACTTGGAAGTTCCTTCAATTCAACCTTTGGTGGACACTCCAAAGATGGCTTTGTGTCCGAATTGATCTTCGTTGGTAAATTCTCAAATTGATGAGTCCACGGTGGTCTTCCTTCTTGCATAGCTAAAGCATCTTGTTTTTGTTCTTCCACCCGCAAAGCACACACGTGTACCTGTTCAGAATCATCACAAATACAAGCATCCACACCATCTTCATCGATTTGTTCACCATTATCATCTTATATTACCTGGATGCCGACTTTCTTGGGTACTACCTGTGTCGGGCTCACCCATGCACTGTCTCAAATAGGATAAATGATCCCCGCATCCAACCACTTAATCACCTCCTTTTTCACCACCTCTCGCAAATTCGGGTTCAATCTTCTTTGAGTTTCCCTTGTTGGTTTAGCCTTCTCATTAGTAATCATTTTATGCATTACAATCGAAAGACTAATACCCTTTAAATCTGCAAGTGTCCGTCCAATGACAGCCTTATATGCTCCCAAAACCTTTACCAACGCCTTCTCTTGATCTTCCTCCAAGTTTGATGCAATGATAACCGGAAGGCTTTCATTATCCCCTAAAAATGCATAATTCAAATGACTTGGAAGTTCCTTCAATTCAACCTTTGGTGGACACTCCAAAGATGGCTTTGTGTCCGAATTGATCTTCGTTGGTAAATTCTCAAATTGATGAGTCCACTGTTGTCTTCCTTCTTGCATAGCTAAAGCATCTTGTTTTTGTTCTTCCACCCGCAAAGCACACACGTGTACCTGTTCAGAATCATCACAAATACAAGCATCCACACCATCTTCATCGATTTATGAGGAATAGAATGATCCACCAAATCTGCCATAAAACATTCTTCACCACTCAAAGAATTAGCAACATTAGTAAAAGCATTAAGGCGCATTTTTCGATTACCAAATGCCATGTCAACTGTACCAAATCTACAATCAATGATTACATGGGCAGTGAATGGTCGACCCAAGATAACAATTTGTTGTTGACTTGGGTCACCCGATGAATAATCTAACACCAAAAAATCCTAAGGTTAATAAATATCCTCCACTTTAACAATTACATCCCGCACGATTTCACGGGGGACTTTATGGGACAAATCTGCCAATAAAACCGTGGTTTAAACACCTTTCAACTGACCAAATTCATATTGGTCATATATACCCCCTGAGAGAATTCTTACTCCGGCCGCAAGATCTAGTAATGCCCTAGACATTTGAAAATCGCCAACTTGAGTATTAATTAAAGGCTTTCCCGGATCTTAGAGCTTAGGAGGAAGATCTCCTTTTAAAACCGCACTTACCCGCTCGGTTAAATCCATCCGCTTAGGCACTTTTTGTTGCCTCTTTTGGGTGCATAATTCATTCAAAAATTTAGCATAAGCGGGCACTTGCTTTATTTCCTCAAGTAGAGGTAAATTCACTTTTACCTATTTAAATAATTCCCACATTTCTTCTTTTTGAGGACCCCGTTTAAAAATTACGTTTTTCTTACCCGCGACAAGCAAAGCCGAAGGAAATGGAACCACATTTGGTTAGACTTCCTTATTTTCATCTTTTAAATTTGCATCTTGACCCGATGTTTGTAATGGTTTTTCAAAAGTGACATGTTTAGTGGGTTTATTAGTTACAATTTCATCATTACTTGCACTACCCGTAATGTCCTCAACTTCCACATCAACCACACCTGGTGATAAATCTTTTTTGTATTCTTTACCACTTCTCAAAACTGTTGGTGCACATTTTGTGGCCGTCGCTTGGCGAATAGTTTAGAATGTTTATGTTGTATGCTGTACACCTAGGTAGTGGTTCACGCTGAAAGTGATCCATTTGAAAGAGCATTTTCAAATGGATACTCATTCGATCGAACCAGTTTCTGATTCGATCGAATGAGTCTGCCATTCGATCGAATAGGACTCATTCGATCGAATGAGTCTGCCATTCGATCGAATAGGACTCATTCGATCGAATGAGTCCTGACCGAATGGCAGCGGGTATAAATACCAGCTTTCAGTCGTGAACAGGTAAGGTTTTCGAGGTTTTTGCGTGCCCGGAGCCCAGGTGCTGTCCGGATGAGGGGGGAGGCCATGCTCGACCTCCCCCTGCCATAGATCGTGATTTCTCTGTTTAAACAAGCATGTAACCGTTCGCGTTTATCAATAAAGTGTTTGTTTTTATCTTTGATCTGTGGTTGAAACCTTCCGTCCCGAACCTGCTCGGATCGTCTCGGTCCCGGCTGAGCTAACAAAGTGGCATCAGAGCCTTTGGTTCTTGATTCTCGGTAGATTCGTGGTAAAAATTGCGTTTTTAGAGTCAAATTCGTTATTTTTACGTAAAATTTCCGGTAAAATCTTGGTTTTTGGTCTTGTGTTCATCGGTTTTGTGTCAAAAACAGTTAATATTGTCATATTTTGGTTTTTGATCAAAGGATTTCGTGTTAAAATTCGGGTTTTCGTCAAGAACGTTCTTCGCGTTCTTCGTGTTCTTCGAGTTTTTGGTTGTTTTGATCCGTTTTTGGGTTGGAATTAAGTTGTGTTTATGTTATAAGTTTAAAAATAGTCATAAAGTGGTCCTCGATCGTCAAGATTTCTTGTTTTTGTTTCAAAATCCGAATTTTCGTCAAAATCTTCTAATTTTGGAAAATCCAGATTTCACGATCGAATCAGTCTATTTTAGGAACCCATTCGATCGAATAGCCCTCCTATTCGATCGAACAAGTTTAAACGTTGACCGAACCAGCTTTTCCCGCCTCAACATACGCTCCCTTCGTTCGATCGAATAAGTCCCAATCATTCGATCGAACCAGTACCCAACCGATCGACTTAGTCACCCATTTGATCAACCCATTCGATCAGTGTCAAATTCGATTGTCATAACCCATCCGATCGACTAAGTCAACATCAGAACCGAACCAAGACCCCATTCGATCGAACTAGTTCCCAATCGATCGAACAAGATACACAACCCGTTTCGTTCGAACCAGATACTTATCCGACCGAACCTAACACCCTATTCGATCGAAAAAGTTCCCATTCGATCGAATCAGCCTCATAACACCAGAACCTTAACCCAAACAGACATTCGATCGAGTCAGCTCACACCCGATCGAATAGACCACTCATCCGATCGAATACAACACATTCGATCAGCAGACTGTTTTTTCAACACTTAGCAAATTTTAAGTGTTTTTCAGTCTTCTCGGAGTTAAGCAAACATGTCTTCAAGTACAAGCACAACCAAGAGGATCCAGTCAATCCTCGAAAGTGACTCGGAATCGGGAAGCTATAACAAGCCTCCTAAGCTAATGGCGTTAAACGAGTTCAACACTTGGAAGACTAGATTCCAGATTCACATAACCGGTGTGAATCCTGGATTATGGGAAGCTGTTCAAACAGCTTGGGTTCATCCGACCAACGACGATGGTGAAGCTTTAAGCTATTTCAGGCTGTCTGATGAACAGAAGACAGCATTTGAAGCTGAAAAAAAGGCTTTCTCACTACTATCACAAGCCCTTTCCAGCGATTTGTTTCACCAGTTCAACCAATTCACTACAGCGTCAACACTATGGAACGCCTTGGTTGAAAGATGTGAAGGGTCGGATTCACTGAGAGATATTCACGCTAGGGAACTAAAGCGTGAATTCGATTTGTTTGGTCCGGAATCAGGAGAAGATATCGAGTCACTGCTGTCGAGATTTTATCATCTCATGTCTGAGCTCAAGGCCTACAACGTTAGAACTACTGGCACTGAGAAAGTGAGATGTCTAGCACAAGGTCTCCCACCCAGTTGGAGCACCTTTCTAACGGTGATGAGAAGAAGTCACCAACTCGAAACAATTCTTCTCTCTGATTTCATTAAAGAGATCAGACAAGAGGATGCTGAACTGAGAGCCTCCTCAAGAAAGCCAAGATCAACACCTGACAAATCGTTATACATGTCAAAATCTCCGTTGTCAGATGTAAATGATCATGCACCGATCAAGACTGCTTTCGTCTCCTCAGTGTCGAATTCAAAGGGGACTGAAACAAGATCGTCTGTTCCACCACCGTCAACTCCCGGTAATGCAAGTACAAACTCCGGAACCAAGCCCATGGAAAAAGCAACGTTAAATACAGAGGGCTTGGGAGCTGTAACTGTTGAGGTTGCCAAAGAACACATGGCAACTCTGGGTACGATTATAGAGTCATACAGTTTGATGGTAGCTGGAAAGTTGGGAAATAGTCATCTGGACAGCGATGACTACGAACAATTGGATGAAGACGACATGGAACGCATAGATATTATGTGGGCACTTGGCAGTGCGTTCCGAAGGGCCAAGAAATGGACAAAGAAAACCGGTCAGGCCCTCACTATCAACAACAAATCCAAGTTCGGCTTTGACAAAAACAAAGTCAAATGTTACAACTGTGGTGAACTTGGTCACTTCGCCAAGGAGTGTTCGAAGCCCAGACGGGAAGGTCATCAATACCCTTTCCGAACCACTTCTTCAACATCCACTCCTACTGCTGCTGCTGCAAATGTCAATCTTGAGAGACAACTGGCCCCTCAAAACCCAACAGCAACCAACAACATCAACAATGAAACTGCTCTTGCAGTTCAAGGAGATGAGGGTGAAACTTGGAACTTCAACATAAATATGGCTGATCTAGATGGAGACTCAGATTCTGGGTCTGTGGTTTCCTCGAAAAACGAAGCATATATAGTCGAGGAACCAGCTACTGAAGTTCAAGTAGTAGATGCAGAGGCTGAAGTGGTAGTTACGGAGATGAAAGAGGATCATGAGAACGAGTCAAACACTCCTCAAACATCTCAAAGTTCAACAATTCACAAGGAGACTGCTAAGGATGAAGAAGTCAAAGAAGCAGAAATTAAAGTAACTTCTCCATCGTTTTTGGGTAGAGCGGGGAAACTATGCTCCGCGTTCATGGCAGACACTTCATCAAATGCCAAGGTAAGTTCTAACCCTTCAACTCCTAAATCTGTAAATGTTAAATGCTTAAAATGTGAGTTGTATGAACAAGAAATTCAATCTCTAAAAGAGAGAATTGAAGATCTCGAGGCTTACAAACAAGCAGCCTCAAGATCTTTAATGGAACTGACTGACGCGCTTGCACAGAATAAGGCTTGGAAGCAGAAAGAGTCTGTTTTTAAAGAAAAGATTGATGGCCTTAAGCGTCAGAACAAGGAACTTGAAATATGTGTTCTTAATCAACAAGATTCTATCAATTTTCACATAAATAAGAATAATGTTTTGAAAAAAGAATTGGAAAACTTGAAAGCTGATTTTGAATCATTAAATTTCAAATTAAAAAGTTATTCAAATTCATCTTATTTATTAGAACACATTATTCCCGAGTTCCGAGGCAAAAAGGAAAAAGGAGTGGGATACAACAATGTCCCACCCCCGATCCTGAATCAATTTGCAAGCACACCAGGAGCTGTGCCGGATGATGAATCAAATGATTATATACCCGAGGACACAAACCAAATTTCTAAGTCTAAGGGTAAAGAAGTCATTGACCCGGCTCCTGAGTCCAAACAAAATGTTGATGCCACAGACTTAGGTTCTACAACTAAATCGGGCCCACCACCATCTAAGTCAAAGGCAACAACAACAAGAAGTTCTCAGAAGAAAAAGTTTAATCCTAAATCTGAGAAAGTCTATGTGGAACATAGTACCCAGTTTGTAAAGGAGGGTAACGTTAATGAAAAACATAATTTCCCAAAACACCCTCCTAGACAAACTCCACCCCAAAATGTCAAATCCAGGGGGTACTATGATAACAGACAAAACCAGAGTTATTTCTCTCCACCAAGTCAAAGGGGGAGAAACTACTGTTTTTCGTGTGGAGAGGTAGGGCATATAGCAAGATTTTGCTATAAGTACACGGATCCTAAGCAGTACATATCGACTCCGGATCCGAGGTATGTCAAGTCACCTCCTAGGAGGAGACCGACCATTGACATTCAAGGTCAAGAACGGTTTCACACACCGAGGTCGGTTTCTCCTCGGAAACCTCAGCCAACCTCACCACACCAATTCCCAAACCCCTCAGATCCAAGTGTTTCCACTTCGACAAGTGAAACCCAGTCTTCAACCAGCTATCTCAAACATGTTGAGAAGAAGACTGACTTTTGGAAACCAAAGAAAACTAACACTGTTGATAACAACGTCAAATCTGAAAACAGTGTTAATGAGGGTAAATGGATTGAATTGTTCATTCGTGATGAAGATGGAAAACCCAAGACCTTAAGGGCTTGGGTTTCCAATGATATTTAAACCTTTTGTCTTTGTGTGCAGGTTGCTCTATATGATCCAAGATTCAACATGTGGATCATAGACTCAGGAGCTTCCAGGCACATGACTGGAAACATGAATCTTCTTTCAAATGTCAGACAAATAAAAGGAGGTGCAGTTTCCTTTGCAGGAAATCAAGGAGGTTTTATCACGGCCCAAGGAATTGTGTCTAATGGGCGAGTTTCGTTTGAGAAAGTTAATTTCATCAAAGAGTTGGAGAACAACCTGTTGTCCATAAGTCAAATCTGCGACAAAGGTTTCAAAGTAATGTTTGATGAACGAGACTGCCACATCTTGTCTAAGGACGTCAACTTTCCTGAAGACAAAGTTCTAATGTCAGCCGCACGCCAGAGTGATCTCTACATTCTGGATATGGCTAAGGCAGGGTCATCATCTCCAACTGCAACATGTTTTGTGTCCAAGGCATCCGAACGTGATACTGTCATTTGGCATAAACGGATGGGACACATAAACGTCAGGAACATGAACAAGCTGGTGCACAATAGAATGGTTGAGGGAGTCAATCTAAGAAGTTTTCATCTCCCTGATTCATGCGTTCAGTGTAAAGCCGGAAAACAACGAAAAAGGTCCCACAAGTCTAAGAGTTTCCACTCCATTGATATGCCGTTGGAACTTCTACATATGGATCTTTTTGGCCCAATCAGCGTCAAAAGTATTGCTGGGCACTCATACTGTCTAGTGGTCACTGATGAATATTCAAGATTCTCATGGGTGTTTTTCCTAAAAGCGAAGTCTGAAACTTTTGGGTGTATTAGTCTGCTAGTCACGACTCTTGAGTCGCAATACAAGCTGAAGGTTCGAAGAATTCGGTCAGATAACGGTACAGAGTTTAAGAACGCAAACGTTGATACTTACTGCAAAGAAAAAGGCATCGTTCAAGAATTCAGTGCTCCGTATGTTCCACAAATGAACGGGGTTGCTGAAAGGAAAAACCGTACGTTAATCGAGACAGCAAGAACCATGTTAGCTGACTCAGTGTTGCCAGTCACGTTTTGGAATGAGGCAATTGCCAACGCCTGTTTCACACTGAATCGGGTTGGCATTGTCAAGCGCCACGGCAAGACTAGTTTCGAGCTTCTTCAACGTCGAAGGCCTAACTTAGAGCACCTGGAACCATTTGGGGCTCTCTGCACGTTACTCAAAAGGCAAGTTGATAACAAGTTCGAGGAGAAGATTATTAAGGGTTACTTTCTGGGTTATAGCGTTCCTCTCAAAAGGGTCTACAACCGATCAACAAAATTGGTTGAAGAATGGTACCACGTCGATGTTCAACGCTACACAGAACCAGCCAAAGGGACAGGTGAAGACTGGTTGTTTGACTTTGACAAATGGGTCAAGTCATTCAATCTGAATGATGTTGCTATTCAAATGATGTATGAGGCGCAAAATGCACCTCCTGATGAATCACAGCAACGCTCATCTCATCCTGGTCCGTCAACGTCTTCTTCCACAGAGTCAACAGAACAAGTTCTTGAGTCATCTGATTCCGAATCTGAAGATGAAACACCAACAGACTTTGTACGACCGGCACCGACACATGTTATTTCACAACCGTCCTCGTCAAATCAAGATGTGTCTATCACAGATCCGCCTCTAACGTCTACTTCAGAGGCAGCACCACAATTCGCTCCAGTTCCTGAGCTGAACACAAACAACATGGAACAAACCGCTCCAGTTCCTGAGCCGAACTTAACAAACTTGGAACAAAATGTTGTCGTTCCTGACAATCCGGTTGTTAGGACTGAACGTGATCATCCACAAGACAACATTATAGGGGACATTCAACAGGGTGTCAAAACTCGTCGACAGCTGAATTTTGGTCTCTACACAGAAATGATGGAGTCAGGATCAGTTGCTCTTAATGCCCATGAATGCTTCTTAGCACAAGAAGAACCACACAGCACCACCGATGCGCTGAAAGATTCCAACTGGGTCTCAGCCATGCAAGAGGAATTATTGCAGTTTAAAAGACTTGGTGTGTGGAAGCTGGTGGATCTCCCCAAAGGACAGAAGAAAATTGGCACTAAGTGGGTACTAAAATGTAAACGTGACGATCGTGGAGTGATTGTTCGCAACAAAGCCCGCCTGGTGGTCCAAGGGTTTAGGCAAATCGAAGGCCTAGACTACAATGAGGTATATGCTCCGGTTGCTCGTTTGGAGGCAATCCGGATGTTCTTGGCGTATGCATCTTTCAAGAAATTCAAAGTATATCAAATGGACGTCAAGAGTGCCTTTTTGTACGGTCACATCGAAGAGACCGTATATGTGGCACAACCTCCAGGTTTTGAAGACCCATATCACAAGGACAAAGCCTATCTGCTCAACAAGGCTTTGTACGGTCTTCACCAAGCCCCGAGAGCTTGGTATAAAGAACTATCCAAACACCTTCTGAACAACGGGTTTAGAAGGGGAACCATTGACTGCACACTATTCTCAAAAGAAAAAGAAGGAGATCTAATTATGGTACAAGTGTACGTGGACGACATCATCTTCGGGTCCACGAATAAAACACTTTGTAAGGAGTTCGAACAAGTGATGAAAGAAAAATTTGAAATGAGCTCCATGGGTGAGATGAAGTTCTTCTTAGGACTTCAAGTTGATCAAAAAGATTCCGGTATCTTCATTCACCAGACAAAATACGTCAATGACATCTTGAAACGGTTTGAGATGTTGAGTTCTTCTTCACAGGGAACTCCTTTAGAGGTTAATCACGGGATTAATCCTGACGAGAAGGGTGAATTGATCAATCCAACTCACTATAGAGGGATCATCGGATCTCTAATGTACCTGACTGCTTCTCGGCCAGACATAATGTTTGCTACGTGTCTCTGTGCACGTTACCAGTCAAAGCCGAAGGTCTCCCATCTGATTGCAGTCAAAAGAATTTTGCGTTATCTGAAGGGTACTCCAGATTGGGGTCTTTGGTATCCTTATGATGACAACTTTGATCTTCATGCGTATAGTGATTCGGATTATGGCGGTTGTAAACTCGATTACAAATCAACAACAGCAGGATGTCAGTTCTTTGGAAGTCGTTTAGTAACGTGGCAATGCAAAAAGCAGACGTCAGTCTCCACTTCAACAGCTGAGGCGGAATATATTGCGGCTGCCAGTTGCTGTTCTCAAGTTATTTGGATTCAGCAACAAATGCGTGACTACGGTATTGAATGCTCTACTACTCCCATATATATTGATAATTCTGCTGCAATTTCAATTACCAAAAATCCGGTTCATTTTAGCAAAACGAAGCACATCGAAATTCGATATCACTTCCTTCGTGACTGCTACGAAAAGAAGTTAATCGATGTGATAAAAATCCCCACTCAGGAACAACGCGCTGATCTCTTCACTAAAGCATTTGATAAACCACGGTTTTTATATTTACTAGAGATCAACGGCGTTAAACGTATATCAGATGATGTTCCTGAAGATATCATTTAAATTGTTTTCATTTTTCTTTTCTTAAAAATTTAAAAAAAAAAAAAAAAATCCAAAAAGATTTTGTTTTTTATAAATTCTAGGGGGAGAAAAGGTTCAAGAAAAACCAAAAACAATATAAAATACAAAAACCCAAAAACATTAAAAAATTTTTCAAAATTTTGAGAAGTTGATCTTGTTACAAGAAAGGTGATAGTACACAGACGCTATCATACTGAGACATCAAAAAGATTTGCTATTTCTGTACAGCTTATTTTCATTTTTCTTATATTAAATTTTTATACATCACTATCGCTTAAAATTATGTCGGTTACCTCAGTTTGATGGACACATTTTCGGATGTGTTTTGGTCCTTATTTCTACTAGTAGATTATGAGGATAGCCATTAACCAGATGACTGAAAGTGATCGGGGCGGGTTTTGATGGTTTTTATTCTTTCGCTGAAAAATAGTCGGTTATACTTAGTTAGAAGGACACATACTCGTATGTGGTCGGTCCAGTTGATCCATTGGATCTTCAGGATAGCCGTTTACCTGAAGACTTTGACTTGATCGGGGCGAAATAATTTAAACGTTTTTTTAAAGACATTCATTTATATTCAGAAAATGAGAAATTGATCCAACCTTGGAAAATGATAGATATACTGATTCTGTGTGCTTAACTAGTGAAGTTATTAGGCTTAAAAGGCTTTAGAACAGTCATTGTGTGTCATGGTAGCTTTTTATGGTGCGTAAAAGTAGATGTGATACAAACTAAATCTACTCGATTTTACGTGGAAACTCCTTAAGAGTTTTGTTTGTCTTCATATATATCTTTCCGAATGATAGGCAGAAAAGCGATTACCCAGTCATACACGAGCCCATAAGTGTTCTGATTCCCGTAAAGATAGTGCATGAAGAAACTGCAGTGATCCAGATTCGGGACTTGCAATTGTTTTACTACTCTGAAGTCTATGTAACATTCAAAAAAAAAAAAAAAAAAAAAAAAAAAAAAAAAAAAAAAAAAAAAAAAAAAAAAATGCTGCCTCTGAAGTGATTACTGATGAGGTATGATGTTATTGTGGGGTAGTCAGGAGCATCTGACTATTTATGGGCCAACCAAGTTTAATTTATTGTCCGCATTCTGAAGATTCTGCTTTGTGGAGAGAATCTGAGTTTGAGTTATTGTGGGGTAGTCAGGAGCATCTGACTATTTATGGGCCAATCATGTTAAATATTTATTTTCCGCATGTGAGAATTCCGCTTTGTGGAGGGAATTCTGTTGAAAATTGGTGATTCGCAATCACGAAGTTAATGATGTGTCTTTGTCTCCGATGATGAATCTGCATACAAACTAATCTGTTTAGGGGGAGTAGCTGTGGATTGGAAGCCTCTGTCATTTGTCCAATACATGTTGGTGAAGTAACCGTGTGGGTGAAGATTCGCCGATAGTAAGTCGCGCAGCGGAAGCGTGCATGTATTGTCATGTCTATATATTGGGATACACGTCAACGTCTGAGGGGGAATTTCTACAGTTGGTTGTTTTAAACAGATTATTTAGTCTGAAGATGTCAGCAATGGAGAACACTTTGCATCATTAACCGAGAGTTCAGTCTAAGGGGGAATCTTGCTGCAATGATGGTATTCTTCAACGTGATTATCAAGATAAAGCAGAAGATTTGACTGAAGATTGCAAGAGGTGTCTACAGCAATTCGCAAGCAACGTCCAAGGGGGAATTTGTTGGTGCACATTTTGTGGCCGTCGCTTGGCGAATAGTTTAGAATGTTTATGTTGTATGCTGTACACCTAGGTAGTGGTTCACGCTGAAAGTGATCCATTTGAAAGAGCATTTTCAAATGGATACTCATTCGATCGAACCAGTTTCTGATTCGATCGAATGAGTCTGCCATTCGATCGAATAGGACTCATTCGATCGAATGAGTCTGCCATTCGATCGAATAGGACTCATTCGATCGAATGAGTCCTGACCGAATGGCAGCGGGTATAAATACCAGCTTTCAGTCGTGAACAGGTAAGGTTTTCGAGGTTTTTGCGTGCCCGGAGCCCAGGTGCTGTCCGGATGAGGGGGGAGGCCATGCTCGACCTCCCCCTGCCATAGATCGTGATTTCTCTGTTTAAACAAGCATGTAACCGTTCGCGTTTATCAATAAAGTGTTTGTTTTTATCTTTGATCTGTGGTTGAAACCTTCCGTCCCGAACCTGCTCGGATCGTCTCGGTCCCGGCTGAGCCAACAAAAACACTAACATGGTTAATAGGAACATTACGAGAAGAGCTATGAGAAGGATTTACCTTAGTGTTGCTTGGCAATTGACCCTTGTTTTTCTTTAGATCAGACACTTTAGTTGCAAGTTGAGCTATTTGAGCGGTCAACGATTGATTGGCCTTATCACGAACATCATCCTTTTGCATGCGAATCTCATCAAGTTGATTTCTCCTTTGCATATCTTGTTGCATCACCTTGAGCATCTCCATAACTTCATTTCCACTTGATGAACCTTAACCCGTGGACCCACTTTGACCACCACCCCCTTGACCTTGGAACACTTGATTATTTCGGCCATGAAAATTGCCTTTGTCGGGTCTACATTTAGTGGTTTGTACTTAGTTCATTTTGATGTATTTTGTGTTTATGTGTTTGTATATATAAACCGAGATCACTTAAAAGGATCTCGGTGGGCTTGTGATTTGTTGGGCTAGCTTGTTTGTTTCCCTATATATAGATAACATGTATAGGGTTTATGGTTGGCGTTCATAGGGAAGATAGCAGTGAACGAGTTTGTGTAACCTAATGCTCAAGTACCCAACGTTAATACAACGTGTGTTTTAATGCATAATCGTGTTTGTTTTTCAGTTTGTTATTGATTGCATTGAATCACCCTACGTTATATTCCGCAATTATGTTAGTTGGTTGATATCATATCGCATAGATCTGGCTTCGGGACTTACAATTGGTATCAGAACCTTTTGAACCATTTAAGGCTCAGTTTGTGTCAGCGGATTTAAGATCTAGTGTTCATGGTGTTTTTTTATTTGTTTTCCGGCGAAGTGTTGATCGGAGAAGAGGGACAGTGGCTGGTTTGGTCAAAGATTGCATTATCCTTGGAAACAATTTAAATCCCATCAATAATGGGATTTGGTTGTTACCATAATCTTCTGGTCAAACAAGTTCTCAGCGCCCTTGGGTGTATTTGGCTTAAAACAAGGATTTCTCGGTCAAATTTCAAGAGATTTCGGCTTAGATTCATCGTTTTCGGCCAGGATTAGTGTTCTCGGCCAATATTAAGAGTTTTCGGCCAATATTTAGTCTTCTCTGCCAAAATTAAGAGTTGTTCTCGGTCAACGTGTGTTCTCGTCAACACAGGTTATCGGTCAACACTGACTGTGAACACATCTTGGGCCTGATTCATCATCGTTGGGCCATGCTTATTGGACTTTTAGACATTTGGACTTAAAAATTGGACTGATTAAACAAAAATGGATCAATTAACTTATAGTAATGAATCATCTAATGCTACTCTGCACCAAGAACTGGATACAATAATGGGTACCACTACTCGCATAGCCTATCTGTTGTCTCATGAGGGGTTTAGCGAGTGGGAATTCATATTCGAAAAGTATGTTAAAATGAAAGATACTAAATTCTGGAGAAGTATCGTTAGGGGTCCTCAAATCATCACCTATAAACGTGAGAACTCTCAAGAAATTGCTGTGAAGCCGGCTGAGCTGTATAATGATAATGACTTTGCAAAAATAGAGGAAGATAAAATGGCTCTTTCAACTTTGACTATGGCACTATCACCTGAGATTGCTTTGGGTTTTAGAGAACTCCAATCTGCCAAGGCACTCTGAGAAGCATTGATTGAGGTGTATGAAGGAAATGAAGACACGAGGAGGAGCCATCAAGATATCCTTCGATAAAGATTTAACATGTTTAATTAAGTTATAGGGGAATCTTTAGAGACTCAGCTTCATAGGTTCATAACTCTTGTGACCGAGATGAGTTCTGCAAACATCAACTTAATAGATTCTGAAAAAAACAATAAGGTGGTGAACTCCTTGCCTCAAAGTTGGGATATGAACGTTGCTGTTATTAAGAAGACGAAGGACCTCAACAGGTTGACATTTTATGTGGTTATGGCTATTATCAAGGCATGTGACATGGATGATAAACAACATGCTATAAACCATGCCAACTCCTACAATTCCACAAGTTATAGTGTTGCCTCAAGTAATGCACTTATCTCACAAGACCACTTTTCTCTGTTCAAAGCTACCCGAGGGCAACAACAGTTTCAACCCCAAAGCAATTTTTAAATGTTCAAGTCCTCTCAGGGTCAATTTTCTCCAGTCTCACCACAACCAGCTCAAGTCTTCTTTGCTAAACCTACTCAATCCACTGCTGCTAATGTTAAGCCACAATAATATGGTGTTTCTCCCAGTCAAAATTCAAGTCAGATTCCCTCCATCTCCAAGGAAACTCAAGAAAACATTTCTTTGATGGCGGGATTCATGAATTTTTACAATGCATTCTTAGCTGGATATCTGGTGCAACCAATAGTTGCTGCTGAGCTTGATCAGATTCGTCCTGATGATGTAGAAGAGATGGATATCCCCTGGAAAATTGACATGGCAGTGCTTCCTGCTACTAAGTTTACTAAGAGAAAGGGGAGAAACAATTGGAATACGCCAAATAATCAGAAGGTGGGTTTTAACAAGGACATTCTAAGGTGTTACAACTGTCATGAGCTGGCTCACTTTGCTCGTGAAAGTACTAATCTAGCCAACGAAGGAAATATGGAAAGGGCATTGGTTCCCGTGGGTAATGCTAGAGGAGAAGCTGGGAGTAGTGATGTGGTCTAAAATAAACATATTATTATACAAATATTTCTTATACTTTTAAATATTTTTAAGCCATGTCTTTAATGAATATTATTATTAATTGGTTCGTATACGAGATTTAAGGGTTCATGAGACGATAAGCTAATACTATGTATGAATTATAGTCTTGCGACGACAAGTAAATTTTTAAACAAGTTTTATATTAATGAGTGCGATACAAAAAAAATGCATGTCTTTTATATTTTGGTCATGAGATAGTAATTTCAAATTCCTCGTGAGATATGCATATTTGAAATGGATAAGTCCATGTAATTTATTTAATTATTAATTATTATTTGGCTCCCTAGAAAAAAACTAGAAGACTTGTTTAACACTTTGGAGCATGGACTAGATCAAGAGATTATATGAAGTCCATGATGAAAGAAGAAAATTAGATAGGCCCTTGGTGAGATTTCTTGGACAACAAACGTGGGGCGGTGGAGGAGTTGTTGGACAAAAGATGATTATGTATTTTTTTTACCCTACTTGCCGCATGACAACAATAATATAATATATTGGTTTTGGAGACGTGAAGTCAGAGACGCACAGTAGAAAGCACAAAGCATAACATTATTATTATTATTATTATTATTATTATTATTATTATTATTATATAATTATTTTGGGGAGTTCTGGGTGTCGCAAGTCAGAGAAGAACAAGAATAATATTTGAAAGGCCATTATCTTTTTGTGAGTTGTAGTCCTAATGCAAGACAGAAGAAAGCAAAGACGAGTTCAAGATTGGTTTGATTTTATTATTTTTATTATGAACTCCATTATTAAACTTATTTATTTATTTTTCTTGAACATGGTTATTGGCTAAACACTTTTAGTTATCCAGGCGTGTGATGTTTCGTTGACTGTTTTGGACTTGTCGGTTTCGGGTTTTGTATATGGGATTTTGATTAATTAAAAGTTTTGATTAGTTTTATTGGATGTTTTGTTGACTGTGTGTTTCCAACTTGTTTATGGTTTATTGAGCTCATTTACCATAGAAACAGAGTTTTGGCATATTATTAGAAGTTTATATTCTTACTAGCTTAAATATCCGACGGGTGATAAGTTGTCGGGTTTGTCTGCGTTGTTAGGGTTTTAGGTTAAATTATCTGACAAGAGGTTTGCCCATTTTTTCCTTAATTTCACTGTTTATCCGTGTCCTTTAAACTGTTCAAAAACCACCCCGTGTACTTATGTGCATTGAGATAGTGAAACCGACGGGTTAGCTGTTTTCTATGGTAATTAATCATAGTTGGTGAACTAACAGGTGAACGAATAAGTCGGTGTGTTTACATGATCTCTAAGATTTCTTTTTAGGTGACACCTTGAGAGTGATTAAGGATCCATTAAGTTTCCTAGAGCTTCATACCTTTAGATTCCCGGTTCCCATAGCATTTTCCTGTAACCGATAAAAGCCTGAGTCGTCACAACTCGGATTCCTTGCCTAGGTAACTCTTACTCTCATATTTGAATTTGCTAAAGTCTTATTCGGTAATTTAATTTTCTAGTTTACTTTAATTTAATTAAGTAATTAGTTTATTTAATTCTTAGGTTTTTAATAAATAAAAAATCTAAAAATATTATTTTCTTAATTATTAATTTAATTAGCTTTCAGAACTAGTCTCGGTATTTAAATTAGTGTCTCTAGGGTTTGATATTCCCGGTCTTCCCATAGCTATTCTACACCCGATAGGTTCACTTGCTTGTTGCTAGTGGTTTGGTTTAGGGTATTCTAGGATTCTATTACTCGTTGTGCTTGGTCATTATTTGCTAAAATTTTATTTACCACTTCGTGCACATCAAGTTATTGACGCTGTTGCCGGGGACACTTCGTAATAGTGAACTAGTTTCTATTTGCTTTTGTTTGTTTTAATTTTAGCTTTAGTTTGATTAATTAGATTTGTTTTATTATTATTTAATTGTTTTTGATTGCTATCTGTCTCTTTATTATAACGTGTGTGCTTTAGGGATAAGCTTGGGTCTTCATTATTTTATTTTTTTTTCAGCGTATGCGACACACACGTTCACTAGGACCACCAGAGTTCACTGTTTCTAACAAACCCGAGAGAGATTTTCGTGAGCGCCGTAGGGAGTTTCGAGAGATTTCACGTGCTCTACGCGAAAACAAGGTACACGTTTCTGATTCTAAATTAGATATGGCTAACCCCCCTAAGCGTACGGTTCACTCGAGAGCGAATTAGGGAGTTATGGGGAGACGGTCTGCTATCACACGTCCGGCGATGTCCGATGCTAATAACTGACAGATTCCGACCAACTTCATGAATTCCATCACTAATTCTGCCCCATTTCACGGACTTGAAGACGAGGACGCGCCTGACCATTTGAACAAATTCCCTCGTATTTGCGACACTTTCCATATTTCCAACGTCACTCGTGCTTCCATCTACCTTCATCGTTTTCCATTTTCTCTAGAGGGTCGTGCTTCATCATGGTTGGATAACCGTCCCCCCTGGGTCCATCACTACCTGGGATAATCTTAAAGCTGAATTCCTTAAGACGTATTTTCCGCCATCTAAAGCCTCGCGACATCGTGATCAGATATGTTCCTTCCTCATGGACTTGACGAGCCATACTCTTTGGCTTGGGAAAGCTTCCATAATCTGCCTAGTAGATGCCCCCAGGATGGTCTACTCGATTGGGGTGTAGTCAAGAAATTCTATAACGGTCTAACCTTTGAGATGCAGAAGAGATTCAATACGTCAGCTGGAGGAAACATGTTAGAGAAGCTGGATATAGATGAGTGTGAGCCGTTGTTTGAGAGTTTCGCCCTAGCCGAGCAGCAGGAGCCGTCCGCCCGAGGTACTTCTAAAACCACCACCACTTCCACTCGAGGCATTTATCATGTCTCGAATGATACTAGCATCGCGACTGCCTTAGAGGCAATGCAAAAGGATATCCGAGAGTTGAAGAAGATCGCTCAAAAATGCGAAATCTGTCGCGGAGGGCACAATATAGTTGATTGTCCGGTCCATCAACAGGAGAAGGTGGACTACTTGGGTAATCATAATCGAGGAGCTAATGATTACGGTAACTCGGGTTGGAGTGATAACTCCAACTATGGTTGGAGGTCGGGGAGGTAATGCTCAGGGTTTTCGGCAGGAGCAGGTTCAGGTTAGTGACCCAGAAGCAGCAGGGAGTTCGAGTGCGGGGAAGAGTAGTGGTATGGATCCGAATCTTAAGGAGCTTCTAACTAGCAATCTACGATGCTTTCTCACCTATTTGATAGAGATAATAACACACAGCAGAGACTGGCTGAGCACGACACCCTATTGAAGAACCAACATTCGTTATTTTTGGATATGTATCGAAAGGTGGATGAGATGATGAAGCAGATGCTACCTAATAAGCAGGTCAGAGCATTTCAGGGCAGCACGGAGCTTAACCCAAAGGCACAGTTGAATGCGGTGACCACCCGTAGTGGCAGAGGAGGTGATTGAGAGCAGTCGGCGACAGATAATGAGGAGCCGATGGACGAGGAGATATACATGGAGACTCCTGTGAGGACGCACAAGAGGCGAGTCCCAGCAACTACCGCGTCAAACGGTGAGTCTCCTGCAGAGAAAGTAGTTGAGATGAAGATTGAAGATAAAAAAGAGTCCCGAAGTCGATCTTACTCGAGTTCCGTATCCTGCTCGTATTCTGCGGCAGAAGTATGCGCAGGAACATAGACATTTCTTGAACATGTTTAAACAGCTAAAAATCAATCTTTCGTTTGTCGAGGCAATCTAACATATGCCTAAATATGCCAAATTCTTAAAATATCTTCTTTCGAATAGGAAGAAGATGGAGGGGCTTTCGACAATATGTTTAAATGAAGGATGATCTGCGGTAGTCCAGAACAAGCTGTCGGAGAAAATAGCAGACCTGGGACACTTCACGATCCTGTGTTTGCTTGGCAGTTCGACTGAGAGCTACGCGTTGGCCGATTTATGTGCTAGCATAAATCTGATGCCAAATTCTCTCTATAAAAAGCTATACCTTGGCGAGCCGGTCCCGACGCACATGAGTTTATCCTTGGCCGACCGTCGGTCAATCCACAGGGAATTGTGGAAAACGTACTCGTTAAAGTCGATAAATTCATTTTCCCTGTGGATTTTGTTATTCTCAACATGGAGGCTGACGATCAGGTTCCAATCATTTTGGGACGACCTTTCCCGATTACTGCTAAAGCGCTTATTGATGTCTTCGACAGCAAAATTACACTTCGTGTAGTGGAGAAGAAAGTCACATTCGATGTCGTCAAATCGATGAGAAACTCCAGTAGTCAGGCCGATTCCGTTTAATTTCATGACACGTTCATATCTCAGTTCGAGCGCTATCTTGACTACATCTCTAGAGTAGATTTGCTCAATTAGGAGGACGAGGTTGATGTTCCCCTGAAGCACGACCTGAGCATTCTTGTTAGCTCACCTTCTGAATACCCCGAGGTGTTAACGGTCGCCGATAGCACCGAGGGACCAATGGAGAGACCATCGATTGAGGCACCACCGTCCCTCGAGTTTAAAGAGTTGCCGCCTCATTTGGAGTATGCTTTCTTGGAAGGTGATGCCGATTTACCTGTCATTATTTCTTCTCAGTTGACGGATGATGAGAAGTCGAGCTTGGTTGATGTTCTCAAGGCACACAAACAGGCTATTGCGTGGAAAGTCATCGACATTCAGGGCATCAGCCCGAACTTTTGCACGCACAGGATACTCATGGAGGATGAGTACAAGCCTATAATCCAACCTCAGAGGAGGCTCAACCCTAACATGTCGGAGGTGGTCAAAAAGGAGGTTATCAAACTCCTCGACGCAGACCTGATAAATACCATCTCCGATTCTTCATAGGCGAGTCCCGTTCAGGTCGTCCCAAAAAAGGGAGGGATGATAGTTGTCACTAACGAACGTAACGAGCTTATTCCGACTAGGATAGTCATAGGCTGGCGGGTGTGCATCGACTTCAGGAGGCTTACGACGCTACTAGGAAAGACCACTTTCCTCTTCCGTTCATCGATCAGATTTTGGATCGTCTATCAGGACGTCAGTTTTACTGTTTTCTTGATGGATTTTCAGGTTATTTCCAGATCCCGGTCGCACATGAGGATCAGGAAAAGACCACATTTACATGACCATATGGTACCTTCGCGTACAAATGTATGCCATTCGGGTTATGTAATGCTCCAGCTACTTTCCAGCATTACATGGTGGCGATATTCCAGGAAATGATCGAGAGTTCCATGGAGGTTTTCATTGATGATTTTTCTGTATATGGGGACTCATTCAATCAATGTCTTTCTAATCTTGAGAGGATGATGAAGCGGTGCATAGAGACTAAGTTGATGCTGAACTGGGAAAAGTGCCACTTCATTGTGACTGAAGGCATTGTGCTCGGGTACAAGATTTCGAAAGACGGTATTGAGGTAGACATAGCTAAAATTGACACTATCAGTAGACTTCCTCCACCGACTAGTGTGAAATCTGTTCGTAGTTTTCTTGGGCATGCAGGTTTTTATCGTAGGTTCATTAGATATTTTTCTAAGATCACCCGGCCATGACTCGCCTTCTAGATAAAGACGTCGCGTTCGACTTCGATGCTGATTGTCTGAAGGCGTTTGAGTTTCTCAAGGGGCAGTTAGTTAACGCCCCTATCTTAGTAGCACCTGACTAGAGCTTACCCTTCGAGCTCATGTGCGACGCTAATGATTTTGCAGTCGGGGCTGTTTTAGGTCAGCGGAAGGACAAGCACTTCCATCCTATCTATTACGCGAGTAAGACCCTCAATGATGCTCAGGATAATTACACGATTACTGAGAAGGAGCTTCTATCAGTGGTCTTCGCGTTCGACAAATTCTGTTTCTATTTGGTGCTGTCCAAAACATTGTTTATACTGATCATGCGGCATTGCGATACCTGTTTGCCATAAAGATGCCAAGCCTCACCTGATACGATGGATTCTCTTGCTTTTCGAGTTCGACATTGAGATTAGAGACAAAAAGGGAGCGGAGAATGTAGCTGCGGATCACTTATCACGTCTGGAGGATCTGAAGAGAGAAGAAATTAGAGAGGATGCCATCGGGGATAAGTTTCCCCACGAGTTGTTGATGATGGTGAGAGTGAGATTTGAGAGATAGCCAGTGTTGTACGTAAGTGCTGAAGAGGAGTGTCTACCATGGTTCTTTGACATTGCAAATTATCTGGCCAAAGGAGTAGTGGTCAAGGGCATGAGTTATCAGCAGAGGAGGAAGTTTTTCGTAGACTCCAGCCACTACATATGGGATTCGCCGTATTTGTTTCGTGTAGGCGCCGATCGAGTGTTGAGGAGGTGTGTGAGTAGGGAAGAGGGTCATGAGATTCTTAGGCATTGTCATGAGGGTTTAACTGGAGGCCACCATGGTTTGTCTTCCACCGCTAGGAAAATTCTAGATTCCGGCTTTTATTGGCCATCGATTTTCAAAGACTCATACGAGTTAGTCAAACAGTGTGACGCGTGTCAGCGCACTGGTAACATCTCATCCCATAATGAGATACCCCAAAACCCTATTCAGGTGTGTTTTTCGACGTTTGGGGCATTGATTTCATGGGTCCGTTCCCTTCATCTCGAGGAAACCGATACATTCTCGTGGCGATCGACTACATTTCTATGTGGGTTGAGGCTCAGGCCTTGCCCACTAACGACGCCCGAGTTGTAGTGGGATTCCTGAAGAGGTTGTTTTGTTGGTTTGGTACTCCTAAGGCCTTGATCAGTGATAGGGGCACACATTTCTATAATACCCAGATGGAGAAGGCGTTGGCACGGTATGGGGTCACCCACTGGTTATACACCGCCTATCATCCACAAATGAGCGGGGAAGTGGAAAACCCAAACCGAGGAGTGAAGCGAATTCTGGAGAAAACTGCCGGAAAGAACCAAAAGGACTGGTCCGACAAGTTGGATGATGCACTTTGGGCTTTCCGTACAGCGTTTAAAACGCCTATTGGGACCACACCCTTTAGGATAGTTTACGGGAAAGCGTGTCATATACCCGTTGAGTTAGAGCATAGAGCATATTGGGCGTTGAAATCCGTTAATCTTGACCTTACCCAAGCTGCGAAAACCGGTGTCTCCAAATTCATGGGGTTGAGGAGTTGAGAGATGAGGCTTACGCTAGATCATGGAGTTATAAGGAGCGTACGAAGGCGTTACACGATCGAAAGATAAGGAAAGTGAAAGAGTTCAAGTGTGGGGATCGGGTGTTGGTTTATAATTCCCGTCTGAAGTTATTTCCAGGTAAGCTTAGATCGAGATGGGTTGGTCCGTATATGGTGAAGGCGGCATTCCCGGATGGTGTAGTTGAGTTACTTGATCATAAGGGGAGAGCGTGGAAGGTGAACGGCCATAGGTTAAAGCATTATATCGGTGGGCCAGTTGATTCGGCCGAGGAAGATGTACTTTTCCTCGACAACCCTACTTTGATTGCTTGATAGGGATAGGCCTCGGGAAATACCCGAGTGTAGAGTTTGTATAATTTTTATTTGTTTTCTATTATTTTTATATTTTGAGTCAGTATTAAGTTTTTAGAGTCTGTTTGATGTCTGATTTGGGTGCTTTGAGCTTTGTTTTGCAGGTTTGGATACTTTCGTTCGTACTCAATCTCCATTCGGACTGGGGCATTCTAGCTTATTTGATTGTATAGGGTACCCAAAAGCTGCGGCCGCAAATAAAATGCTATACGGTCGCTTTATTGGAACATGACATACGCATATCATTGCCATTTTACCAGGGGAGTCTGTTCCATTTCTTTATGCGTTGTTTTATTTTATTTTATTTCTGTTTTATTTTTGTCTTTTTCTTGTCTCCCATTGAGGACAATGTGAAAGTTAAGTGTGGGGATGTGAAACTGACATTTTTAGTTATATATAAAAAAAGAAATAAATAAATAATAAATATAAAAACAAAAAAAAAAGTTATATAAAACAAAAAATATTGAAAACCTAAAAAACAAATGTCCCGAAAATTTATTTTGCGTATAATGAAAAATGATATTATTATTTAAGGTTGATCTTTTAGGACTACTATTATATATGAGATTAACTAACAGATAGCGCACTTAATTTGGGATGTGTCGTTAAGCCCAACTAGCTTTGATAACCCTCTTTAGCAGATTTTATATATCTAATAATTTGAAAAAAGAATGGTGAAACCAAATTTCGATACTTAAGGAGGATTACCATAATCTAAAAACTTTGAGAGGGTAAGACTTAGATGCACTCAAACCAGCACACCACCACATGTCCATATTTTTTTTACGAGCTTAGAAAATAGTTATATATTTAGGGTGATATAAAAAAAAAGAAAAAAAAGGAAAGAAAAAAAAGTATGTTTTGAAAGTGTATTCCAAGAATTGATCCAAAAAGCAAATGAAGTGAGAAGTTATGTATTGTAAAATGCCAAAGAAGCATTCTCAAAAATTGTAAAAGAGGTCAAAGATTCACAAACTAGACGGGGCTGAGAGTTTACGTGTTGCTAAGTGGATAGTGACTCTGAGGTTATCGCTATCGGGGCTCAAGGCTCTTAGTCAATAGATATCAAATTAGGGATTTATAGGACAAAGTCCAATAATATTAAGGAATTGCTCGTAAGGCCTTCACATGACCATTCATCCATCATATTCCACCGAGTGCATCTATTTAGTACCATCAACGAGTCCTTGGCTTATGGTGATTTGTCGAACCAGTCTGCTTTGACGCTATTTCTTCTAGCTCTCTTTGTCTAAGATGGGGTAGGTGTAGCAGTAGCTTTTGAACTTTAAAACTCTTAATGCAATTGGGGGCTTGATAGGCTGGTGGCTGGGTTTAGGTGCACAACAATATCGCCAAATGCGGTTTTTGCGTTTATCTATGCTTAAAAGATAACCTGTATGTTTTAAAGATCGATCTTAAATTATGATTCCATTGCAATATATATTTTTCGGGACGGAAAATGTTTAAGTATGGGAATATTTGATGTGGTCTAAAATAAACATATTATAACACAAATATTTCTTATACTTTTAAATACTTTTGATCCATGTCTTTATTGAAGATTATTATTAATTGGTTCGTATATGAGATTTAAGGGTTCGTGAGACGATACGCTACTACGATGTATGAATTATAGTCTTGAGACGACAAGTAAATTTTTAAACAAGTTTTATATTAATGAATGCGATACAAAAAATTGCATATCTTTTATATGTTGGTCATGAGATAGTAATTTCAAATTCCTCGTGAGATATGCATATTTGAAATGGATAAGTCCATGTCATTTATTTAACTATTAATTGTTATTTGGCTCCCTAGAAAAAAAACTAGAAGACTTGTTTAACACTGTTGGTGCATGATGTCAGTAGTTCAGTGTCTAGTGTCTGTAATCGCGTTTGTAATGTTTTATGTTTTGTATAAGCGAAGTTGCTAACAAGTTCGCTGATATGGGCGAACTTATTAGACAAGCGAAGTTAGTGACAACTTCGCCTGAACATGCCAGGCGAAGTTGTCGTGTCTATATAAGCCATCTGTTACGGCTTATTCGATAATATAAGTTAATAGATTACGAGTTTGTGTATTCGAGAGAGAGAGTCTGTAATCAAGTGATCTTCGTATCACGTGTTTAAGGTTGGTATACAACGTGTTTGATTATCGTATCGTGTGTTAATCGTATTGTTTTCTATACTCGTAACGTCTTACGTAGGGATTCCGCACCTATGTAGAACGCGATATCTCGTGTAGATCCGGCTGGGAACCTACAATTGGTATCAGAGCTTTTGCTCGATTGTGTGGTTCGGGATTATCACGCGGGTATAGAAATCGTTCCGTTCGACTATTCGCGGGACGAGTTTTCTGAGCTTTTGTGCTATACTCTCCTCCTACAAGCTTAAACAACCCATAACACCTTCACAAACCTCGAAAAACCCAGAAATCTAATCTGCAGAAACTTCGTGTTCATCAGGCGAAGTTGCCGTCACTGTTAGTAGGGTTTCGGCGAAGATATAAGGTTAAGCGAAGTTATCCCCAACTTCGCCTACCTCTTCAAGTTTGCTTACCTCAATCGAAGTTACCCACAACTTCGCCTACCTCCCAAGTTCGCTCAACTTAAGCGAAGTTATTCTCAAGTTCGCCAATCCGGCGAATTTAAGAAAGTTAGCGAAGTTACTGATTCACGCGAAGTTAAGTTTTAAGCGAAGTTATCCACAACTTCGCCTACAGAGCTGTTTGAAAATAAAATTTTTGATTTTCGGATTTCTTTGAGTTTTGAGAAAGATGTCTTCGATAAACATTACCGAATTAGTAAAGATGGAAGTAGAAGCAGGTTCGGCTACAAAGGCACCCAAGATGCTTAAGAAAACTGATTATGTAGCGTGGAAAGATCGTTTTGAACAATATGTCAAGTATCATGATGCCAAGATGTGGGTATGCATACAAGATGGTTACATTCCATCTACTGCTGAGCATGAGGGTCGTGATCAGATCAAGAAGTACAAAGAGATGGAAGATGAAGAGAAGAAAATGTATGAAGCCGAAAGCAAAGCTCATGCAGCAATTACAATGGCTCTTCCACAAGAGATTCTGCACACTTTCAGAAAGTATAAGACTACTAGAGAGCTTTGGGAAGCTCTTGAAAACCGTTTTGAGGGCAATGAATCACTTGATGATATCATCACTAGATACTATCATCTGATGACTGAACTCAGCAACTATTCAATTGCATACAAAGAAGATGAGATTGTTGAGAAGCTTCTTGATGCTCTCCCACCAAAATGGGAGATGTATACAGTGTTGATGAGAGAAGATAAAGACTTTGCTGACTATGACCTGGAGACAGCAGTTAACAAGCTAAGAACGTTTGAACTAAACATGGTACGAAAGGAGACACCTACCGATCAGGTTCAAGATCCGGGTATGTATGGTGCAAAGGTTAACTCTGGATCAAGTTAGAAAACAGAATCATCTGCTTATTACTCTAAGAGAGAGTCAGGCGCGAGCTCAACACATGAGGGACATGTATCTCTCAACATGAACGGTGATGTGTGCTATGTAGCTGGAGGGTCAAATGCTTCTCAACCTCAAGTGACCAAGAGTTATTCTCCAAGTGTTTCAAACAACAACTACTCGAAGATGCCCATGAGTGTCAAATCTGCTGAACAGCAGTTTGCTCTCTATGCATCTTTTATTGCTTCGTATGAGAACTACATTCAGGGTAAGATCGTTGATCCTGCAGTTTTGGATGAAGAATATGACCAGATCGATGCTGATGATCTGGAGGAGATGGATCTGCAGTGGCAGATGGCTATGATTGTCAGAAGGGTGAAGAGGTTCATGAAGAAGACTGGCAGGAAGTTTGTCGGAGAGAGGCCAGGTTTGATAAGTCTAAGGTTCGCTGCTACAACTGTCAGCAGAATGGCCACTTTGCATAAGAATGCAAGAATGAACGTGTAGAACGCAGTCAGAACAGATCTACACAGCAAAGTGGTAGTGGTAATGACTATAGAGCCATGATTTCCAGACAGAACGAGGAGTACAACTGGAATCTGCATGTTGAAGAAGTATTTGAACAGGCCAACTTGGCAAACATCGAAAATGCAGATAGTGAGAAGGGAACTGGCGAAAATGAAGCGTACATGGCAGATGTAGCAGACCAGCTCTCTGAGGTAAGTACCAAACTCCCTTGTACTAAGTGTGAACATCTGTCTGAACAACTGACAACTCTAACTGATCAGTTTGTTAGTTTGGATGCGCAATATAAAACTTTAAAAGAAGATCATCATTTCACTAAAGCTAGAGAAAATAGTTACAAAGTAAAAATTAAAGCTAGTGAAACAGATATTAAAAGTCTTAAAGCAAAGCTTGCTGAAAAAATTAAAGTGATTGATCTTAGCTATGAAGTTCTAGAAGAGAAAACCAAACTAATAGCTGAGAGGGAAAAACAGATAGCTGATCACCAGGTAAAAGTGGTGGAACTTAACAGAAAACTTGAACTATTCAGAAATTCCTCCGCTATACTTGATCACCTCGTTAGTGATCAAGGTTCTCCAAAAAGGGGAGGAATTGGTTATCATGAAGTTCCACCACCTTTCAATCATAATTACACTTTTGACCCTAGTAATCAGAAATCTGTCGATGTTGACTATGGTCAGACAGTTCCGGTTAATGTAACGATTAAAGAACCAGAAGTTAGTAAGCCTGTTGCAAGTGTTAAGATTTCTGCTCCGAGTCCTGTCTCATCTAACTCGGACAAGTCTTCTGAGTCGAGTGAGACAAATCAAGAGGAAGTGTTACCAAAAAGTGGAGAGAAAAAGAAAACATCTGAAAAGAAGTCTCCACTAAACCCGTATGTCCCACCATATGTGAGACAAACGGGCAGTAATACAGCCTCAACATCTAAGACAACTTTTGATAAGAAAGTTGAAAACAGGTGTTGTTTTAGATGTAATCAACAAGGACATCTTGTTGCAGATTGCCCTCTGAAGCAAAAATTCAGAGGTGTGAGGCCTTTAAAATCTGAGAAAAGAGCTAACAGTAATCAATTTAATGATAAAACTGAAAACCCATCGAATTTCAGAAAATGGACTAATCCAGGTTTTCAAAGAAATAGATCTCAGTTTTTCACTGGTAACACCCAAACCATAACTAATAATTCATTTAATTCAAGACGGTTTGGATGGCCTCATAGACAATCCACAAGAAGGTATCCTGTTAGGACTCACAGAAATGATTATGATACTAACTTTGGACAACCAAGGTACGGGATGTATCGACCCAAGACCAAGAGGTCTTGGATCCCAAGATTCTAATAATCCGCTTTAATCGTGCAGGAACAGTTGAACAGGGCTGCGAACAATCAATGGGTTGTGGATAGCGGCTGTTCCCGGCACATGACGGGTAACAAGAAATTGTTACAAGATTGGAAACCTGTTCAAGGGGGTAGAGTGAGTTTCGCGGGAGAGAGCAGTGGAAAGATCACAGGAATTGGGACTGTGACTAACGGGAAGATGACGCTAGAGAAAGTTAACTTTGTTGAAGAACTGAAGCACAATCTGCTAAGTGTTTCACAGATCTGTGACAAGGATTATACCGTGCATTTCACGAAGAATGAGGCGATAGTGTTGTATCCTGGTTTTAAGATACCAGAGGACTGGATTGTTATGAAGGCTCCAAGAGTGAAGAATACGTATATCATGGATATGAGGTCTACTGAAATGGCCACTGAAGAATCTTGTCTTTTGTCAAAAGCGACTGAATCAGTGTCCGAATTATGGCATAGGAGAATGGGGCACATTCATCTTCGTAAGATGAACTACCTTGTCAAAAATGGGCCTGTGTTGGGGGTTCCCTTGAAGAATTTCAACTTCGAAGACAAATGCTTATCATGCAAGAAGGGAAAGCAACACAAGAAATCCCATCTCACCAAGAAGGTCAATTCAATTGTCAGTACCCTAGAATTACTTCATATGGATCTCTTCGGTCCTGTGAATGTAAAAAGTCTAGGGGGAACATCGTACTGCTTGGTGATTACTGATGATTTTTCTCGATACTCGTGGGTATATTTCCTGAAGTCGAAGGATGAAACTGTTCAGATGGTAATAAATTTGATTACCAAAGTTGAGAACATTATGGGAAAAAGAGTTAAATACATCAGGAGTGACAATGGGACTGAGTTCAAGAACTATCAGATGGAGATCTTCTGCCTACAGAAGGGGATTGAACACCAATACAGCGCACCGTATACTCCGCAACAAAATGGAGTGGCTGAGAGGAAGAACAGAACTTTAATTGAAGGAGCCAGAACCATGCTGGCTGATTCGAAACTTCCCGTGGTGTTCTGGGCTGAAGCTGTTGCAACAGCCTGTTATATCCTTAATAGAGTGTTAACTGTTAAAAGATTAAATAAAACATGTTATGAACTTATGCATGGGAGAAAGCCCAACTTGAGTGGTCTTGAACCATTCAGGTCCCCGTGTTCGATATTAAAGACCAATTCTAAATTTGGTGAAGTAGCCGACGAAGGAATCTTTGTCGGATACGTTGTTGGGACTCCCAACAGACGGGTCTTTAATACATCGACCAGCAAGGTTGAGGTGGTGTGTAACACTGATATCACAAGTTACAAATCACCAAAACCAAGCACGGGACCCGCTGGGGTTTTTGACTATGATAGACTTTTTAAATCTTTTAACATACCTTATCTGGATTTTGCAGAAGATGAGGAAAGAATTGCTACGAAGATGATATGCGATGAGGAATACACTTTGGTGCAAAGACCACAGTATGATGAATGTCAGCCTTCCTCGTAAAATGCTGTCAATACCCCTGCTGCCTCTACTGAAAAGGAATTCATCAATCCGTTTCACTCTCAACATCAATCAACCATGGATGAGCTATCTTCGAACTTGGAAGATAATCTAAATGTCAGTTCGGTTCCGACTACGAGAATTCACAAAGATCATCTTTTGGAGAATGTGATAGGTGATCCGTCCGCCGGTGTACAAACAAGACAAAGCTTGAATGAGCACACCTGTGTTTACACAAGCATTAAAGAATCAGGCATAATCAACGAGTGCTTGTACACCTGCTTTATCAGCCAGATTGAACCAAAGAACTATCAAATGGCTCTTAAGGACAGCTCGTGGGTCGAAGCCATGCAAGAAGAGTTAGCTCAGTTTAAGAAAATGGAAGTATGGAATTTGGTTGAAAAACCGAAGAATGTGCATGCGATAGGCATGAAGTGGGTCTTCAAATGTAAGAGAGATGAGAAAGGGGTTGTTATCAGGAATAAGGCGAGGCTGGTTGTTAAAGGCTTTAATCAGCAAGAGGGGATTGATTACAATGAAGTATTTGCTCCTGTGGCAAGATTGGAAGCCATTCGACTGTTTTTGGCATTTGCTGCTCATAAGGAGATGAAAGTTTTTCAGTTGGATGTGAAGAGTGCGTTTCTAAACGGTAAAGTCGATGAGGTTGTGTATGTTGAGCAACCTCTGGGTTTTCCTGACCCTGACTTTCCCGATCACGTGTACAAGCTAAGTAAAGCGCTGTATGGACTACATCAGGCACCTCGTGCCTGGTACTCAACGTTATCCGATTACTTGCTTGAGAATGAGTTTGAAAGAGGTAAGATTGATAGCACGTTGTTCTTCAAGAGAAAAGGAAGCGACTTTCTGCTGGTGCAAGTCTACGTGGACGACATTATCTTTGCTGCATCAAAGGTCGCCATGTGTCAGGAGTTTGAGGCCGTCATGAAGAAGAGATTTGAAATGAGTGCTATGGGTGAACTAACTTTCTTTTTAGGATTGCAGGTTGATCAGAAGAAAGACGGGATGTTCATTCATCAGACAAAGTATGTCCATGATGTTCTCAAACGCTTCAATATGGAGGACAGCACTCCATATGATACTCCAGTTTGCGTCAATCACAAATTGGGTGCTGATTCAGACAACGATGCAGACGTGGACCCAACCCAATCTCGGGCTATTATAGGTTCTTTAATGTACTTAACTGCTTCTAGGCCTGATATAATGTTTGCTGTTTGTCTTTGTGCACGCTTTCAGGCAAACCCAAAAGAATCTCATTTGAAGGGTGCGAAGAGGATACTGCGGTATCTCAAGGGCAAGCCGAGGCTGGGGTTGTGGTACCCGAGAGGAGGAGACTTGGAGCTAGTCGCTTACACAGATTCTGATTATGGAGGGTGCAATCAGAGTCGGAAATCTACAACTGGTGGATGTCAGTTTCTTGGTGGCAGATTGGTGTCGTGGCAATGCAAGAAGCAGACTTCAGTCGCAATTTCAACCTGTGAAGCAGAATACATGGCAGCATCCAACTGCTGCTCCCAGGTTCTTTGGATTCAACAACAGTTGCGCGACTATGGTCTGAATTTCTCACTTACTCCTATTTGCATTGATAACACAGCTGCTATCTCAATAACTAACAATCCCGTAAAGCACAGTAAAACTAAACACATTGACATACGTCATCATTTTATACGGGATTGTGCTGAGAAGAAACTGATTGAGCTCGAAAAGGTTGACACGTTAGATAATTTCGCTGACTTGTTCACTAAAGCATTTGACAAATCTAGATTTCAAAACCTTGTTGAGCTGAATGGGATGATCAATCCCGAGTAACCGTGCTTTCTATGTTTGTTTAAAAAAAAAAAAAAAAAAACCTCACTATCGCTTAGAATTATGTCGGTTGCCTTAGTTTGATGGACATTTCTTCGGATATGTTTGGTCCTCATTTCTACTTGTAGAATCTGAGGATAGCCATTAACCAGATGACTGAGAGTGACCGGGGCGGTTTATGATGTGTTTTTATTCTTTCGTTGAAAATTAGTCGATCATACTTAGTTAGAAGGACACATACTTGTATGTGGTCGGTCCAGCTGATCCATTGGATCTTCGGGATAGCCGTTTACCTGAAGACTTTGTTTTGGTCGGGGCGATTGATGTTAAAATTTTTCTTTTCGGGAAATGAAATTATTTTTCAAGTCTACTACTTCGTAAGAAGTTACTTTACTATGTTTAACAGAAAATTGATCCAACCTTGGAAAGTGATAGATATACTGATTCTGTGTGCTTAACTAGTGAAGTTATTAGGCTTAAAAGTCTTTAGAACAGTCATTGTATGTCATGGTAGCTTTTTATGGTGCGTAAAAGTAGAAGTGATACTAACTAAATCTACTCGATTTTATGTGGAAACTCCTTAAGAGTTGTGCATGTCTTCATACATATCTTTCCGAATGATAGGCAGAAAAGCGATTACCCAGTCATACACGAGCCCGTGAGTGTTCTGATTCCCGTGAAGATAGAGTGTCAAGATGCTGCAGTGATCCAGATTCGGGACTTGCAGTTACTTTCTACTTGAAGTTGTGTATATACATGTTAGATTAAAAAAAAAAAATTTAAAATTTTTAGAGTTCATAATGATAATGATTATCAATCAAGACACAAGAAGGTGAACGGGAAGCAGAGTCTAAGATCGAAGAGTAATTACTACTTAATCAGACACTACGGGTCGAGGTCAATTCGGGGTGACTTGGGGAAAGCCAAATACGCCTTGAGAATAGATAGGAGGCATCATAATCTCTGAGTTGTTGCCCACTTAAGTTTTGAGCTTAATTGAACCTAACTCGTATCACAGAAACGATGAAAACCATTTTAAGTAGATTACCTGCTTACAACCTGTTTCTTTATGTCATAATACCGCTGAACACGGATCTGTGTGACAGTCACGAAATTAGTATGATTCATGTTCGGATCTTTTCTAAAACATGGTAGTCCCTGTCGAGACTGAAATTTGATCCCGTGTACCTTTATTTTAAAAGTTTTTCTATTTTTAGAGTTGTATGATTTTATACCTGGTTACTTGGTCTTGATCGTATCATTTAACGCTTTAAAGGATGTTTTAAAACTTAATTGCAAATTGTTCAAATTATGGGGTTTGTTTTGAAAAATTTTAATATCAGCGAAGTTCTGCATAACTTCGCCTTATAGGCGAAGTTATCCACAACTTCGCCGATATATCTGTGGCCCTATATAAAGAAGTTTTAAGGTCAAACAGTTTCATAATTTTCAAAACCAGCGAACTTATCTTCCTAAACCTAAGCGAACTTATCGTATAATCCATCGATCTTGCAGTTGTTCATTCTTTTCCGATTCTAATCCGATTTCAAGGTGTTTAGGATTCCTTTATCGTATAATCAATGCTTTTGAGGTTAATCATCGGTCGTTTCGACTCGATTATCGACCTCGTCTTTCGAAACCTTAAACACCCTATTTCAAACTTGTTTTTACGTGATAGTAAACCACTTGAACGTATAAAACTTCATAAAATCATGTATTTCGGAGTCCTCGATCTCCGAAATCATCTTCTACACGTCGTTCAAAATCCTAACTGTTGCCGATTCAAATTCGGCGAAGTTACAGTTTAGGCGAAGTTATCCGTAACTTCGCCTGAGGTTTAACTTCGCCTGATTATTGATTTTGAAACAGTTTATGAGGCGATGTTGTGATTAGGCGAAGTTATCCGTAACTTCGCCTGGGCCATTTTACTTAACTATTATCAGACGAAGTTCAAGTTGAAGCGAAGTTGTTTCCCAACTTCGCCTCACCTTTAACTTCGCCTATACTGTATTGATCACAACTTCGCTCATGGTAACAGGCGAACTTGTGATTCGCTTTGAAGTTTATCTAACTTAACCTGTTTGTTGCAGATATGGCTGCTGTTGCTGGAGCAGGTGGTGCAGGCGGTGATGACAGAGGTGATCAACAAAGACAGTTCTTCCCGGGTCACAACATGTATATCACCTTAGACCCGGAGGCGAGCGGTGTTGATGATTTCCGCCAAATCATCACATTTCTGTTACGCTCGAGGATATTCCACGCCATTACAACAACTCTGCCGATATCCTTACCCAACATTGAGGATTTCTGGCAGACCGTGGAATATGACTGTAGAGTCGAACCCCCGGTGATGCGCGCAACAGTAAACAATCAGATTGTTCAGTTCTCTTCTGAACATATCCGGGCGGCTCTGCGGTTTGGAAATGAAACAAGGGATGACCCGACAGAGTTTGTAGCTCCTTTCCGTGATGGAGCATTTTTGAGGATGGGTTATTCTGGTCCCCTGGGGGATTCGCAGAGAAGGAAGGGATTTCTGCTTGACCAGTGGCGCTTTCTCATGCATGTTATGATAGTATGCATGTCAGGGAGAAAGGCGGGCACTGATGGCATGGACGCGACCATGCAGTCAGCGATGAGTGCTCTTACTTACAACAAGCGATTCAGCTTTAGTCAGATGGTCTTTTATGAGATTGATCGTCAACGAAGAGCGATGGCGCGTGAGCGATTCATCATGTATCCAAGATTCCTACAAATGATCTTGAATCATGTTGCTCCAACTCTTCCTCAGCGCCGTCCGATCCGATATGTTGAGAGTGTGAACTTCGTCCGCGCCATACTCCACTCTTTGGGTACTTAATCAACCCGGGGTATGTGCCTGCTCGTGGGGATGAGTTTAGGGACCCGGCACCACAACAGGCAGGAGCACCTCAAGCTATACCTGCTGCTCCTGTTGTGTCACAGGAGGAGAATGTGGACCTTGACGCAGAATTTGGTGGTCAAGGCTTCTTTGATATGGATCGGGTGGATCCAGAGGAAAATGTACAGGTCTCGGTAGCCCAAGTGTCGACTGTGAATGTTACTAGAACAGCTGCTACGGTTGCTGGTTCTGATTCTGATGATGAAGTGGCAGAGGCTAGAAGGATTATGGTGACTCGAGAAAGACTACATGGGAAAAGAAAGAGAACAGATGATGATAGCGAGTCTGATTATGAGGAAGAGGTACAACAGTTGATCCGAAGGTCAAGAAGGGAACGTATAGGTGCAGGATCAGGAGCCGGTGAGAGCTCTAGGGTGGTACGTTTCACTCCACCAGCACTATCCGGTATGACAATGGTTCCCTCATCACTACAAGTTACAAGGCCAAGCGCTACGGGTGTTCCCGTGGTGGCTACCTCATCTACATTTGGCCTCCCACCCACTACTTTCCAACTTTCGGCTCCGGAAATAGTTTCGTTGTCGCCTCCGACCGTTACTCCATCGGAGGTCGTAGCACGCTTTATCGAGTCGACTGTTGTGGCCACTGCCGGGTTATCAATGACGATACCACCTGCGGTTACGTCTATTTCTACTTCTGAGGTCCCGGTGACATCGGAAATCCCTCCTCAGTACACTCAAGACATATCACATATGAGGTTCGATTTCGATGCAACCCTCTCAGACTTAGAACGAATAGCAGCACTTGAACGGGTCGTGGCAGAACAATCAAGGGTGAATCTTATCCAGACCCAGGCTATTCAACGCCTAGTTGCAGAGAATCAGATGCAGTCGTCCCTGCTGGTAGAACATGGAAAGATCATAGATGCTCTGAAGGAGTTCTTGGCATCTCAGGGGGAGACGAGCTGTAAAGGCGATGAGTTGAGGACCAAGAGAAGGAATGATAGAGACGATGATCCCAATGCGTCGAAAGATGCAGGTGGTGAGCTACCAAGAACTACTCAAGCTCTTGGAACTTCCACAACTCAGGGGGAGTCGACATCTGCAGCTGGTGGTGATGATGTGGTGGTGGTGGACGTAGAGGAGATGGATGATGGTTTGGTTGGTGATGATGATGTATTACCGAGTGATGTGATAGAGAAGATTGGAGAAGATATTGTGATTGATTATGAGATTGAAGAGGGAGAGATAGTAGAAGAGAATGTGGAGCATGACATTCCAGATGTTGAGAAAGTCGATATGAGTAAACAGATGGCAAGTGATGAGTCTGAATGGGAAGAGCAGCCTAGATGGAAGGAAGGCTACGCTCAGTGGTTCGTCAAAACGAAGAAACCGGCGGTCCCTACCATGTTTAAGAAGGGTTACAACATTAAAGGCTATGCTGAAGCGAAGAAAGGGATTATTTGCTGGATCTATGATGAGCAGTTGAGGCTCTTCGTGATTAAAAGGTATGACGGTGTTCAGTATTTTAAAAGACTGTTAAGATCGTTGAATACACTGCCGGAATGTGAAGTGAAAGACTTAGCCAGATTGGGGTTAATCAATCGAAGTGACGATAATATGGCTAGAGTTATTGGGAAAATTGTTTGGAAAGAGAGTATAAAAGAGAAGAAATTTGAGCTGTTAAAACCACAAAAGGGAAAACTTGTTGAAGACAAGGATAGAGGTTTGAGAGCTGATGGAAAACCTTGGATGGTCATGAAGTATAAACCGATCCGGTGCCTTAAAGAAGTACCGATGAAACTAATGCCCAAGGATGTGCTTAAAGACCTAAAGTGGTGGTTTGTAGATTGTGAGACAGCTGAGGCAGTGATGGAAGACGAGGATGAACAAGAGGTGCTAAGAGTTTACGATCCGATGCATTTGGTAAACTTATCGCAAGCTGATCTGCAGGTGCTCAATGAGAAGAAAATCTTTTATATTCCTGCTTGGAAAGACGAAGCGAGGAAATATCAAAGAGTTGTCTCGGTTTGTGTTCGAGAAAGAGTGCATGCTTGAAGATAGAAGATTGAAGATTACAAGACACGTGTTTGAAGCTAAAGAGATGAAGCTACTGCCAAGGGGGAGTCTGTTGGTGCATGATGTCAGTAGTTCAGTGTTAGTGTCTGTAATCGAGTTTGTAATGTTTTATGTTTTGTATAAGCGAAGTTGCTAACAAGTTCGCTGATATGGGCGAACTTATTAGACAAGCGAAGTTAGTGACAACTTCGCCTGAACATGCCAGGCGAAGTTTTCGTGTCTATATAAGCCATCTGTTACGGCTTATTCGATAATATAAGTTAATAGATTACGAGTTTGTGTATTCGAGAGAGAGAGTCTGTAATCAAGTGATCTTCGTATCACGTGTTTAAGGTTGGTATACAACGTTTTTGATTATTGTATCGTGTGTTAATCGTATTGTTTTCTATACTCGTAACGTCTTACGTAGGGATTCCGCACCTACGTAGAACGCGATATCTCGTGTAGATCCGGCTGGGAACCTACAAACACTTTGGAGCATGGGCTAGATCAAGAGATTATATGAAGTATATGATGAAAGAAGAAAATTAGATGGGCCCTTGGTGAGATTTCTTGGAAAACAAACGTGGGGCGGTGGAGGAGTTGTTGGACAAAAGATGATTATATATATTTTTTACCCTACTTGCCGCATGACAACAATAATATAATATATTGGTTTTGGAGACGTGAAGTCAGAGACGCACAGTAGCAAGCACAAAGCATAACATTATTATTATTATTATTATTATTATTATTATTATATATTTATTTTGGGGAGTTCTTGGTGTGGCAAGTCAGAGAAGAACAAGAAAGAATATTGAAAGGCCATTATCTTTTTGTGAGTCGTAGTCCCAATGCAAGACAAAAGATAGCAAACACGAGTTCAAGATTGGTTTGATTTTATTATTTTTATTATGAACTCCATTATTGAACTTATTTATTTTGTTTTCTTGAACATGGTTATTGGCTAGACACATTTAGTTATCTAGGCTTGTGATGATGTTTTGTTGACTGTTTTGGACTTGTCGGTTTTGGGTTTTGTTTATGGGATTTTGATTAATTAAAAGTTTTGATTAGTTTTATTGGATGTGTCTCTTGCGTATTTACTTTCGATTTGTGTCTGATTGAATATTTCACATGTTACTTGATTGAATGTCTTTCGATTGTTAGTTGCATGTTAGGGTTGTTGACTTTGTGTTTCCAACTTGTTATGGTTTATTGAGCTCATTTACCATAGAAACTGATTTTTGGCATATTATTAGAAGTTTATATTCTTACTAGCTTAAATATTCGACGGGTGATAAGTTGTCGGGTTTGTCTGCGTTGTTAGGGTTTTAGGTTAAATTATCTGATAAGAGGTTTGCCTATTTTTGCCTTAATTTCACTGTTTATCCGTGTCCTTTAGACTGTTCAAAAACCACCCCGTGTACTTATGTGCATTGAGATAGTGAAACCGACGGGTTAGCTGTTTTCTAGGGCAATTAATCATAGTTAGTGAATTGACAGGTGAACCAATAAGCCGGTGTTTTTTACATGATCTCTAAGATTTCTTTTTAGGTTACACCTTGAGAGTGATTAAGGACCCATTAAGTTTCCTAGAGCTTCATACCTTTAGATTCCCGGTTCCATATCATTTTCCCGTAACCGATAAAAGCCAGAGTCGTCACAACTCGGATTCCTTGCCTAGGTAACTCTTGCTCTCATATTTGAATTTGCTAAAGTCTTATTCGGTAATTTAATTTTCTAGTTTACTTTAATTTAATTAAGTAACTAGTTTACTAAATTATTAGTTTTTTAAAATAAAATAAATAAAAAATCTAAAAATATTATTTTCTTAATTATTAATTTATTAGCTTTTAGAACTACTCTCGGTATTTAAATTAGTGTCTCTAGGGTTCGATTTTCTCGGTCTTCGCATAGGTATTCTACACGCGATAGGTTCACTTGCCTGTTGCTAGTGGTTCGGTTTTGGGTGTTTTAGGTTTTTATTATTAGTTGTGCTTGGTTATTTTTTGCTAAAATTTTATTTACACTTCGTGCATATCAAGTAGCTCAGGTGATGATGAACGGGGTATATTTGCACAACAATTCTCCTGGAATGATTAGATGGCTGCTCTCAACATCAATAATCAGACTGCAACTTTGCTCATGTTGAAGATGCTGAAGAAGAAAATGCTGTTGAGGAATAGATAAAGGAACTTCAGTTTGCTTTCATGGCATTCACTTCTTCCAGTTCATCTGAGGTAAGTTCTCCATTATGTTCTCAAGCATGTATTGATAAAGTAGATCTTTAAGAATCTCGCAAAAGTAACTTACTTAGAGAAATGGAAACGGTAAAATCTGAAAACCATAAACTCAAGAAAAACGAAAAAGCTTACCTAGATAAAATTAAGGCACAGATAAAGGATTTTTCCAAACTAAAATTTGATTTTAGTTTGAAATATTGTCCCCATCTTGATGCTAAACAGAAAACTAACTGCTGAACTGGAAGCCTCTAAGTTATAAGTCTCAAATCTAACTGAAAAATTTAAAAGGGCTGAACTTGATTTTAGAAAATTTGATGGCTCCAGTAAGGTAGTTAATTCCATGATTGAAAATCAGTTGTGGTGGAAAGAAAATGAAGGTGAGGGTATAGGATATAGTCAAGTACCCCCACCATATAATAATAACTACACTAGTCTTCCTCTTACCAAAGAGCAGGAGGAAAGGGTAAAAGACATGAAGTATGGTAAGCCTGTTAAAAATGAAAAGGTCGACTTAGTAATGGCTGCTGCGTCCACTTCTGAAGTGAAAGATTCTAATGTGTTTGCGTCATGTGCAGATAAACTAATCATTGAGGATTGGACTGATGGGGATGATGACTCGTGTGTTTCAAATAATAAAGACACTAATTCTGATGTTCCTTTAAATTTACCTGTTTTGAACTCTGTTATTCCGACTGTTTGTGTGGGCTTTGTTTTTAAGAGCAAAGATACTTGTGTGGTTGATTCTGTTAAGACTATGAATTCTGATAATTTGGTTTTTAATAAGTCTAAGAGATCGGAAAAATCTAATAAATACTCACCGCCTAAGTTTTTTAAAGAGGGATGCTCTAATGACAAACAAGATGGCAAGTCAAATTACGTGTCAAACGGTAAATGTCAGTTAAAACAAACTGGTCCACACAATCGGTCCAGACAGGGAGCTGACCAAAATAAATTCTTTATAAAACGACAAACTTGTTTTAACTGTGGTACTCCCGATCATATTGCAAGAAATTGTCCACATCGTCCATACGTTCCTTACTATGGATTCTATCAGAGGAATGTGCCTCGTAATACCTATAGGCGAAATTTCAGGTATAATTAGGCTAATCCCTCTGACGATGATTGGTATAGAAACATGTTTCGTAGAGGCAGTAGAAACAGTGCTTCGGTTTCGAAAACGAACACGAGTTTTAAACCGAAACAAGTGGCTAAAACAAAATAATTTTATTCTTCCACTAAAATACCAGAGATCAAGTCATCCATTCGTAAAAATAATGCCAAATCTTACAATGATAGACACAAATGGTTTCCTAAGTCTCCTGTGAAAGAGGCAACGAATTCGATATTGGATGATCGAAATGATATGTCATGGCAACCTATGACAACCGTAGATGGGTTAGGGTCACCCAGTGTAACTATGGACTGGATACCAAAGTCTAAACAATCTCGCACATCGTGTAGGAACAACAATAGAGGAATATCATCAGACCTTGGTATGCTTATAGTGGTTGTTCCAGGCGCATGACATGACACATTTCCCAGCTACACGACATTCAAATCTTTAATGCTGGGTATGTGTCCTTGCGGGAGAAGAAAAATGGAAGATTACTCAGAAGGGTACTGCAAGTAACGGTGTTCTGAAATTTGAAAATGTTAATTTTGTTCCAGAGTTGAAACATAGTCTGTTAAGTGTGTCACAGATCTGTGACAAAGGTTTTTCAACTCATTTCATTAATAAAGAGTGTTTAATTTTAAAACCTGGTATCATGAAACCAGATGACTGGATTCTTGTTCGATTACAGAGAAAAGATAACGCTTACGTGATCGACATGAACAAAAATGTTCCTGACGAGATAACCTGTTTGTTTTCAAAAGTGTCGGAACATAATGCCATGCTTTGGCATCATCGTCTTGGTCATGCAAATGTGAAAAACTTAAACCGTCTTGCTAAAAATGATTTGGTGTGTGGCTTACCCGTCAAAGATTTTGTAAATGTTGAAAAGTGTGTGGCTTGTGCTTTGGGTAAACACAGTCGAAAAACTCATAAGCCAAAATTGATTAATACCATTTCATTTGTTTTTCCATTATTGCATATGGACCTTTTCTGTCCGGTTCATGTTTTGAGTCTTTCTCATAGCTCTTATTTTCTTGTTATTACTGATGACTACTCACGTTTTACATGGGTGTTTTTCTTGCCAAATAAGAGTGAAACTGCAGAATTGATCAAGAGGTTCGTGGTGCTTATGGAAAATCAGCTAAATTTTAAGCTGAAGAGTATTCATTGCGAATATGGCACAGGATTCAAGAATGCTTCATTAAATTACTTTTGTTCTGAGAAGGGGTGCTTCGACAATACAGTTCTGCTCGAACACCGCAACAGAATGGTGTGGCTGAAAGAAGAAACCTGACTCTGATTGAGGCACCTAGAACCATGTTGTGTGATTCAAAACTGCCGCTATTCTTCTGGGTAAAAGCTGTTAATACTGCATGCTATGTTCAAAATCGGGTGCTAATCAACAAGTCTCAAATGAAAACTCCATATGACATTGTCTATGATCATAAGCCTACAGTTGGTCATTTCAGAGCGTTTGGCTGCCCATGTACTCTACTGAACCTTGAGTCAACTCCAAAATTTGGGGCCAAAGCCGAGGACTGTTACATTGTTTGTTATGCTGGTCGTACTGCCTACAGAGTCTATAATAAGACAATCAAGCAGATTATTTAATCATATGATGTACGTTGGTTGGAAGAAAATGAAACTGATGCCCGTGTTGGTCCCGTCTGGCTTTTCGATTACAATGAACTCTTCAAACCGTTCAATGTGCTTCCTGTCCTCGATTCAGAAGTTTCGGGTGCCACTACCGTGGATATGGAAAAGGAATAATTGCATGCTGTCTCGCATATATCTCCAGTTCTGGATGATGATCTCTCAGAATCACCAAATGTCTCTCCGAATGTGTCTCTCAATCATCGAGAGGAGGCTACTGAAACTATGTCCTCACCAACTTCATCAGAAGACACCCATGTAGTTAAGGGGGAGAGACCTATCCGTCAAATTTTTGGGAGCACGTTGTTTCCTGATGTCATTCCAAATGAATACGTCGCCAGCACCTCGTACTCACATAGTACAGCGGCCTCTGGATGGAAAAACCCTCTCACTAAGGTTGACGGAAATTTATCAAACTTACCATCTGCTGGTGCTGTTCCCGAACAATCAATTCCATCAAGAATTCAACGAAATCACCTGATTGAAAATGACATCGGTCCTCTTGAAACAGGCGTGTCTACAAGAAGCCAGACTGGGCACATAAACGGCTACTTATTTTATTGCTTTATTTCTCAAATTGAGCCAAAGTCGGTCGAATTGGCTCTTCAAGAACCAAGTTGGGTGGATGCTATGCATGAAAAATTAAATCAGTTTTAAAGGTATGGAGACTGGTTGAACTGCCAGTGGGAAAAAGAGTTTTGGATACTAGATGGGTTTTCCGAAACAAGCAAGATGACATGGGGGTTATCTTTAGAAACATGGCATGGCTAGTTGTTCGTGGTTTCCGTTAGGTTGAAGGTTTAGACTACACTAAGGTTTATGCTCCCGTAGCTAGACTTGAATCCATCCGGATATTTCTGGCCTATGCATCATTCATGGGTTTTACTGTCTATCAGATGGATGTCAAAACAGCGTTTCTGTATGGCGAAATTAAGGAGGAGATTTAAGTGGATCAGCCACCGGGGTTTGTAGACTCTAAGAATCCTACTCATGTCAACAATCTAGAGAAAGTGTTGGTGCATGATGCCAGTAGTTCATTTATCTCGTGTTTACTTGTGTCTGTAGTCGTTATATTGTTCTTATTGTGTTGAACTTGTTAGTTTGCTTTTCGTTTTAAGCGAACTTGGTGAGTAGCAAAGTTAGGGACAACTTCGCCTAGTATGTTAGGCGAATTTCTCTTGCTTTATAACCTAACTTCGGCTACATGTTTCAATAGACTTGACGGCTGTGTTTTGTAACCTAAGTGTTATGTGTTTTGTGGTTTTTGGTTTGTCTTTGCAATATAACAAGTATTACTTTTTATTCGTGTGTCTTACGTGTGATTTACGTGTTCATCGTGTTAGCATTCGTCTAGTATACGTAGGGGATTCCGCACCCTCGTGTTACGAGATTCTCCTGTGTAGATCCGGTTGGGAACCTACAATTGGTATCAGAGCATTTTGCTCGTGATTGTGTGGTTCGAGATTATCACACGAGTGTTTCTATTGTTCAGTTAGACCATTCACGGAACCATTTTACGTTGAAACACCGCTCCTTTATTAGTTTCTCTAAAATACTCATCAATCGCACCCTCCTGCTACTCCCTCTACCCTTCAGATCAACATAATTAGACTGAAAAATTGAAGCTGTTCATTAAGCGAAGTTGCTGTCACCAAGATTAGGGTCTTTGAGAAGATATAGGATTTTAGCGAAGTTGAGAGATCAGAGAAGTTATAAGGACAGCGAAGTTATAAGGACAACGAAGTTGTAAGATCAGCGAAGTTGTAAGATCAGCGAAGTTGGGGATAAGTTCACTGTTCACTGTTCACAGAATATAGTATTTGGATTCTAGGCCTCGTTTCGTTCAAGTATGACTTCCATAAACATCACAGAACTGGGAAAGATGGATGTTGAAGATGGTTCAACAACTAAAGATCCAAAGCTACTTAAAGGAACAGACTTTGTTGCATTGAAGGATAGGTTCGAGCAGTATGTGAAATATCAAGATGCAAAAATGTGGGTTTGCATTCAAGATGGCTACATCCCACCAACTGCTATGTTCGAAGGTCGATAGCAGCTTAAGAAGTACAATAAGATGGAGGATGATGAAAAGAAAATGTATGAGGCCGAAAGTAAAGCATTAGCTGCAATCACCATGGCACTACCTCAAGAGATTCTTCATACTTTCAGAAAGCACAAATCTGCCAGAGAATTATGGGAAGCATTAGAGAATCGCTATGAAGGTAATGTTGGGATTCGTAACTCAAAGTCGAAATTGTTGAAAACTCAATTCTCGGTGTTCAAGGGATTTAAGAATGAGTCACTTGATGACATCATCACAAGATACTATCACTTGATGAACTGAATAACTACTCCTTGAAGTACACAGAGCCTGAAATTGTGGAAAAGCTTCTGGATGCTCTCCCACCAAAATGGGATATATACACAGTTTTGATGAGAGGAGATAAAGAGTTTGAAACCTTTGATTTAGAAACGGTGGTCAATAAGTTACGTAAATATGAGCTAAATATGATAAGGAAAGAGACTCCTACTAATCAGGTTCAGGATCCGGGAATGTATGGTGCAAAAGGGTCTCCAAACTCAAGCTCTAAATCAGAATCAACTGCGTATTACTCAGGAGGTGAACCAAACTCTGCTCAAGATGGTCATATGGTGATGAATGTGGATGGTTACATATTCTTTGTAGCGGGTGGAAGTAGCTCATTAAAACCTCAATCCTCAGCTGGTAACTCCTCAGCCAGTGCCTCTAACAAGAATTACTCACAAATGCCTATGAGTGTGAAATCAGCTGAACAACAGTTTCTCTTTATGCCTCCTTCATCGCCTCATATGAGAACTACATCAAGGGAAAGATAGCCGACCCTGCAACCTTGGATGAGGATTATTATCAGGTAGATGCTGATGACATGGAAGAAATGGATCTGCAGTGGAAAATGACAATGATTGTAAGAAGGGTGAAAAGGTTTATGAAGAAGACTGGTAGAAAATTCGTTACAGAGAGACCGGGGTTCGACAAGTCAAAGGTTCGCTACTACAACTGTCTACAGAATGGACACTTTGCTAGAGAGTGTACAAATGAAAGAGTCGAACGAAGTCAGAACAAGCCTGCTCAACAGAATGGAAGTGGAAATGAAATTAAAGCTATCGTTTCTCAACAGAACGGTGGGTATAACTGGAATATACAAGTTGAGGAGGTGATTGAACAAGCAAATCTAGTAAACATAGAGAGTGGAAGATGTGACAAAGAGTCAGTGGAGAATCAAGCATACATGGTGGAAGTGAACGATCAGCTCTTAGAGGTATGTTCGGAATCTCAGTGTGAACAATGTGAGAAATTGTCTGAACAACTAAAATGCTTTAACTGATCAGTATGTTAACTTGGATAAAGAATTAAAAACGTTAAAAGAGGAGCATCACTTTTCTAAAAATAAAGAAAATAGTTTCTCTGTAAAAATAAAAGCTAGTGAAAAAGATATAAGAAGCCTTAAGGCCGCACTTGCTGAGAAAATCCAAGTCATCGATTTAAGCTATGAAGTCGTGGAAGAAAAGACTAAAGTTATAGCTAAAAAGGATAAACAGATAGCTGATTACCAAGTTAAAGTGGTGGAATTAAATAGGAAGCTTGAACAGTTTAGGAATTCATCCATGATGCTTGATCATGCCCTAAGTGTTCAACGTTCCCCTATCAACAAAGGGGGAATTGGATATAATGAGGTTCCACCACCTTTCAATAATAATTATACTTATAATCTTTGTAATCAGCCATCTGAAAGTGTTGAAACTGATTAGACTGTAACGGGTAATGTGAACGTCAATACGGTACCCGTTAAAGTCGATAAAAGCAATACTAACGATATTACTAATGTTAGTAACAAAACTGGTCAGACATGTTCTCCTGTCACAAGTCAAGGTTCAAATTTCGTCAACTCTGTCAACAAAGATGATGAAGTTGTGTTACTCAAACGGGGGAAGAGTTATGTTTTTGATGAAAAGAAATCTACTTTAAACCCATTTGTTCCTCCCTATGTTAGGCAACCTGTCAGTAACGCAGCCTCATCTTCTGCTACAACTTCTGAAACGAGTGTTCGGACAGACACTAGTTGTCCAAACAGGAGTTGTTTCAGGTGTAACAAGATAGAACACCTTGTTAATGACTCTCCTCTGAAAAGGAGAAATTATAAAAATATGAGGCCAACTAAGACTGAGAATAAAACGCACTTTAAAACTGATTCTGGTAATAATAATAATGCCTCCGACTTTAATCGTTGGAAAAATTCAAGTTTTCAAAGAAACCAACCTCAATTTTACAAAAGAAACCACAGATTAGGTAATTTTGAATACAAGGATGCTAGAAACTCAAGAATGTTCAATTGGCCTCATAACAAATTTTCTAGATATCCTCCATTCAGCTCAAATATAAACTTCCCTCAATGGAACTTTGGGCAGCCAAGGAGTTGGATACCGTTTAATCGATTTGATCAACCCAAGACCAACAGGTCTTGGGTCCCTCCTTTTTTATTTGTTTCTTTAAATGTGCAGGAACAATCGAACAGGGCTGTGAACAACATGTGGGTTGTCGACAGTGGCTGTTCCCGGCACATGACAGGTAACAAGAAATTGCTACGTGATTGGAATGCTGTTCAAGGAGGAAGAGTTAGTTTTGCAGGAGAAAATGGAGGAAAAATTACTGGAATCAGTATGGTTACCAATGGTAGAATAAAGTTGGAGAAGGTAAATTTCGTGGAGGAGTTGAAGCACAATATCTTGAGTGTCTCTTAGATATGTGACAAAGAATACACTGTACATTTTACCAAGGATGAAGCTTTCGTGCTTTATCCAGGTTTTAAGATCCCTAAAACCTGGATTGTGGTGAAAGCTCCAAGGGAGAAGAACACATATGTAATGGACATGCGGTCAATCGAGATCGCAACGGAAGAATCATGTCTACTGTCAAAGGCATCAGAGTCTGAGTCAGAACTGTCGCCCCAAAGGATGGGTCATATCCATCTCCAAAAGATGAATTATATCATCAAGAATGGACTGGTACTTGGGGTTCCTTTAAAAATTTTCAATTTTGAAGATCAATGTCTGTCATGCAAGAAAGGAAAACAACACAAGAAACCGCATCACTCCAAAAGAGTCAACTCAATTTCCACAACCCTAGATTTGCTTCACATGGATTTGTTTGGTCCCGTAAATGTCAGAAGTCTAGGTGGAACGTTTTACTGCTTGGTTGTGACGGATGAATTTTCACGGTACTCATGGGTTTATTTTCTGAAGATAAAAGATGAAACAGTTTAGCTGGTAATCAACTTGATTACCAAAGTAGAAAATATTGTTGGGGAAAGGTCAAGTTCATCAGGAGTGACAACGACACAGAATTCAAGAATTATCAAATGGAGATGTTTTGTTTGCAGAAAGGGATTGAACATCAGTTTAGCGCACCATATACTCCGCAACAGAATGGGGTAGCTGAGAGGAAGAACATAACTCTAATAGAAGGTTCCAGGACTATGCTGGTAGACGCTAAACTTCCCGTGGTGTTCTGGGCTGAGGCTGTTGCCACAGCCTGCTATATCCTTAATCGTGTTTTAACTGTTAAAAGATTGAATAAAACTTGTTATGAATTTATGCATGGTAGAAAGCCTAACCTGAATGGTCTTGAACCTTTTGGGTCCCCATGTTCGATTTTAAAGACTAACTCAAAGTTCGGTGAGAAGGCTGACGAGGGTATTCTCGTAGGCTACGTTGTTGGGACACCCAACAGAAGAGTCTTTAACCTATTAAATAATAGGGTTGAGGTGGTTTGTAACACTGACATTACCAGTTATAACCCACCAAAGCTAAGCATGGGACCGGTAGAGGCTTTCGACTATGATAAGTTATTTAAATCTTTTAATTTGCCTTCCTTGGATTTTGTAGGGACAGAAGAACGAATGGTCACTCAAATGCTATTCGATGAAGAAGAGACCGTTATACATCGTCCAGAATGTAGAGAAAATCACACTACCACTCCAAATGACGTTGAATCGCCTGCTGCCTCAAATGAAGAAGATTTTTTAAATCCATTTCACACTCAACACAACTCATTTGAACTCTCTTCGAATCTTGAGGAAAACTTACAAGTGGATCCCGTTCAAACTTCTAAGATCCACAAGGATCATCCCCTGGAGAATGTAATCGGTAACCCTTCTGATGGTGTGCGAACCAGAAGAAGTGTGGAGGAAAACACCTGTGTGTATGCAAGCATTAGAGACACTGGTATTATGAATGAATGCTTGTATGCCTGCTTCATCAGTCAGATTGAACCAAAGAACTATCAGATGGCATTAAAGGATAGCTTGTGGGTAGAAGCCATGCAAGAAGAACTGGCACAGCTTGATAAAATGGAAGTATGGCAGTTGGTTGAAAAACCAAATGATGTGACTGCAATCGGTACTAAGTGGGTTTTCAAATGCAAGAGAGATGAGAAAGGGGTAATCATTCGTAACAAGAAAATATTAGTTGTTAAAGGGTTTAACCAGCAGGAAGGGATAGACTACAATTAAGTATTTGCTCCTGTGGCACGATTGTAGGGAATCCGACTATTCATGGCCTATGCTGCACACAAAGAGATGAAAGTATTTAAGTGGATGTTAAAAGTGCGTTTATTAATGGAAAAGTCGATGAAGTAGTATATGTCGAGCAACCTCCGGGTTTCCCTGACCCAGACTTCCCTGATCATGTGTACAAGCTCAGCAAAGCATTATATGGCCTACATCAGGTCCCACGAGCTTGGTACGCAACTCTGTTAGATTACTTAATGGAAAATGGATTTTAGAGAGGGAAGATCGACAATACCTTGTTTGTAAAAAGGAATGGGAGTGATTTTCTTCTTTTCCAAGTCTATGTGGACGACATCATCTTTGCTGCCTCAAAAATCTCTATGTGTCAGGAGTTTGAGATAGTCATGAAAAAAAGGTTTGAGATGAGTGCAATGGGGGAATTAACTTTCTTTTTGGGTTTACAGGTAGATCAGAAGAGGGATGGCATGTTCATTCATCAAACTAAATATGTCCACGATGTCCTCAAGAAGTTTAAGATGGACGACTCCACTCCGTTTGATACTCCAATCTGTGTGAATCACAAACTGGGTGCTGATACAGAAAGTGATGACGATGTGGATCCCACTCTGTATCAAGCAATTATAGGTTCTTTAATGTATTTAACTGCTTCTAGACCTGATATTATGTTTGCAGTTTGTCTTTGTGCTCGTTTTCAGGCGAACCCCAAGGAATCACACATGAAGGGAGTGAAGAGGATTTTGCGGTATATTAAAGGAAAGCCCAAGTTGGGTCTCTGGTACCCAAAAGGAGGAGAACCGGATCTGGTAGCTTACACCGAGTCTTATTATGGAGGATGTAATCAAAACAGGAAGTCAACAACCGGTGGATGTCAGTTTCTTGGAGGAAGATTGGTGTCGTGGCAGTGCAAGAAGTAGACCTCTGTAGCCATATCCACCTGCGAAGCAAAGTACATGGCAGCATCGAACTGCTGCTCCCAGGTTTTATGGATACAACAACAAATGCGCAATTATGGTATGAATTTCACTCAAACTAACAATCCAGTTAACACAGTAAAACTAAACATATTGACATTCGTCATCATTTCATACGGGATTGTGCTGAGAAGAAATTCATTGTGCTTGAAAAGGTTGATTCACTGGATAATTTTGCCGATCTTTTTACAAAAGCGTTTGACCGATCCCGTTTTCAAAACCTTGTTGAGCTTAATGGAATGATCAATCCCGAGTAACCTTGTTTATCATTTGTTTTAAAATAAAAAAAACATCACTATCGTTGAAAACTATGTCGGTAGCTTAAGTTTGAAGGACATATTCCAGAATATGTTTGGTCCTTACATCTACTTGTAGACTATAAGGATAGCCATTAACCTAATAACTGAAAGCGACCGGGGCGGTTATGATGAGTTTTGTTCTTTCGCTGAAAGTTAGTCGATCATACTTAGTCGGAGGGACACATATTCATATGTGGTTGGTCCTCCTGATCCACTGGATCTTTAGGAAAGCCGTTTACCTAAAGACTTTGACTTGATTGGGGCGTCTGATTTTAAATTTTTTTTTTTGGGAAATGATATATTTTTTGGGTCTATAACTTCGCAAGAAGTTTCAATATTAGTATTGAAAGTGAAAATTGATTCAACCTTGGAAAGTGATAGATAAACTGATTTTGTGTGCCTAACCGGTGAAGTAATTAGGCCTAAAAGACTCTAGAACAGTCATTGTATGTTATGGTAGCTTTCTATGGTGCGTAAAAGTAGAAGTGATACAAACTAAAACTTCTCGATTTACTATGGATTATCATTTTGAAATGTGCATGTCTCTACATATATCTCTCCGAATGATAGGCAGAAAAGTGATTACCCAGTCATACACGAGCCCGTGAGTGTCTTGATCCCCCGCGAAGATTACGTTAGTTTTCTGCAGTGATCCAGATTCGGGACTTGCAGGCATTCATTATTTTAAAAAAATATTATTATCGTTAAGTCTTACGAAGATTATTTGTTATCAAAAATCAAGAAAGAAGCATCGACTAAGAATAGTAAAAGCATATTCAAAGTATCAGAAAGCTCAGAAAGTCGACATTTGGATATTGATTGATCAGACACTACAGGTCGAAGTCAACTCGGGGTTATCTGTGGAAAGCCAAATACGCCTTGAGAATAGATAGGAGGCATCACAATTTCCCAAGTGATGTCCATCTAAATTTTGAGCTTAATTGAACTTAATCCGTATTACAGAAGCAATGAAACCATACTAAGTTTTATACCTACCTACAACCTGTTTCTCTATGTCATAATAACGCTGAACATGGATCTGTGTGACAGCCTCTTAATCAGTATGATTCCTGTTCGGATCTTTTCTAAAAACATGTTGGGTTCTACAAGACTGAAATTTGATCCCGTTCTTTTAAATATTTTTTATGAAGTTTGTTCTATGTTTTATCTTTTTTTTTAAATCTTGGTTACTCGTTTTTGATCGGTTTTTAATCAATTAACAGATGGTATCAATTAACTTACTCCACTGTGGCGAACTTATCTTATAAGCGAACTTAACTATTGGGCGAAGCTAACACAACTTCGCCACTGGGTTTCATAGACAATATAAAAGACATTCAAAGTCAAACTTTTGGTCAAATCTTATAAACTTAAACCCTCGGCGAACTTACCTTTGAATCAACATCTTCCAAATCTGTTTTTCATCTGGAATTAAGGTTCCTCAAGTTCTCTTGATGTATAATTCGTATTACTCGATTATTATGGTGTTACATAATGTCAGTTTTAATTCGATTTTCGTATAAAACCCTTAACACACCTTTTTCAATTCGAGTTAAGATTGTTTTGATATAAATAAGCTCTTTGAAATATTAATCGCACTACCCTATTCATGTAATTACTCTCTGATTGACCATTCTACAACTGTACTGGGTGTACATGATGGAGCGTTTATGCGGCGAAGTTAGGGTTACGGCGAAGTTAATTGCAACTTCGCCAACTCAGGAACTTCGCCAACACAAGAACTTCGCTGCATAAAGTTTGGTTTCTAGTGGTGTTATCCTTGCTTGGATATTGTATTGCATCAAAGTATTCCATATCAAGCGAACTTGTCTGTCAAAACGAAGTTTCCATCTTCGCTTAAAATCTCAACTTCGCAAGTGATATAACAGGCGAAGTTATAATCTGTTAGCACTTTCGACTAACTTAACTCATTTAAGTTTGTAGGTATGGCAGCTGTAGCTGGTGCCGGTGGTACGGGTGGTGACGAAGGCGGAGATGATAAGAGACAATTCTTTCCGGGCCACAACATGTATATCACCTTGCATCCGGATGGTCGTTGATGTAGATGTCGTGCTCTAATCAAAAACAAGTATTTATGATGCATAAATACCCATAACTAGTATGGGTAAGTAAGGTCGTCTACACAGGGAATCAGTGGAAAGTGCAAGTAAAGTTCATGATTACTAATTAATTAACTAATGTGGACAGACGATGTCAAGCGGTTTATAAAGATGATTATTATAACACACGATTACTTTTAAAGCTGTAAACAATTATGAGAGAAATATTCACTTCAGGTCCAGGTAAAGTGATAACCGACTAATCACAGATTCTTTGAGATTAATTGCATAGTAATTACTAAACCAAACAGTTGGGTTGTGAGGACAAACGATACCCTAACCGAATTGTTGATACAACTGAACTCCGGTTTACCCAATTACCAGTTTAAAATATGAAAATCAGTTATAAGCAATGACTAACGATTATTGGTTCAATGACATAAGAGTTAACCCTATGTGATGAACACAACTAGAAAAGTGATGCAAAGTTTGACTATCAAAATCATAAACTGTTTAAACAATCAATTCGTAATTTAAAACAAGATTAAAAATAATCAATCAAGTTCATACTCATTCAAAACATAGAATCTGATCAAAGTTAGTTTACACAAAACCCTAGCCTAAAGTGAGTACAGTGGTATAGCCTGACATCGGCATCACGAAGGATTTGCTTACCTAATGAGAGGATGAAAGCATGAGATGAACGGATGAACCAGAGGCTTCGGGATGGTGGAAAATTGTCCTAGGGCTTGTACTTGGTTGCTAGAATGAAAAACAGGTCGAATGGGGGCTGAAAACTCAATATAATAGAGTTAGGTTTTAATTTCCCGTTTGGAGGACTTTAGCGTGGCGCTAAAGTCCAAGGGGGTGAGACTTTAGCGCGTCTCTAAAGTCTGCTTTCCTGATGTGAGTCTTTAGAGTATCTCTAAACTCCCTTAGCGCCACGCTAAGGGTGTCTGACAGAATTTTCTTCAATTTCTTCATTCATTTTGCATCGGAAAGCTTGCCAATCATTATGAGTCTTTTACATCTTCATTCCAAGCCCCGTAATTCAACCCGATAAGCGTCCTTAACGTCAAGTATCCTGAAACACATAAACACGCTTGAAGTACCAAAGTTCATATAATATTTAAACTAAAAGTAAACAAATAATATAATAATATACACGACTTTTGCCCGACCATCACATCCCCACACTTATCTTTTGCTTGCCCTCAAGCAAACTCTCATGCAACACATATACCTCGATCTATAATTCATCAATTACCACGATTAATACTAGTGAGATATAAGGTCATACCCAAGTCCCAAGAACTGACACTGTCAAAGTTGATAACCCACCAAATAATTTAATGTTACAATTTAAAACTATGGAACCGCCCAAACAAGTGTACTCTGTTTCCGGTTAAGGCAGACATGGTCATACCCTCATAATATAATATCTCTCCTCTCGGTTTAATATCTGGACCAACAAAAAATGTGCTAGTATTTCTCTGCGCTCTATAGCAAGTATGAAAACAATGTAATAAGCTTGGAAGCAAGTCATATCTCCACCCATTACCCAACTTATATACAACTCTTGACATACCGAATTTCATCCACAGGGTTAAAAATAATAAAGGCCAAGGAAAACACGGCTTGTAATGTGGGTTAAACAAACGAAGGAAAAGGCACAAGGCACAAAGTTGGCTCATATGGGATAATGTAGGGTTGGGAGTATTTATTTATTTTTATTTTTTTTATGTAAAGGCCATTATATGTGGGTTTCTACAGTCCTGTTTCTCCATACAGGTGGTGGTATTAAGATCTCGAAATGCATGAGACAACCAAGTTCTAGATATCATGGATATACTGGTTACTCTCTATAATGGCACTCGTATGACATGTGTATATACTATGTATTATATGTGTATTATATATATTTGGGTCAACTCACACACGTACCGGAGGAATAGGGCTGACGATATAAACATGTGTACTTGTCCCCATGACTCGTTATCCCCATCTAAACGGTCCATTTAAATTTTTCTTTTTGAAAAACATTTGCATGGGAAGACTTTTGAGAAGCTTAAAACTAACCATGACCAAAGACCTCTACTTGGCATTAATAATAGCTATAACATATTTACAATTCCGGCTTTTGTGCACAATCAAGGCACTCTAAGGCAAAATTTTTTTAATTTTTCCCCCATCCCCACACTTGAGGTTGACATTGTCCTCAATGTTTAAAATTTAGCATTTAAAAGAACATTAACGAGGACAGGGTTAAAATTGACTGATTATAAATTTTAAAACTTGGCTTAATGTGATGGTCCTAAAAATTATACAACTATACAATTACACTTTTAACAATAAAACTAATAAAACAAAAAGAATTATGAAAACAAAATCACCTGATAAGAAAAATAAGCCACTCAAATATACTCTTGGTTACGCTCAACAAACCCGGCTCTTCAATTCACTCAACAGTATCTGCAAACTCTCACACGTGTAGAAGCATGCTTCTCACAACTGTTAGGATAGGTCTTTTAAACCGTTTGCAAAACTGTGAATTTTAATTACCAAGCCAAGTTATAAAAATTTCATAATTAAATTTGTTAAACTAGAAAAATTGTTAAAAGACCTAACTCACTTTCGTAGGAATCACGATTGCATTTAGCATATGCAACAAGCCCTTTAAACCCCCCGGTAGCCCGGGTGGACGAGTGAGGTTTCGTGAGGGTTTATAGGAAACTACACCCACAAATTTTTAAATACAACATAATATACACGTACCTGACAAGGCCGTGTCACCTCCCGATCAGTGCTAAGTTTTTGTTAAGGTCTTCAGCCGGACCATTACCTAATTTGGCGGTTATGGTGGTCTAATGGAGTGATTACCTTGCTCCACCTCATTCTTCTTACTTCTCAAACACAATGGTAGCTCTAATGCCTCCCACCTTGGACCAAAACATGCCAACCTCCTTTGTTCATTCTCGAATCCGGGTGGTTTCTTTAGCTTATCCTTCTTGGGTGGTTTCTTCTTGTTTGTTCCATCCTTTTCCTTATTGACCACCACTTCCATCACCGTCTTAGTGTTGTTTGTTGAACTTAATGTTGATCCACTTTTTACATCTACAGCATTTAACTCTTCCTTCTCTCGTTCACGCTTAGACCTGTCAAAAACAACACTTTTCTCCTTTTGGTGTCATCCTCACATGTACGAGGAAGACACCCATTAGTAGCACATGACCTATAATATTTATTTTCAAAAGAATAATCATATGAATTTAAAAATATAATTAAAATTAACTTACGGTTACCGAAGGTCATGCAAACTGTTCCGTCTCGGCAGTTAATCTGAGCATTTGATGTAGCCAAAAACGGTCTCCCCAATATCACACATGGTTCTTCTTCTGTCTCAGCTGGTGCATAATCAAGGACAAGAAAGTCTTCTGCATAGTAAAAATCATCAACCTTTACCACAACACCAACCAGCTTACCACGTGGCCGCCTTCGAGTGAAATTAGCTAACACCAAGGTGGTGTCAGCCTCTTGTAAAGGCCCAAAATCAAACTGGTCATACACACTCCCCGGTAGAATACTCACACTCGCACCATAATCAACAAGTGCCTTGGTGGTCTTGAACCCAACAATCTGAATAGAGATGAGTGGTGCCCCTGTTTCAAATTCTTCAACCGTGTCATTCTCCACACTATCTTCGATTGTGATGGCACTGACGTGTGCATTTTTGGAGTTTGACGAACTACTACTTTGATGGCTCGGATTCTTCAAGGTGTCACTTGGTAGTCTAGATGGATTTCTCTTTAAGCTTGCTATTTCTTCTACCAGTTGACTCACCTGTTTATCTCTTGCAGCATTTGCCTTCTCTTGAAGCTCCAACCTTTGATTCAATGCCTTATTCTGAGTCTCTTGATCCGCCTTCATTTGTTTCAATAACTCCATCACATCCTTAAGTGACTCATCTTTATTTCTCTAAGAATTTCCTTGCCCTTGCTGTAACTCTTTTGATAACCCTTATTGTAACCCCTATAATCTCTCTGATTGTACCCACTCTGACCGCTGCCTGAACTATTACCGTATTGTTTTTGGTTCGACTGATAACCTGTCTTCTGAGAACTGCCTTGAAAATTCGGGTTCTGTTGTGTGTTCGGGTTTCCATAGCTGAAGTTTGGATGATTCCTGAGGCCAGGATGATAAGTATTTGAGTTCATATTATTGTATTTCCTTTCACCCTGCACATAGTTGACCTCTTCTTCTTCTTATTCTTTTTCTTCAGTTTCTTCATCTTGCACAACCCCACAACTCGCAACCTCGTGTCCTAATTCCCCACAACCTTCACATACCGGATATGTTTTTCCTGAATTTCCGGCTCCTTGTACACCTGCAACCAATAACCTATCCATATTCTTTTCCAGTCTATCCATTCTATCATCTGAACCATGACTTTCAACTGCTTTTACCACTGACCTTTTTGACATCCTGTTCGACTGTGCCTGCCTCTTTGAATTAGTCGCATGTCTCTCCAAATGTCCCCAATCCTCGTTTTCATCATTTGCAAGAAAAGATCCATTCATTGTGGCTTGGAGGTCACGAACATTATCATTTGAGAGACTATCATTAAATGCCTTTATCAATTCCCATAAGGCAATCCCATTATGTGGACAAGTCCTCAACAATCATTTAACCCTTTGGAATGATTCATAAAAAGTTTCACCGGTGATTTGCTGAAAGTTTCGAGTGTTGTTGCGGGCCTCTGTGGTTCTCTGTGGAGTATAATACTTATATAAAAACTGTTGTGCTAAATCTCCCTAAGTGAAAATACTAGCTGATGGCAACGATAGAAATCACTGCTTTGCCGCATCTTTCAAACTGAACTGGAAAACTACCATCTTTACCTCTTCCGCATTAAAATCTTGACTCGATATGAGTGCGCATATCGAGTTGAAATCACTCAAGTGTAAGTATGTTCTTCTGTAGCCTTTCCATGAAATGTCGGTAATCCCGTTAAACTGTTATGCCTTACCGAAAAAGTTATTCCCCGTTTGACTGGAATGATGATTGGTAGAGGATTCGTAGCCACTTGTGGAATGAAGTGCCTTTGAACGCCTCTGACTGGCGGTGGAACAAACGCCCTTGGAACTCCATCATCAAAATCATAATACGGCTGTTCATGGTGTTGTTGTCGTCTCGGTGTTCGATCTCTCTGATTTTCTGGATGATTCTGTCTAATTTATTTGTCATCACGGGGATCTTGTTGCTGATATCGACCCCCTTGTTCATCTCTGTGCTCCTCCTCATCCTCAGAATCATAACCAAAGTCATCCCCTATGTGCCAATTTTCCACCCGTGCACGAGCACGATCAATCTTGGGTCTTTCCTCTCTCAAATCATTGTGTCTTTGACGGTTCACTGGGGCTGATCTGATTGACAAGTGGTCATCCATGTTCCTGGGATTACGGTTAACATTTCTTTGGTTGAACAGATTGCGGTTTCTATCATGGTTAACATTCTGGTTTTGTGGAACTGGCTGTTCTTGGTTATTTTGTTTGTAGATATTCGGGTCCCTTCGGTTTCGGTTACTCATGGTCTCTTCTTTTGGTGTTATGATTTCGGGTATTTGGTTTAGTATGCGTTTCTGAGCTGCTCGGTTTCGTCTTGCTGTTTTCTCTATTTCGGGATCAAATTGGTGCGGCTCTTTCTCACGGGAATATCTCGTCTGCCTCAACTTGTAAGGTTATCTGCACAGACAAAAACACTAACACCCCGCGTAAAATCAATGAAGAAAAATTAAAAGCAAAAAAAAAAGCCAAGCTAAATTAGCACTTTGTGCGTTGATTCCCCGGCAACGGCGCAATTTTGATGTAGATGTCGTGCTCTAATAAAAAACAAGTATGTATGATGCTTAAATACCTATAACTAGTATGGGTAAGTAAGGTCGTTTCCATAGGGAATTAGTAGAAAGTGCAAGTAAAGTTCATGATTACTAATTAATTAACTAATGTGGATATACGATGTCAAGCGGTTTATAAAGATGATTATTATAACACACGATTACTTTTAAAGCTGTAAATAATTATGAGAGAAAGATTCACTTCAGGTTCAGGTAAAGCGATAACCGACTAATCACAAATTCTTTGAAATTAGTTGTGCAGTAATTACTAAACCTAACAGTTGGGTTGTGAGGACAAACGATACCCTAACCGAATTTTTGACACAACTGAACTCCGGTTTACCCAATTACCAGTTAAAAATATGAAAATCAGTTATAAGCAATGACTAACGATTATTAGTTCAATGACATAAGAGCTAACCCTATGTGATGAACACAACCAGAAAAGTGATGCAAAGTTTGACAATAAAAACATAAACTGTTTAAACAATCAATTCGTAATGTAAAACAAGATTAAAAACAATCAATCAAGTTCATGCTCATTCAAAACATAGAATCTGATCAAAGTTAGTTTACACAAAACCCTAGCCTAAAGTGAGTACAGTGGTTTAGCCTGACATCGGCATCACGAGGGATTCGCTTATCTGATGAAAGGATGAAAGCATGCGATGAACGGACGAACCAGAGGCTTCGGGATGGTGGAAAAATCGTCCTAGGGCTTGTAATTGGTTGCTAGAATGAAAGATAGGTCGAATGGGGGCTGAAAACTCAGTATAATAGATTTAGGTTTTAATTTCCCGTTTGGAGGACTTTAGCGCGGCGCTAAAGTCCAGGGGTGAGACTTTAGCGCGTCTCTAAATTCTGCTTTTCTGATGTGAGTCTTTAGAGTATCTCTAAACTCCCTTAGCGCCGCGCTAAGGGTGTCTGACATAATTTTCTTCATTCATTTTGCATCGGAAAGCTTGCCAATCATTATGAGTCTTCTACATCTTCGTTCCAAGCCCGCAATACAACCTGATAAGCATCCTTAACGTCAAGTATCCTGAAACACATAAACACCCTTGAAGTACCAAAGTTCATATAATATTTAAACTAAAAGTAAACAAATAATATAATAATATACACGACTTTTTCCCGACCATCAGTCATGGAACTGGTGACTTTCGTGAGATCATTTCGTTTCTCATTCACTCACGTATCTTTCTTGTAATTACAACTACTCTACCGATATCTCTACCAAACATTGAAGATTTCTGGAGGACAATTGAATATGACTGTCGGGTTGAACCTCCAATGATGCGTGCTACTGTGAACAATTAAGTGGTACAGTTCTCGGAAAATCAGATCAGGGAAGCCCTACAGTTCGGGGTTGAAACCACTCAGGATTCTTCTGAGTTTTCAGCTTCTTTCAGGACTGGAGCGTTTCTTCGTATGGGTTACTCAAGTCCGTTAGACGATTCTCAAAAAAGAATGGGGTTTCTATTGGACCAGTGGCGTTTCTTGATGCATGTGATGATTGTGTGCATGTCTGGTCGCAAGGCTGGTACAGACGGTATGGGTGCGACAATGAAATCTGCAATGGCTGCACTGACGTACAACAAACCTTATAGCTTCAGTCAGATGGTATTTTATGAGATCGATCGTCAATGATGAGCATTGGCACGGGAACGGTTCTTGATGTACCCAAGATTCTTACAGATTATTCTCAATCATGTTGCTCCTAATCTGCCACAACGTCGTCCTATCTCCTATGTAGAAAGTATAAGCAAGAGGATTTTTGCACAATGTAGGTCATCTAGTGCTCGTAGTAAGCCTGAACTTCGTCCAAGGCATACTGCATTGTTCGGGTATTTAGTGAATCCTGCTTATGTTGCTCCTCCAGAAGATGAATTTAATGATCCGGCACCGCAACATGGTGATATTCCTCAACCACCTACTATGGTTCAACCACCACCCGTGGAACAACAAGCACCACTTGTTGACCCTGTTGATCTTGAAGTTGCCTTTGGAGGGCAAGGCTTCTTTGATATGGAAAGGGTTGATCCTACTGCTGAACTTCAAGCCTCATCGGGTGATGTTTCTGTTATGCATGCTTCTACAGTTGGTCCATCTGTGGGTCCGTCTATTACTTCCGTGGATGATTCAGAGGAAACTTTATTTAATTCTTCCACCGACGATGTTGTGGAAGCACATCGTGTTCTCGTCGCACAAGAAAGAATCCAAGGAAAACGAAAGAAGGATTCTGTTGATAGTGAGTCCGATTTTGATGATGAGATGTATCAACTTGTACGAAGAACAAAGAGGGCCAGAGCTGGAGAGAGTTCAAGGGTTGTCCACTTTTCCCCACCGTCGTTATCTAGTATTTCTATGTTTCCTGCTTCTTCGGCTGTTCCTTTGCCGGTGACCTCGGGTGTACCTTTGGTGCCCGTATCTTCACCATCTAGTATAGGTCCATCTACGGTCCAGATGTCAGCACCGGAGATTGTTTCGTTGCCACCACCTGCTCTTACTCCAACTGAAGTAGTAGCTATGTTTGTTGAGTCTACATTGGTAGCTACCGCTGGGTTGTCTGTTTCGATTTCACCCTCTGCTACTATACAACCTACTTCTAATATTCCTGTAAGCTTGGAAATTCCACCACCGTATGCTCAGGATACGTCTCACATGAACTTTGATTTTGATCCAAATTTTTCTGATTCTGAGAGGATTGCGGCTCTTGAAAGGGTGGTTGCTGAACAGTCGAGGGTAAATGTTATTCAGACTCAGGCTATTAATCGTCTGGTGGTAGAGAATCAACTTCAGACTACACTGCTTGTTGAGCATGGTAAGTTGTTTGATCAGCTGAAGTAGTTCTTAGCATCTCAGGGGGAGTCAAGTTGCAATGGTGATGAGTTAAGAACGAAGAAAATACAGGACAGAGATGATGATCCCAATGCATCGAAAGATGCAGGTGGTGAGCTACCAAGAACTGAACAAACTCTTGGAGCTTCCACATCTCAGGGGGAGTCTGCTGGTCCATCGGGCAGTACTGGTGATGAGACCGTGGTTGTTGATGATGAGGATGAGTTGGGTGACGATGTTCTCACTGCTAGTGAGATTGAGAAAATTGGTGAAGAGATAGAGATCGATAGTGGATTAGAGGAAGGAGAGATAGTTGATGATAGTGTTGAGCATGATATTCCAAGTGTTGATCAAGAAAATGTGGTTCAAGATGAAAATGTGTCGGGTGATTCTGAATGGGAAGAGCATCCAAGATGGAAAGAAGGATGTGCTCAATGGTTCATCAAGACAAAGAAGCCAGTGGTACCTACAATGTTCAAGAGTTATAATATCAAGGGTTATGCTAAATCAAAGAAAGGCATTATTTGCTGGTTATATGATGACCAGTTAAAGTTGTTTGTGGTGAAAAGATATGATGGGATTCAGTACTTTTTCAAGGGATTGAAATCGCTCAATACGTTGCCTGAGTGTGAAGTGAAGGACTTGGCTAGGCTCGGGTTGATTAATAGAGGTGATGACAATTTTGCTAGAATGGTTGGAAAGATGGTATGGAAGGAAGCTATTAAGGAGAAAAAGTTTGAACTCTTGAAGCCTCAGAAAGGAAAGTTGATTGAAGATAAGGAATAGGGAATGCGGGCTGATGGCAAGCCCTGGATGGTGATGTAGTACAAGACGATTTGTTGTTTGAAAGAGGTTCCTATGAAGCTAATGCCCCAGGATGTGTTGAAGGATCTCAAGTCGTGGTATGTTGATTGTCAAACCGCTGAAGTTGTGATGGAAGATGAAGACGAACAGGAGATCCTGAGAGTGTATGATCCAATGCACTTGGTTAATTTGTCTCAAGCTGACTTGCAGGTACTCAATGAAAATAAGATTTTTTATATACCTGTGTGGAAAGACGAAGCAAAGAAGTACTAGAGGGTGGTCTCTGTCTGTGTGAGACAGGGCGTTCATGCTTGAAGACAGAGGGTACGAGCTTTTTGGATTATCAGACACGGCAAAGATGTTAGAGATATGAAGCTACTGCCAAGGGGGAGTCTGTTGGTGCATGATGCCAGTAGTTCATTTATCTCGGTATGATGTCAGCTTTAGTTTTTGGTCAACGCATACTGTGCATCATCATCTCAACAAAACCAACAACCAGCCTTTCAACAATCACAATCAAGCTACCAATATCAACCCCCACCTTTCATGCAACATTCAAGAACACAAGGTGACGGTTACAGGTTTGGGTTTGACAATGAATTTGAGGGGTATGAAGTGGAAGGTTACTACATGGGATGTGATGGAAGCAAAAGGGTAAATCTGGGAAATTTTGCTTATGGTCAATGTCATCAACTGGAACCGGTGCAAGAGCTTAATAGACAACCACCACCGGTTGTTCAACAACAAGCTCAACAACAACCGGTTGTTGTTCAACAACAAGTTAACCGCCACCGGTTATTCAACAACCGCAAGGGCAACATCAAGATTAACAATTCAACAACAAATGCCCCAACCACAGTTTCAATAAATTGCACCTCCAAGGGCTGTTTATAGGCAAATGTGTCAACCAAAAGTACCAATGGGGGTACTAAGAAGACATGCAAGAGAGATGGTAAGGGGTACTGAAGCTCATTTCCGACCGATAATTACTAATAATCTGTCTATGGTGGTCGTTCCTCGCAATCAACAAGGGAGGTCACTTGAGGTGAGAAAAAATTCCCTCCAAAGTCTACTAAAGTATAAGGGTCTAGCAACGGAGGAACCTTACTTTCACTTGGAGGCATATGACTCCATTTGCAATACAATTGGGTGGGGGTCAAGGTTTTACATCAGATGAGGTTAAGTTGGTCTTATTTCAATTTCCATTGGAAGACAAGGCTAAGAGATGGTTTTACACTTTGCCTTCAGCATCTATTTATACTTGGGCTGAAATGCAACAAAGATTCTTGGAAGAATTCTACACGGCTCAAAAGACCAATGATGCAAGAAGGAGTTTGAGAACCTTCCAACAACAATAGGGTGAGATGTGTCATGAAGCATTCGAGAGGTTTAACATGATGATTAAAAATTGTCCTCATCACGGTATTGCTCTTTGGGAGTTGTTGAATGATCTTCATGAGGGGTTGAGTATGGAAGATGAACCGGATTTGAGATCAATCACAAATGGCACATTTGGTACTAACGAAGAACAAGATGATTGGGCATATTTGGAACAAATGGCGGTTACATCAAAGCGAAAGGTTCAAACCGGAAGAAGAGCAAGACCGGCAGTCGGAAGATCACAAGTACAAGCCGTGGAAGAAGGAGGGGTACAAACTACTAATCAGGTAATTGATGTTTGTACGAATTGTAATGAATTGGGCCATGCTTTGGAGGTGTGTACGATGGGTCAAGTGCAAGTAGAAGAGGTGAATGCACTTCAAGGGGGAGGTGGTGGGAATTACAATATGAACTCCAATACTTACCACCCCGGGTTGAGAAATCATCCGAATTTCCGATATGGAATCCGGCTACTCAATCCAACCCAAATTTTCAAGGAATTGAAGGAAATTATGTTCCTCGCTAACAATATAACAATCAAGGCTGTAAGCCCCGAAACCGGATCTATGCAATATGATATCAACCAACAAATGTTATTGCGGAATATAACGTAGGGTGATTCAAGACAATCAATAACAAAACAAAAAACAAACACGATTATGCTTCAAAACACAAGTTGTATTTACGTCGGGTGCTTAAGCACTATGTTACACAAACTCGTTCACTACTATATACCCTATGAACACCAACCATAAACCCTATACATGTTATATCTATAGGGAAACAAACAACCTAGCCCAACAAATCCCATGCCCACCGAGATCCTTTTAAGTGATCTCGGTTTACATTCAAAAACACATAAAAACAAAATACATCAAAATGAAATAAGTACAAAACACTAAATGAAGACCCAAAAATCCCCCCCTTGGTTTGTAGCTTCATCCATTAGTCATGTTCCATGATATCCACATCCGCATCCTTCAAACCTCCTGCCCAAAAACCTGTTCCGATAATAGAAGCTGTCATTCTAGTATATTCCTTAGCGGCTACTTCAAAAATTGTATCAGCAATGATTTGGAAAGTGATGAGGGTCTTTATATCCCGTTCTCCAAGATTGAGCAAATATCTTGGATTAACAAACTTATACTGACCTTTACCCTTCTGTAAACGTAAGACCACGGTAGCAGTTTCACTATCAAACATCCAGAACCTCAAATTTTCTAGGGTCCCGTCTGGTATTGCACTAGGCACAGCAATGTGAGTGGCCTTGTTTTTTGTAGGCCACATTACATTGACCATGGTCTTTCCTACCATTGGATCCTTGAACCCCTTAGCTTTCTTTAAGAATAATTCCGTAGTTGTCATTTTCAGGAAGCCTCTATTAACCTGATTCCTCAAAAAATTCCAGAAATTTGTACCTCTCTTATCATGAGTTGGATTGTGAAAAGGTGCATTGATCAGGTCGCTGAGATCTACCTTCGTCCACGATCCGAAGTCTTTCATCTTCTTATTATACTCAGTATTACCGAACCTTCGTTTAACCCACCACATGTTCTTTTCAGCATCAAAACCCAATGACATAACTCCAGAACGATCATCATATTTGTCTGAGAATCCCTTACGAAAAGTGACAACAAACTTGTCTGGATGATCAGACGATTCAACATTCTGATTGGAATTCTTCATAATGATGATCTTTTTCTGAATGTAATCCGATTGTTCAGCGGTCTTGGGTGGAATTGAAAGATAGTGCTACAGTGACTCAGCAGCATCAGCATGTGCAGAAGTTTATGCACTGGAGCTCCCACCTATATCAGCAGCAGTTGTCTTCACAACGGGATCCACACTGTTGTTGAATTCGTCACCAAAAATCTGAATAAGTTTCTGTTGAAGATCAAAGTACATAGCAGTTAAGCCTCCCATGTTGGACTGAAGCTCTTTGATCTTAGATCTTTGCCAGAGTTGCTAGCATCGATCCCTTGAATACGCACGTCTTTTACGACCGAATCTTGTTCGAGTTCAAAAAGTCGACGTTTCAGAGCTTGTACATCTACAGGAGCATCTTCAAGTACGACCCCTTTTCCTTTATACTGTAAATAAGTGTCTTGCATGGCGAGACTCTGAGAAACCTTCTCGAAAGCACTATAGCTTGACTGACCCTAATCAATTGGGTTAGATGATCCAGATGGTGCATCAAAATGTGGGACATCTGCCTCTAAATCAAACTCATGAGCTACGTCGTCAAAGACTTGTTCTTGTGTTTGAGGATCAGTAGTGGATAGACTTGTGTCAACATGAGTCTCAGGAATTTCCGACTCATATTGTTGTTTTTGTTGTTGTTGGATTGTTGTTGTAGCTTTAGTGACCAGCACGCCAGGTCTCAGATCTTTCTTCCTTTGTTTACGTGTATTGGGATCGGCGACTGGTTCCTAAGGGGGTATCATATTCTTCATTCACAGTGACTGCTTGAGGAGGCTTTAAGGCAATCGACTGTAGCAGTTCTTTGAAGCTCTCAAACGCTTTTAATTGCTCAGAAGATGAAGCATTTTCTGGTTCATGGTGTTCAGTTTCTTCATCATCTAAAATAATCTCAAGTGTAGCAGTACGCCTCTGAACCGGCAACACATGCCCTTTAGCAACCTGAGCACTGACTGACACAGTCTCAGTTTCAGCAAACCTGCCGAATTTAACCAGATCGTGAAGACCCTGGTAAACAACTTTTGCCTCTTTCCTCGATTGTTTCATCATCCCAAAGGAGTTGGGTCCCATTGACTTCATATCAAGCGTCTCGACAGACCATGCAAGATCAGGATAATGTGAATCGAAGATCATCTGCAGAAACCTGGGATACATAAGAAACATCTCCTTTTTCTTCCATTACAAGTTACTCATCATTTTGAACACGAATTTTGAATAGTTGTAGTTCCAGTCCATGATCAGAGAAACAACCGCAGACATCTGGGTGTGACTAATATCATCAGATCCTCCTTTTCGTCCCGACACACAAGTAAGGAATGTGTGTATAAAAAGATCTCCAGTAAGGATGGAATAATTTCTTAATTGCTAGAGGATAAGATCCCTCATAACCCATTCTTGTTAACACTTCAGGGATAGCAGCGGTCGAGTATTCCGTTGGGTAATCAGGTTGATCCCCAAATAACATCACTTCACGTTTAATGGCCTCCGAGATGACGACCGGCTATGCCTGAACCTTGGAGTCTATAGTAACAGCTCCACCTATTCCCCGCTGGTTGAAAGAAGCATGATTCCAGAAATCCATGATCATTTTCTTGCATATCACGGGATTTTCTCATAAACGTGAGAAATCCAGCAAGTATTGAGGCCGACGATCATGGACTTGAACTCCTTGTGTGCCAAAAGAGGATAAAACAAGTATCCAGCGATATTGTGAGTGTCAACGAACTTTACTGCTGTCTGATCAGATATTACTACAACAATCGATTCAAGTTAGAAATAGTTTACACAATTTGAACAACAGTCATAAGTTCAAGGATATGATTTTAATTCTTTACACATTTAGGACCAATTTTAACAAAAACATAATAATGATTTATAATAGATTTCGGTTGAAAGAGTTGATATCGGTCAAAGGAAAGACTTTTCGGTCAAAGATGTTCTCTGTCCAGTCCCACTGAGAACCCGAGTTCTCGGTCAATAATGAGAGATCTCGGTCAACAAAAGTCAGCTGATAACTCTTGGTTTGACCAAAGGTTTTCGGTGAAGCCAATAGAAAAGAAAACCCCTTTGAATTCTACCTAGAAACTCGTGTCATCTTCTCAAAAAGACCGATAACACCATGGATGTGACCTGCAAAAACTCCTAGGGTCCCAATAATGGCATCTAACCAGAACAAATATCCAACATTATAAGAGTTCTTTGTATCAATCGTTCAAGATGGACCCGGACAATTATGTAAGTCACAATCAAATACGTCATCTGTCGATCCTTTACCTGTTATCGAACACAAATAAGCTTAAGACACAATTAAACTTGATTAAGATACCAGGAGATTAGGGTTTTCGGCCAGAGAGATGAAAAGTGAATGTGATTTTAGATAATGACAATAATGGAGACCCAAAATCTTTTATATTTCTAAACAAATGGGCCGAGAAACCGGATAAGCCCTGCCAAATGAGCCCAGATCAAAAGATTAAGCCCAAAATTAAGTTATTAAATAACTAGTAAACACACTCAAAGCCCAAAAGGTTTTAACCAAATCAAAAATAGCGCATTTATAGCACTTGTTTCGAGAAGAGTACTTTTGAGATGAAAATAAATTCAAGCAAAAATAGAAAAACAAAATAATAAATAAAAATAAAAATAAACAAAAATATCACAAAACACCGGTCTTCTTTTAATTTACCAAAGTATTGGGATCAAATTTCAGTTTTAAATAAAAATGCCGCCTTTATGAAAAGATCCGAACATGGAATCTTATTAATTAAGGTACTTTAACAAGGATTCATGTTAAGTGTTATTATGACATAAAGAGACAGGTTGATAGCAGGTATAAAGACTTAGCGTGATATTCATTACGTCAGTGATATGAATTAGGTGCAATTAGGCATAAATCTCATATGGACATCACTCATGGACCTGTGATGCCTCCTATCTCTTCTCAAAGCGTATATGGCTTTCCCCATATCACCCCAATTTGACTCCAACCCCCTAGTACTTGATCAAAACTTTTATAAAGACTGGAAAATTTTAAGTTTTAAGGTTGAAAGTTGGACTTAAATGCCTTTCATTCAGAGTTTTTAGGACTTATTTGAATGCCCCACCCTTGTAGTTCTAGTCTGACCCTTTAAGCTTTTGAAAAACTGAATTTTAATAACTCAAATCATATACATACTTATATAATTTTTTATATATATACAACACAATATTTTTGGAGATCAAGACACTAACGGGCTCGTGTATGACTGGGTAATTGTTTTTCTGCCTATCATTTGGAGAGATACATATGGAGATATGCACATTTCTTAAAAATGACTCTCGACAGTGATTTTTGCAGATTAAGTTTATATCACTTCATCGTTTACAGATCATGGAAAGCTACCATACAAATCAATTGCTATTCTAGAGCCTTTTAAGCTTAATAACTTCACCCGTTAGGCACATCTAAACAATTTTTCTATCAATTTTTCATTTAAAAATATTTTGAAGCTTCAAAAAGTAGTTAAATGAATAATCATATTATTTCCCAAAGAGTTACAGAAGACACAATTTAAAACTCAGTGAACCCGGTCACTCTTAGTTTTCAGGTGAATGGCTATCCCGTGTGTCAACAAGTGGCTAATAGGACCAAACATATATGAGAATACATGTCCCTCCAGCTTAGAATTACCGACATAATTTGAGTGAATGAATTTAAAACAAAACTACATCACAATCGCCCCAGATGCTTTCAATCTTGAGGTGAATGGCTATCCTGTGAATCTATGAATAGATGATAGGACCAAACATATACAAGTATATGTCCTTCCAACTAGAGCAACCGACATAATTTTAAGCGAGAGTGAATAAGCAACCTTTTAAACCCACACCCTTTTCTATAATTTTTTTTAACAATAAAAAAACACACACACACACACTCTTTTTGAAATTTTTCTTTTATTTTTCTCCCCCTAAATTTGCGCAAAAATAAAATATGCACAAATTTATCCTCAAAAAGACTCATTCCTCAAAACGAAGCATTTAAAGAAAGCCAACAAGCACACTAAACCTGGCTATCCCGACCGGTTTTGTAAATAAGTCCGCCACGTTATTATCAGTGTGAACTTGTTCAAGATGAATCAATTTTCGGTTGTAACGGTCACGAACAAAATGTATTTTAGTATCAGTGTGCTTGGTTTTTGAATGTTGAACCGTATTCTTAACGATTGCAATTGCAGCGTCATTATCGCAAAATATAGGGGTGTCAAGAAATTGTTGGGTCTATACTTGATGGTTTGTACTTAGTTAGTCTTGATATTGGGTTTTGTATGTAAATCGAGATCCCTTATGGATATCGGTGGGCTTTGGGCTTCTTGTTGGGCTTAGGTATTGGCTATCCTATATATAGAACATACTGTATAGGGTTTACGGGTTGTTAATTTTGATAGTATTGGCCGTTCACTTTGTTTGGTGTACGAGTATTGTAAGCTAAAGTTCTTAAGAACCCGACGTTAATAATAACGTGTGTTTTGAAGCTTTTCATCGTGTGTTTTATGTGTTCTTGCTTATTATCTTGAATCATCTTGGGTTAGATTTCCGCATTAACATCAAGATACTTGATAACATATAAAAAGATCCGTCTACGGGACTTAAAATTGGTATCAGAGCCTTTGACCTATTCAGGCTCGTTATTGTGATATCAAAAAGATTCAAGATCTACGTATTTTGGTGATTTGTTTGTTTTTCCGGTGAACAGTTGATCGGAGAAGAGAAAGGTTCAATTTTGGTGAAAGAATAGTTTTTTTTTTTTGAAACAAACCAAATCCCATAAATCTCTGGAGTTTTTTGCAGTTAAAATCCTACTGACTCTCTAGTTTTCGGCCAAGATTAAATTTGCTAAACAAGTAATCATAGTTCTCGGTAAGAATCAAGAGTTTTCGGCCAAAATCAACTGATTTCGGCCAATTTTTTATCGTTCTCGGCTCAGTGTAAGTGTTTTCGGCCAAATTTTGTGGTTCTCGGTCACCAACTATTGTTCTCGATCAACATTCTTAGTTTTTGTCCAACTCTGGTTCTCGGTCAGCTTTAGTTTTCGGTCAACGCATACTGTGAATGTAGTTGGGCCTGATGATGCACCAAAAGTGGGAAACAGGTTGGAAATAGGTGGCAATGTTGATGATGGTGAGTAGGTGTACTGAGCATTGATGGGTTCGGTTGTGTGAGTTGGTTTCAATTCACTTGATGCAGTAGGTATAGTAGTAGTGATCGATGGAGGTGTTGATGGCAATGTTTGACCCGAAGTGGGAATTGGTGATTCCATGGTGTTGTTCGATGCAGTTGGAGAATCAAGAAGCTTGTTCTCCCAAAGTAGAACTCGGTTTCTTCTAAGTGTTTCATCAATCTCAAGATCGATAACTAGTGGTGATGACCTGTTAGAGCCTCTAGTATGCATACACCTATTGGAACCTGCACACTAACACAACCAGCATAAACCCGAAAATAACAAATGAAAACTACAAAAGCTAACACACGTTGCACACTACTCCCCAGCAACGGCGCCAAAATTTGACATGAGGTCGAAGACTCACTAAAAAATAAACCAATACAACTAATTACATATCGGTAAGCAGGTGTCGAACACAGAGAGTTTGTAGAAATGTGTTACTAAGTAGCCTTGTAATTAATTTATATTAAACTAAATGCATAAAATAAATTGAATTATTTGATTTTGATTAACGAAAATAACTGAAAACAATTAAACGATTTTTAACTGAATTAATAAAAAGAATGCTTCCTCCCAATTTCAGTTTCCAATGTTGATAATGTTAACGTTTACTTTTGGGATGAACTACATAGGCATAGTTCGTGAAAATGCATTAGATTGTGATAAAAGAGGACTAAGTACTTGGATTGTAAAAACGCAAGGTTGTCACTCAATAATCAGTTTAGTATAGTTAACCCTAATTCCCTTCCAATAAATCCCGATTGCCTATGGCACCAAGAACTGATAGACAATAACACGAATTATACGATACTAACAATTACTAATCAAACTCACAATCACCATAGCAATACAATCATACGATCAAAATACTAACCCACAAATAACATAAAAGATTCACTAGTATTCAATTGAAAACCTTACAATTCGGTAGAGAACAAAAGAGAACTAGCCACACATAGTTTGATTCATCATCACATCAATTAGGGTAATCATACGAATCACAAACCCAAAATAATGATTACAATCTGTTGGTACATGAATGTCAGTAGTTCATAGTCTAGTGTCTGTAATCGAGTCTGTATTGTTATTTATGTTTTTGTTTAAAGCGAAGTTGTTAACAAGTTCGCCTAGGCGAACTTGTTGAACAAGCGAAGTTATGGACAACTTCGCCTGAACATATCAGGCGAAGTTGTCGTGTATATAAATACAAGCTTACGGCTTGGTTTAGGTGAATCGTTTAATCGTTCAATCAATTAGTGAGTTGTTCGTGAGTTCAGTGAGTCTGTAATAGTGATATCGTATCACGTGTTCGGTTATCAATATAACGTGTTCGTTTATCGTATCGTGTTTGTTTGATTTGCTTTCTACACTCGTAACGATCTACGCAGGGATTCCGCACCTGAGTAGAACGCGATATCTCGTGTGATCCGTCCAGGGAACCTACAATTGGTATCAAAGCATTTGCTCGATTGTGTGGTTCGGGATATTCACGCGGGTGTAGAAATCATCCCGTTTCGACTACTCGCGGGACGTGTTTTCTGTGTTATTGATCATTCTTACCTCCTACCATCGTGTTCAAGCCTTTACACCGTCAAAAACCTCGTTAAAATCCGATTTACAGATCTGCAGAAACTTCGTGTTCATCAGGCGAAGTTGCCGTCACTATTCGTAGGGTTTCGGCGAAGATATAAGGTTAAGCGAAGTTATCCACAACTTCGCCTACCTTCTCAAGTTCGCCTAATTCAAGCGAAGTTCTCTACAACTTCGCCTACCACTTAAGTTCGCTTACCTCAAGCGAAGTTAAGAATCAGCGAAGTTAATCAGCAGTGTTCGTTAGCGAAGTTCTTCAGCGAAGTTCTCTACAACTTCGCCTACCTCAAGCGAAGTTATCCGTAACTTCGCCTTCAGTACTTAAAAAAAAAAAAAAAAATTTTTCTTAATTTTTCAGGTTTCTTACTTTTCGGGAAAGATGTCGTCGATCAATATCTCTGAGTTAGTGAAGATGGAAGTTGAAGCAGGGTCAGCTACCAAGGCCCCAAGATTGCTGAAGGGAACCGATTTCGTTGCATGGAAGGATCGGTTCATACAGTACGTCAAATACCAGGATGCGAAGATGTGGGTATGCATCCAGGATGGTTATATTCCACCAATTATGGAGTATGAAGCTCGTGACCAAATCAAGAAGTATAGTAAAATGGAAGAAGAAGAGAAGAAGATGTATGAGGCTGAGAGCAAGGCTCATGCTGCTATTACCATGGCTTTTCCACAGGAGATCCTTCATACGTTTAGAAAGTACACATCAGCAAGAGAGCTTTGGGAAGCTCTTGAGAGCAGATTTGAAGGAAATGTAGGAATCCGGGCTTCAAAAATAAAACTGCTCAAGACCCAGTTCTCAGTCTTCAAGTATTTGAAGAATGAATCATTAGATGATATCATCACTCGATATTATCATCTGATGACTGAACTGAGCAACTATTCCATTTCTTACAGAGAAGAAGAGATAGTTGAGAAGCTTCTGGATGCTCTCCCACCAAAATGGGAGATGTACACTGTGCTAATGAGGGAAGACAAGGACTTTCCCACTTATGATCTAGAAACGGCAGTCAACAAGCTCAGAACCTTTGAGCTTAACATGGTCAGAAAAGAAACATCTATGGATCAGGTTCAAGATCCAGGTATGTATGGAGCTAAAGTCAACACTAGCTCAGGATCAAAGACTGAATCTGCTGCTTACTACTCGAAGGGAGAGTCGGGCCCCAACTCATCACATGAGGGACATGTGTCAGTTAACACAAATGGGGATGTTTGCTATGTAGCAGCTGGATCTAGTGGTTCTCAACCCCAGGCAAGCAAGAGTAGTTGCTCTTCAAGTGCTCCCAGCAACAACTACTTCAAGATGCCTATGAGTGTCAAGTCTGCTGAAGAGCAGTTTGGCCTCTATGCTTCTTTCATTGCTTCCTATGAGAACTATATTCAAGGGAAGATTGTTGATCCAGCTATGTTGGATGAAGATTACGATCAGATTGATGCTGACGATATGGAAGAAATGGATCTACAATGGCAGATGGCCATGATTGTAAGGAGGGTGAAGAGGTTTATGAATAAGACCGGTAGAAAGTTTGTCGGAGGAAGACCAGGGTTCGACAAGTCAAAGGTAAGGTGCTACAATTGTCAACAAAACGGTCACTTCGCAAAAGAATGTAGGAATGAGTGTGTAGAACGAAGTCAAGGAAAGTCTACACCGCATAATGAGGGAAGAAGAGATTACAGTGCCATGATGTCTAGAGCAGATGGAGAATACAACTGGAACCTGCTTTCTAAAGAAACTTTTGAGCAGGCAAATTTGGGAAAGGTAGAAACTGAAGAAAGTGAGAAGGTTACCGGAGAGGATAAAGCTCTTATGGCAGACGTTAATGACCAGCTCTCCGAGGTATGTTCGAAACCAACTTGTATGTGAGAACTTGTCTGAGCAACTAGCAACCATAACCGATCAGTATGTTAGGTTGGATGCTGAATTTAAAACCTTAAAAGAAGATCATCACTTTATTAAATCAAGAGAAAATAATTATAAAATTAAAATAAAAGCTTGTGAAAAAGATGTGAAAAGTTTGAAAACAAAACTTGCTGAAAAAATTGAAGTGATTGATTTAAGTTATGAGGTTTTGGAAGAAAAGACCAAACTAATTGCTGAGAGAGAAAAACAGATTGCTGACCACCAGGTGAAAGTGGTGGAACTGAATCGAAAACTGGAGCAGTTCAGAAATTCTTCTGCTATTCTTGATCACCTTGTTAGTGATCAAGGTTCCTTTGCTAAGAGAGGAGGAATCGGTTATCATGAGGTTCCACCACCGTACAATCACAATTACACTTTTAACCCTAGTGTGCAGAAATCTGTTGACTTTGAGGTTGCTCAGACAGTGCCAATTAAGGTAACTGTTAAAGAACCAAATGTTAGTAGAGGCGAAACAAGTTCGCCTGTTTCAAATGTTGAAATTTCTGATCAAAGTCCAGTCTCGTCAGATTCGGATAAGTCATCCGAGTCTGGTAAGGCAAAAGAGGAGGTTGTGTTACCCAAGAGTGGAGAAAAAGATAAAATGAATAAAAAGAGTACTCCACTAAACCCGTACGTCCCACCATATGTGAGACGAACGGGCGGTAATATAGCCTCGACATCTAAAACACCGGTTGATAAAAAGGTTGAGCATAGGTGTTGTTTTAGATGTAATCAGTTAGGACATCTTGTTGCAAATTGCCCTCTGAAGCAGCGATTCAGAGGTGTAAGGCCCACTAAAGCTGAGAATAGACCTAATAGTAATTTTCATGCTCCTAAAAATGAAAACCATTTAAAATTCAAAAATGTGAGTAATTCGGGTTTTCATAGAAACAAATCTCAGTTTTACACTTCTAATAACCAAACCACAAGCTATAATTCTTTCAATTCTCAAAGGTTTGGAAGGCCTTACAATCAATCGTCAATGAGATATCCTAAAGGGACTGACAAGATTTATCAAAGAGCTAACTTTGGAAAGCCAAAGTTTGGAATGCTTAGATCCAAGACCAATTGGTCTTGGGTCCCTAAATTCTAATCTTTTGCTTTGTTGTGCAGGAACAGTTGAACAGGGCTGCCAATAATCTTTGGGTTGTGGATAGCGGCTGTTCCCGGCACATGACGGGTAACAAATATTTGTTACACGATTTGAAACCTGTTCAAGGAGGGAGAGTAAGTTTTGCCGGAGAAAGTGGAGGCAATATTACTGGAAAGGGAACGGTGTCGAACGGAAAGATGACGTTGGAGAATGTCAACTTTGTAGAAGAATTGAAGCACAATCTGCTGAGTGTGTCGCAGATTTGTGATAAGGAGTACACCGTTCATTTTACAAAGAACGAGGCGATCGTGCTGAAACCGGGTTTTCAGATTCCAGAGGAGTGGATTTTGATGAAGGCTCCTCGTGATAGGAATACGTACATTATGGATATGAGATCAACTGAAATGGCCACGGCAGAGTCATGCCTTTTGACAAAAGCGAGTGAAACAGAGTCCGAATTGTGGCATAGGAGAATGGGACACATTCATCTTCGGAAGATGAACCACATTGTCAAGAATGGGCTTGTACTGGGCGTTCCCTTGAAAAATTTCAATTTTGAAGATAAATGTATAGCATGCAAGAAGGGAAAGCAGCACAAGAAATCCCATCTCACCAGGAAAGTAAATTCAATTGCAAGTACTCTAGAATTGCTTCACATGGATCTCTTCGGTCCCGTGTATGCAAAAAGTCTAGGAGGTACTTCATACTGCTTGGTGATCACTGATGACTACTCACGATACTCGTGGGTATATTTCTTGAAATCAAAAGATGAAACGGCTCAGATGGTGAAGAATTTGATTACCAAAGTTGAGAACGTTATGGATAAAAGGGTTAAGTTCATCAGAAGTGACAATTGAACAGAGTTCAAGAATTTTGAGATGGAGATCTTCTGTCTTCAGAGAGGGATTGAACACCAATACAGCGCTCCTTATACACCGCAACAGAATGGAGTGGCAGAAAGGAAGAACCGAACGTTAATTGAAGGAGCCAGAACTATGCTGGCTGATTCGAAGCTTCCTGTGGTGTTTTGGGCTGAAGCTGTTGCTACAGCCTGTTATGTTCTGAATAGAGTATTAACTGTTAACAGACTTGGTAAAACTTGCTATGAGCTTATGCATGGGAGAAAGCCCAACTTGAGTGGTCTTGAACCATTAGGGTCCCCTTGTTCGATTTTGAAGACAAATTCTAAATTTGGTGAAGTAGCCGATGAAGGAATCTTAGTCAGTTATATTGTTGGGACTCCCAACAGACGTGTCTTCAATACATCGACCAGCAAGGTTGAGGTGGTGTGTAACACCGACATCACATGTTACCAACCGCCAAAACCGAGCAACGGACCTGCTGAGTTTTTCGACTATGTTAAACTTTTTAAGTCTTTTAACATACCGTATTTGGATATTGCTGAAGAAGAAGAAAGAGTTGCTACGAAGATGATCCTTGATGAGGAAGAAAATCTATTGCAAAGACAGCTGATTGATAAATGTCAACCTTCCTCATCAAATACTATCGATACACCTGCTGCCTCAACTGAAGAAGAATTTATCAATCCTTTTCACTCTCAGCATGAAACAACCATTGACGAGCTCTCTTCTAACTTGGAAGACAATTTGCATGTCGGTTCTGTTCCGACCACGAGAATTCATAAAGATCACCCTTTGGAGAATGTGATTGGTGATGTGTCCTCCGGTGTACAAACAAGACGTAGCTTTGATGAGCACACCTGTGTTTACACAAGCATTAAGGAGACGGGAATAATCAACGAATGCTTGTACACCTGCTTTATCAGCCAGATTGAACAGAAAAATTATCAAATGGCTTTAAAGGACAGCTCGTGGGTCGAAGCCATGCAAGAAGAGTTGGCTCAGTTCAAGAAAATGGAAGTATGGGATTTGGTTGAAAAACCGAAAAATGTGCATGCGATAGGCACAAAATGGGTGTTTAAGTGCAAGAGAGATGAGAAAGGGATTATCATAAGAAACAAGGCGAGGCTAGTTGTGAAAGGATTTAATCAACAAGAGGGGATTGATTATAATGAAGTGTTCGCTCCTGTCGCAAGGTTGGAAGCCATTAGATTGTTTTTGGCGTTCGCTGCTTATAAAAAGATGAAGGTATTTCAGTTGGATGTGAAGAGTGCGTTTCTGAATGGGAAAGTTGATGAGGTAGTGTATGTTGAGCAACCTCCGGGTTTTCCTGACCCAGACTTTCCTGATCACGTGTACAAGTTGAGCAAGGCATTGTATGGACTACATCAGGCACCTCGTGCCTGGTATTCAACTTTATCAGATTACTTGCTTGAAAATGGGTTTGAAAGAGGGAAGATTGATAGTACGTTGTTCGTTAAGAGAGAAGGAAGCGACTTCCTGCTGGTGCAAGTCTACGTGGATGACATTATCTTTGCTGCATCAAAAGTCTCCATGTGTCAGGAGTTTGAGGACGTCATGAAGAAAAGGTTTGAAATGAGTGCTATGGGTGAACTAACTTTCTTTTTAGGATTGCAGGTTGATCAGAAGAAGGATGAGATGTTCATTCATCAGACCAAGTATGTCCATGATGTGCTCAAACGCTTCAAGATGGAGGACAGCACTCCATTCGACACTCCTATCTGCATCAATCACAAATTGGGTGCTGAGTCAGACGGTGATGCAGATGTGGACCCAACTCAGTATCGGGCTATTATAGGTTCATTAATGTACTTAACTGCTTCTAGGCCTGATATAATGTTTGCTGTTTGTCTTTGTGCTCGTTTTCAGGCAAACCCAAAGGAATCTCACATGAAGGGTGTGAAGAGGATCTTGCGGTATCTCAAGGGCAAACCGAAGCTGGGGTTGTGGTACCCGAGAGGAGGAGACTTGGAGCTAGTCGCTTACACAGATTTTGATTATGGAGGGTGCAATCAGAGTCGGAAGTCAACAACTGGAGGATGTCAGTTTCTTGGTGGCAGATTGGTGTCGTGGCAATGCAAGAAGCAGACTTCAGTCGCAATTTCAACCTGTGAGGCAGAATACATGGCAGCATCCAACTGCTGCTCCCAGGTTCTTTGGATTCAACAACAGTTGCGCGACTATGGTCTGAATTTCTTACTTACACCTATTTGCATTGATAACACAGCTGCTATCTCAGTAACTAACAATCCCGTGAAGCATAGTAAAACTAAACATATTGACATACGTCATCATTTTATACGGGATTGTGCTGAGAAGAAACTGATTGTACTTGAAAAGGTGGATACGCTTGATAATTTCGCTGATCTTTATACAAAAGCGTTTGACAAAACGAGATTTCAAAACCTTATTGAGTTGAATGGGATGATCAATCCCGAGTAACCATGCTTTTCATGTAATATTTAAAAAAAAAACGTCATTATCGCTTAAAAGTATGTCGGTTACCACAGTTTGAAGGACATGTCTTCGGATACGTTTTGGTCCTCATATTCTACTTGTAGATTTTGAGGATAGCCATTAACCAGATGACTGAAAGTGACCGGGGCGGTTTATGATGAATTTTCATTTTTTCGCTTAAAATTAGTCGATCATAATTGGTTAGAGGGACACATACTTGTATGTGGTCGGTCCAGCTGATCCATTGGATCTTCGGGATAGCTGTTTACCTGAAGACTTTGTTTTGATCGGGGCGATTAATGTTAAAATTTTTTTTTACAGGGAAATGAAATTATTTTTCAAGTCTACTACTTCGTAAGAAGTTCGTTAGCTATGTTTAACAGAAAATTGATCCAACCTTGGAAAATGATATATATACTGATTAAGTGTGCTTAACTAGTGAAGTTATTAGGCTTAAAATGCTTTAGGACAGTCATTGTATGTCATGGTAACTTTTTATGGTGCGTAAAAGTAGATGTGATACAAACTAAAACTACTTGATTTTACGTGGAAACTCCTTACGAGTTTTGCATGTCTTCATATATATCTTTCCGAATGATAGGCAGAAAAGCGATTACCCAGTCATACACGAGCCCGTAAGTGTTCTGATTCCCGTGAAGATAGCGTTTCAAGAAACTGCAGTGATCTAGATTCGGGACTTGCAGTTGGTTAATACTCTGAAGTCTATGTAAATGTTTATCATAAAAAAAAAAAAAATTAATTATTATGAGTTATTGAAACATTTTAGAGTTCAACATATCAAGACTTCTTAATCATGGAGTAATAAAGAGAACGGGAAGGAGATGAAGATTAATTACAAACTTAATCAGACACTAAGGGTCGAGGTCAACTCGGGGTGACTTGGGGAAAGCCAAATACGCTTTGAGAATAGATAGGAGGCATCATAATCTCTGAGTTGTTGCCCATTTAAGTTTTGAGCTTAATTAAACCTAACTCGTATCACAGAAACGATGAAAACCATCTTAAGTTATTTACCTGCTTACAACCTGTCTCTTTATGTCATAATACAGCTAAACACGGATCTATGTGACAGTCACGTAATTAGTATGATACCTGTTCGGATCTTTTCTAAAACGTAGCAGTCCCTATCCAGACTGAAATTTGATCCCTTATACTTAAATTGTTTAAAGTTTTCTTTTTCTGTAGTTGTATTTGTTTATAACGGGTTACTTGGACTTGAACGTGTCATTTAGTTCTTAAAGGAAAGTTTTATAACTTAGTTGGAAAACTGTTAAACTTATAAGGTTAAATTTTGTAAATATATAGGCGATGTTGTTGAACAGGCGAAGCTGTGGATAACTTCGCCTAGGCGAAGTTATCCGTAACTTCGCCTGTATAACTTCGCCCCTATATAAGGATTTTCAAGAGTCAAACAGTTCATTATTCTAAATATCAGCGAACTTATTCTCCGTTTACACAGCGAACTTATATACTGATCCTACTTGTTTTCTTTCTTCGATCTCAAACCGATTTAAAGGTGTGTTTGGGTTATATATCTTTTACTCGATGTTCGATGTTGTTAATCCTAGGTTGTTTCGACACCCGGTTAACGACCTCGGATGTTCGAAACCTATACCCGATTTCAAAACTTGTTTTACGTGTTCATGTACAACCTGGTCGTTTAGTTATCATTAATATCATGTGTTTGAGCCTCCTCAATCGTCAAAGTTCATCGAAACACCGGTTTTCCGGATTTCGATTAACCTTACTGTCGCCGTTTCAGATTCAGGCGAAGTTAAGGTTTAGGCGAAGTTATCCGTAACTTCGCCTGGAGCTTAAATTCGCCTGAGGCGAAGTTATCCGTAACTTCGCCTGATGCTCAACTTTGCCTGAAACTTAAATTCGCCTGAGGCGATGTTGTGGTGAGGCGAACTTAAAGATGAAGAGAAGTTGTTCCCAACTTCGCCCCAACTTTAACTTCGCCTGGATCCTTTTAACTTAACAATTATTAGACGAACTTAAAGATGAAGCGAAGTTGTTCTCAACTTCGCCCCAACTTTAACTTCGCCTGTACAGTTTTTATCACAACTTCGCTCATGGTAACAAGCGAACTTGTGTTATGTCTTAATGTTTATCTAACTTGGTTCGTTTGTTGCAGAGATGGCTGCTGTTGCCGGTGCTGGAGGTGCTGGAGGAGATGACGGTGATAACCAGAGGCAATTCTTTCCAGGTCACAACATGTTCATCACCTTAGACCCGGAAATGAGCGGTGTTGAAGACTACCGTCAGATCATTTCTTTCCTCATTCGCTCGAGGATATTTCACGCAATCACGACGACACTGCCGATATCCTTACCCAATATCGAGGACTTCTGGCAGACGGTGGAGTATGATTGTCGTGTTGAGCCCCCGGTCATGAGAGCAACAGTAAATAATCAAGAAGTTCAGTTCTCATCTGAACAAATTCGGGTGGCGTTACGCTTTGGAGAGGAGACTCGGGACGACCCGACTGACTTTGTGGCTCCGTTTCGTGATGGAGCGTTTCTAAGAATGGGCTATTCTGGTCCATTGGGCGATACCCAGAGACGGAAGGGGTTCCTACTTGATCAGTGGCGCTTCCTCATGCACGTTATGATAGTATGCATGTCTGGGAGGACGGCGGGCACTGACGGTATGGGTGCGACCATGCAGTCCGCAATGACTGCACTGACCTATAACAAACGTTATAGCTTCAGTCAAATGGTCTTTTACGAGATTGATAGACAGAGGAGGGCGATGGCTCGTGAGCAGTTCATAATGTACCCAAGATTCATCCAGATGATCTTGAACCATGTGGCTCCAACTTTGCCACAACGACGCCTGATAAGATACGTGGAGAGTGTGAGCAAACGTATCTTTGCTCAATGCCGTACTTCGAGTGCGAGGAGCAAGCCTGAACGTTGTCCAAGGCATACTCCACTCTTCGGGTACTTGATAAACCCGGGGTATGTGCCAGCTAGGGGGGATGAGTTCAGAGACCCTCAACCACAACAGGCAGGAGCAACTCGTGATGTACCTACTGTGCCTGTTGTATCGGTTGCGGAGGATGTTGACCTTGATGCTGCATTTGGCGGCCAAGGATTCTTCGACATGGATCGTTTTGATTCACATGAAGAAGTGCAGGTCTCTGCTGCACAGATTAGGGAAGTGAGTGTAACTAGAGCAGCTACGACGGTGGCTGACTCCGATCTTGACGATGTTATGAATGAGGCGAGGAGGATGTTGGTGACTAGAGAGAGGACGTTGGGGAAGAGAAAGAGGACGGTGGATGATAGTGAGTCAGAGGAAGAAGAGGAGGACATACACAAGTTGATCAGACGTTCGAGACGTGAAAGGACAGGTGCTGGTATGGGAGCTGGAGAGACTTAAAGTGTTATACGTTTTGCTTCATCCGTACTGTCAGGTATGTCAATTGTTCCTACTTCTGTACAGGTTACAAGCGCTGCAGATGTTCCTGTGGTGGCTACATCAGCTGTTGGCATCCCATCCATCACACTACAGACGACGACTCCGGAGATTGTGTCGTTACCACCTCCAACGCTTACTCCTTCAGAGGTGGTGGCACGGTTTGTAGAGTCGACGGTCGTCGCAACTGCAGGGTTGTCGGTCACGATACCACCTGCGGTTACGTCCACAACTGCTTCTGAAGTCCCGGTTACATTCGAGATCCCTGCTGAGTATACTCCAGATACATCTAACATGAGGTTTGATTTCGATGCAACCATCTCAGACTTGGAGAGAATAGCTGCACTTGAGCGGGTCGTGGCAGAGCAATCAAGGATCAACTTTATCCAGACCCAGGCTATTCAGCGCCTTGTAGCAGAGAATCAACTACAGTCGTCCTTCCTGGTTGAGCATGGGAGGATTATAGATGCTATGAAGGCGTTCTTGGCATCTCAGGGGGAGACAGGCTGTAGAGGCGACGAGTTAAGGACTAAGAAGAGAAACGACAGAGACGATGATCCCAATGCACCGAAAGGTGCAGGTGGTGAGTTGCCAAGAACTACTCAAGCTCTTGGGACTTCCACAGCTCAGGGGGAGTCTGCAGGTGTAGTTGGTGGTGATGAGGTGGTAATGGTTGATGATGAAGGTGATGTGATTGATGCGTTGAGAGAGTTAGGTGATGATATGCTGGATGATGATGTGTTTGATGATGATGTGCTGCCGTGTGAGGAGATTGAGAAGATTGGCGCAAAGATTGTGATTGAAGATGGGATAGAAGAGGGGGAGATAGTAGAAGAAGACGTTGAACACGAGATCCCAGATGTTGAGAAAGCCGACATGGGTGCTGAGATGGATGAGACTGAGTGGGAGGAGCAGCCTAGGTGGAAGGAAGGCTGTGCTCATTGGTTTATTAAGACCAAGAAGCCTGCTGTTCCAGCCATGTTCAAGAAGAGTTATAACATCAAAGGCTATGCTGAGTCGAAGAAGGGAATTATCTGTTGGATATATGATGAACAGATAAAGTTGTTTGTGGTGAAGCGTTATGATGGTATTCAATACTTCAAAAGATCCCTGAGATCTCTCAATACGTTGCCGGAATGTGAGGTGAAGGATTTGGCCAGGTTGGGCCTGATAAATAGAAGTGACGACAACATGGCAAGAGTGATTGGGAAGATCGTGTGGAAAGAAAGCATAAAAGAGAAGAAGTTTGAATTATTAAAGCCACAGAAGGGAAAGCTCGTGGAGGATACAGAAAGGGGAATGAGAGCAGATGGCAAGCCATGGATGGTGATGAAGTACAAACCGATCCGATGCTTCAAGGAGGTTCCAATGAAGACAATGCCTCAAGATGTGTTGAAGAATCTTAAATGGTGGTATGTTGATTGCCAGACTGCTGAAGCCGTGATGGAAGACGAAGACGAACAAGAAGTGCTGAGGGTGTATGATCCGATGCATTTTGTTAACTTATCGAAAGCTGATCTGCAAGTGTTGAATGAAAAGAAGATATTCTATATTCCTGCTTGGAAGGACGAAGCAAGGAAATATCAGCGAGTAGTCACGGTATGTGTTAGAGAAGGAGTGCATGCGTGAAGATACAGGATTACAAGACAAGAGCTTAAAGATCAAGATATGAAGCTACTGCCAAGGGGGAGTCTGTTGGTACATGAATGTCAGTAGTTCATAGTCTAGTGTCTGTAATCGAGTCTGTATTGTTATTTATGTTTTTGTTTAAAGCGAAGTTGTTAACAAGTTCGCCTAGGCAAACTTGTTGAACAAGCGAAGTTATGGACAACTTCGCCTGAACATATCAGGCGAAGTTGTCGTGTATATAAATACAAGCTTACGGCTTGGTTTAGGTGAATCGTTTAATCGTTCAATCAATTAGTGAGTTGTTAGTGAGTTCAGTGAGTCTGTAATAGTGATATCATATCACGTGTTCGGTTATCAATATAACGTGTTCGTTTATCGTATCGTGTTTGTTTGATTTGCTTTCTACACTCGTAACGATCTACGCAGGGATTCCGCACCTGAGTAGAACGCGATATCTCGTGTGATCCGTCCAGGGAACCTACACAATCACAAAAGTTTTGTTCTTGCACTCCAGAATTCGTCCCTATTGTGTTCTAGGATGAAAGGTAGCCCAAAACACCTGGCAAAAACGAATATAATATGTTAATCGGCAGTTACGACTGCTGAACCGTGGCCCACGGTTCACACCGTGGGTCACGGTCCCTTCCACGGTCCTGAAGTACCCCACGTTACGGTGGTCTCTGCCTCTTTTGCTCGTTGGACCGTGGCCCATGGTTCACACCGTGGGCCACGGTGAACCTCATCTACAATCTTTATTTTTCATGTATTTTAACATCTCTCGAATCTTCGGTTCCTTCGGTTGCCTCGTTATACACCATATTATCCCCGGAACCTCCTTTTAACCTGCAACTAACCACACAACAGTAGTTATCCATTTCCCACGAAATTAACACTTAATGCATGGATTTTTATATCGAATAAGCACACTTACGGGTCATCCTCTGATGCACCCGTCAATTCGGCGAAAGGTTTTAATTAACTCTGATATTTAGAATTGTTTTTATGAGTAAATCCAACATCAAAGTAGGGCACCGGGATCCGGGCCTTACAACATCCTCCATCATGAGACCAATTTCTGCAGCCTAAACATCATTCATATCGTTTTGCTCTTCTTTTTATTGTGCTTTAAAGATCCCACAAAATGGTGGCGTTGGTCCCTCTTGGCGCCACTTTTTCATCACCTCATTTCTAAAGAAAAAGAATCTCTCCCAAAATTATGGAGGCAACCTAGGCCTTGCGAATTGTAGGCAGCAAAGTAAATTGAAATAGAAAGAATGCATTTCAGTTCTTTAGGGTCTACTGGTAAAAGACCAACGTTGAACTCTACCGATAACAAGGTAATTGGGTAGGATAGTATTTTGGTGATAGGAATCGTGTTTGTTTTATTCATTTTTTTGTGGTTGTTTGTGGTTTCGAAATATATTACATTTCTTTTTATGCAGCATTTCGTCTGATCTCGAATAGAATACTCAAGACAAGTTCTAATCTGCAGGAAGTATTTGACTCACTCAAAACTATCCAATATATGAGAATTTTTTGTGAATATCTAGATGAAGGCTTAGTTCTCACAAAACGGAAGGATTGGATGAAAATGCAATATTTTGTAGAAAGTTAGTCTCAATATTACAAACCATATTGAACTTTATCATGTTTTAAGGTAGATTAATTTTTCCAAATGTTTCTCGTGATTTCTTAGTTTCCCGGTCTGTCAAAAATATTTAAAATGCTAATGGTTTTGTTTATGAAAAAAGAGTACTTTTTGAAAATTTTATACAAAAATTTTGCTATTTAGACTTGGTTTGGCCAAATATAATCCTCCTCCCAACACTGAAATCTCACATTGTTCTCAATGTTAAAACACTTAAAATAAATGGGAAACGAGGCTAAAAGGAATTTAACTTACCTATGAGTCGAGACAAAATTTTTATTGCTTGTTGTCTCCTTGCACTTCGTCGAGTTGTTTTAGCACTGAAAATATATTCTATCTGCATAACATCTACAAATACAACCACAAACACAATAAAATATAAAACATAAAGTATGCATGGGTATATAATTACTCATGCTGCGCTGTAAGTGGGCACCATACATAACTGATAATAATAATGTATGATAATTATCCATATGAAGAAAACAAAAATAAAAGTGTTCAAACATAACCACAAACAAACCATCAGAATTAGTCACACAACCATCACAAATAAACATGTCATGGATACACAAAGTCAATACTCACACAACTGTTAGGGGTCGTCATGGCTCACCTCAAAATTACTAGTCCTCTAGGGCCAGTGATGGGTATGGCAAACCAGAGCTAAAGAATGTCTCTCTCATCCTGATCAACCGGGAACTCAGGATCCCAAATCTTGCCATGGGAATACACCATGCAAAAATTCCCGGTTGTAGGCACTTGCTCTACCATCAGCATAGTCATGCAATTGTCTAGGTCTAAAGGGATTAGCTTTGACCCTCAGTGCAGTGCAGATCCATATTGTAAGCCTCGTAGAGCCTAACAATCCAACCTCCCCTAAACAACTTCATTCCCCTATCCCTAGAACATTTTCCCACATCCTATACAACATACAAACAATATTGCAAAACCTATCTGTTTTGATGCAGTAAAGTGCTCAGAGATCTCTAAGACTGACAACCCCGTATTCTAAGTGCGTTGTGTGATACTGTGACTAAGAACGCAGTGGATATACCTAAAAAGTGGATCTTGTAGCTGGGTGCTTTTAGAGACACTCGATTTGTAGACGACTTCTAGGTTTCCCGTTAGTAGTCTCCATGCTTCTTTTCTCTTGGTTGTGTCTGCATCTCTCTGCCTTTCTCTTCCTTCTTCTCTTAGGATTGAGAATCATGTTGTGAGCCACATTACCGTTTGTCTCAATATGTGTGTATATCCCTAAATTGGTTCCAAAATCTGTCAAAGATTATTTGAACCATGTTCACCTGAGCCATAACTCAGCATCTCTTCGTCAAGCAGGATGTCTAGGTACAATGCTCTTTGCTTTATTTTAAAGGAGGCTAGGAATTCGATTGTAAGCTCACGGTAAGATTTCCTATTGTTTGAGTGTAAACGGCTCCATGGTCACATACTTATTGAATTGTACCTCTCGAGTTGATTCAATTTACGGTGTGTGTTTTTACTTGCATAAAACAATGGATCCTCCACCAAGTTTTTCATTAATGCTAACTTATCTGAGGATTCTACAATTCCAAGTTCATTTACCATAAACAACAAATACGGGTGGTCAACATCCACAAATCTATCATAGTCATCATCATAACTGGCCATCCTTGATGCATGATAGTGGAAATAGTCGGAATGTGGGTGAAACTAGCCGAAAAATCGCCTTAGGGTTTGAATGGTGGGTTAAAATGTAAAAAGGGGGAGATTTTAGGGATGAAAATCCATCAGGTCGCTTCACCACGACCTTGGCCAGCTGGGCACGCCCGTGCTAACCTGGTCTGGTCTAGTTTTTTCGTTTTTAACTATTTATCGAACCTGGGATTCGTTTAACGGACTTAATGGACTGAAAAAGTTAGGTATGTCAAGTTAAAACATGATAACATGAAATTTCATTTATCATAGGGATAAATGAGTACACGAACGATAAACATATACTATGAGTGGTACACGTGATGATAAGCTAGAACCTAACCCTAACGAAAACTAATTTCATAATCTCGATCCTCTTCGAAACAAGGTCTGCATTTGGGAATATCCTGCCATGAAGTTGGTTTGGGTTGCCCTCTCGGCTTGGTTCTGGTTAAGTGGAGAATGTTAGGCCGCGATTTTCTTGAGGTTTTCTTTTAGCCTTGCCATCCTGCGGTCTACATGATAGTGTTCGAAAAGTAATGTTTCAACCATGTCATGTAGTTCTCTGTTCCGCTACTCCGCCTTCATGTTGATGCTGACTAGCTCGTCGATTCTCTCATGAAGGCACATGAGTTCCTAAACTACATCTATTGGCACCTCTCAGTGTAACATTAGTAACTTTGCAAACCCGAAAATCTGACCCGTTTTATATTTTTGGTTTTTATTTATAAATACGTGTATAAATATAAATATATATTTCATGTTTCGTCTTATGCATTTTTTATGTTCGTTAACTGTCACGTTTTGTTGTTCCAACGTATTCGTAATTATCTTTTGTTGATTTAATAATAATTACAACGTTTTTTTAATCATTATTCATTCATGTTCTATTTCCTGTTATTCATTAACGAAATTTCAAGTTTTAGCATGTTACTTAAACGAACCTCCGAGTCTTAAAAGTGTATAAAATAATCGAGATTCAAACTATACGAGTATAAAACGTAAAAAATCCAAAAATATTAAAGCATATCAAGTTTATCAAGTTATGTATATTTATAAAGTTTAAGGTTCAAAGAGTAAATAAAGTTTAAAAACAAAACATAAAGGTTTTAATAGTTAAGGGGCTAATATGTAATTTATTTAAATTATAATAAAAAATAACAAAAATTTCCCAGCCCTCTTCTCCACACCCCCCCCCCTTCCGGGTAACCTTTAAGCGTTTTTCCAGTAAGCCGGTCGGCAGCGGCGTTTTTTCGGCAAGAACAAAACAAGGTTTTTAACCTATAACTGACCCGTTAAGTCATCCTAAGCGACTTCTCCACTAATGTTAAACATTAATATACGGTTTATTTTGTCATTAACATTAACTCTAATTAATCACCCACTCATCGGACTATAATAAAAACTCTAACAACTCAAATTAATCATCAAACGATCCAACTGAGACTATAAATAGGACACTAATCATGATCTAAACTTGTTGCAAACATAAAATTTCACAAACAAACTCTTTAAATATCTCATTTGATCATCAAAGTTTACTTATCCGGCGAGTCTTGTTCTCCATCATTTCAGCATCAAATCAAGTAAGTATTATATGTAATCTAATCATTTCAAGATGTCTAATAAAACCCCTAACCTAACTTGAGCAAACATGGAACGGATTAAGAGTATAGAATCTAGGGCTTGTTTGGAAGAAGGTGAAGTTGAAAGTTTGTTTATATTTAATTGTTTCCATCTTTTATACATAAAACCCACGTTGGTCCAGTGGTTAAGTCATTAAGATGTGGTCCAAGGGACACGGGTTTGAACCCGGATCATGCCGTTTATCTTTTTATTTTCTTTTTAGACATTTTCATTTATATATTAAACCAAATAAAATTTATAAAAACTATATTAAATCAATAAAAATTATATTAAGTTAAATAAAATTAGTTATAATCTCTTTTTACCTAAAAACCCGACTTTCGTTTCCGTTAAGTTCTCGTTAGAAACCCGATTTATATTATATTAATAACTATTTTTAGTTAAAAATTATATCACGCTAACATAATTATTTTTAAAGCTATATTCCGTTAAGATCCATAAATCATAAACGCTATAGATCTCAAACCCGTCAAGTTCGTTTAAAACTAGTTTAAATGGAAATGACCTTACTAATCATTTACACTTTTTTATGGAATTGTATGATTTTTATGTACTTATATCAAAATTTGTGTGAACACACCAATTATTCATTTAGTTGACTTTATTTGTATATATGCTACATGCACATCTATTAGAAGTTAATACGAGAAGAAGACATTAGTACTTAGGATATTCATACAAATAGACAAGATGCTTTAGTATGTATTCTTTGTATTTCTTTATTTTATTTCCAAACTTGTGTACTTCTTGTGTAAATTGATTAATGATAATATTATCACTTAATAGTGCCACATGTGTTTTGAGCAATCTGTACGTCACACTCAGGCGTTTCCGCTTTAGCCGGGGTGTTACAGATTGGTAACAGAGTCGTGACTATAAGATAGCACGTTAGACAAAGTGTTATAGTTAGTTATATTTTATATTACTTAATTGTTTAGGTTGCATGACTAGAAATTATGCGAGCCTTATGTGATTTTTCAAAGCACGTACTTGTTACTATTTTACTGATGATGCAATTACATCAATTACACAAGCACACATAAGTCCAAGGCTTATGCCTAAAAACAAAGATTTTTCCAAAAAGTTTCAATAATCGATTTCTTTTGCGGTGCTTAGATAATTCTTCTTTTGAAATATGGTTCTATATGACGGGTATGTAGTAACTGTCAGGTGGACGTGCTTGTTTTCCAAAACTCTTGACACCAAGGTTATTGAAACCTAAGGATAAGCAATGCGCATAAATCCCAATCAGACGTGGGACCCGCTTACTTACCTGGAGAGTTAGGAAAGGGCGTGGACCCTATTAAGCCAAACCATATCATTCTCAACACCATATTCATCACAACTTTGATCTTTCAAACGTGACCATGTTCTCTTTGTGAAAAGAATATGATTACACTCCTAAAGATGTCACGCAAGTCATGGTGATTCATGCGACGTGTGAATCCGACTCTCTATGTTTTACAATGTATTTTAACTGAAAGTCTGTCAAGTCGTGGTGATAAATGAATAATCAGCTTTCGGTACGATTTAATTACACATTTTGATACAAGAATAGTCAAGTTCTGACTCATTTCTTTATTTATATATTCATTTATAGTTTAAAATGTCACACCCTCAATTAGGGCCTAGGCGTGTGACCAATAGTTGGTATCTGTTTTGTAAATAAATCAGAGTTGCGGTTTGTAGCGGAAGTCTTTAAAATATTTATATTGAAAACTTATTAAAAACTTGGGTTTAAATATCCGTTTGACATTTCAAATACATTTCTTTATAAAACATAACACTTTATATTATTTTGAAATAAAATATCTGAGCCATCAAATAGCATCTAATGACTATAACCCCAATCTTCTATTCCTTCTTGCTTGTCTGTTCTAACCTTTCTTGTTTCCCTGTAACATGGGTGGGAAAATACGTCCACAAAGCTGGTGAATAACGCTGACTCTAAAATATCTTTTCAATATCTTTGTGAAACCAACAATAATACCTTTGTGACTACTCATTAGGCTCCCAACTAAATTGGGTTCAAATTACCCTTAGTACCTTGTACAATTAATTATATACACAAATCATTTCTCATCAAGCTTCCGAAGACATGTTGATGATTTGCATGGCCTCGGGAAAATGCATAGTCACCATGTATGAATGGATCCGGACACATGTATACTCTTAATCATAGTGTCTGTTTCTTATTATTGTACACAAAGTTTTTAAGGATTCGTAAATCCTATGCAAACATTCAGACTCATTATAAAAGGTTTAGGGCGTCTTCACCTTGTCTGTTTATGATCAGTTTCTTTTACTGATTCCTGTTTTCTGATTCTTTTTCTTGTTTTGTTACCTCGGACCTATAGTACGAGCATAACATTTTGTATAAATAACTAGATCAGCGATCTAGCTTTAGACCTTTAGTCTATTTCGTATAGCTTTTAACCTTGATAAAATCATTTGTTCATTCAAAACATTTGGACCTTTAGTCCCTTTCTTTATTTACCAATTATATGCTCGTTTCTTCTTCAGGAAGAAATATCTATACTGAATTTCTTCTTCAAGAAGCAACATAATTTCTTAATTATAATCTTTTGTATTATATTTCTTAGTCATAAAGAAATACTATTTTGACTATAACCTTTGCTTAAGAAAAGTAATTTTATTCTTAATCGTAATCAAGGTTCGGCTATAACTTCGACTATGGTCTTAAGCCATATATAATAATAATAACTTAGGCAGAACTCCTTACCTTGCACGGTATTTGGAGTTAGATATTCCTAAGTTTATATGGGAAGCACTTCTACTCTATACGCACGTTTATCGAGGCGTTCTTGATCAACTCTTCTTGGCACGCAAATCGAGGCAATGTTTGGTTGCCGGTGTTGTGCACGTACTTTGAGACGGAATGTCGAGTTACTTTTTGGGTGGCACGCACTTCGAGGAATGCCGGGTACTTGGCACGAATTACGAGGTAATGATTGTCGGGTCGTTGGCACGCAAAACGGTGTTCGGAACCCAAACCGATGTAGAGAGAGTGAAAATCTAGAGAGAGAGTGGATGTGGTGTGTATGAAATGAGCCGGACCCCCTCCTATTTATAGCTGATTTTGGATCCCATCGCGGTACGCGATGGGTCCTCTTCCTGGCTTCGTCGCGTACCGCGACCGACACATGTCGACACGTGGTCTGACACATTCTGCCACGTGTCCTGGTATGCTTCCACGTGTCACCAGAGTGTGACACGTGTATGTTGCGTCATCACGGACCATCGCGGTACACGATGGCCGTCTTCTTGGACTCGTCGCGTAGCGCGATGGGTCCAAATATATTATTTTTCATTTTTAGTCCTTCATCTTTTGTAGCTTGTCGCTTCTGGTCTAATTCTCATTTTCCAAAAATACTAAGGCGGCTCTTAAAGCGCCACATTGCGCCCAACTCCCTTCACCATCTCCGTCGCCTTCGCCATCGCCATCGCCATCGTCCTCGCCCGAGCATGTGTGCGTGCGCATCGGGTGCTACGCAACCTCCGCTAGGACCACTTGATGAATGATATTCATAAAAGAATAAAACTATGGAAAATCTCTTTCTTATAAAGAGCTTCCATTTCTTAACACTTTCCATGTGGGATGGATTTCATCTTCCTTATTTATACCTTAGTGGAATGCCTCCACTTTCTTACGTCTTCCAATGTGGAATGGACTTTTATTATTTTCCTTCATATAAAAATACTTAACTTAGGAACATATTTTTATTTTCTTATTTTTCTTAAAATTCCTTATTTAATATTTTCCCATTACTTATCTTGAGATTATTTTTGTTGATCCTTCAACTTTCCTAAGTTGTCAAATTTGGATCAAAATTTTGGGGATGTTACATCCTCCCCACCTTAGTATGAATCTCGTTCTCGAGATTCGTTGTGTTAAGTGTGAATGGCTCTTACCTTCGGTTGTTAATTAGATTCTATCTACTCCGATTGTTGTTGGTTATAATCTCTATGCAAAATTACTAAGGTTTTTGTTTTGTTGTTAATTTACATCCTTGAATGATGTAACCAGTTAATAGTTCAGAATATCATTAGTAAATATAAATTGATAAACACATTGATCAGTTGTGTTTAACTATTTACCTTACCATTTTGTATTCTAAACATTTACAGACGTTAACTACATTGTTGTTTTGATTCAATCTGTCGAATCTATTCCACTAAGTTGTTTGTTTAGATTCAGTCTATAGAATCTATTCTATCCTTGATCTTGATCAATGACATTCTTTATATTCTAACAGTACCCTTGTACTTTGTTTTAATCACATTTGCTATACTTAGCAATTGTATTTCTTGAATATCTTCAAGCTCTTTTCCTTTGACTTTTTGATCAACCATAGTTGGTAGATAATTCTATCACTCGTATTTCTTGAACGAATTCTTTTTGATGATATACTGTCCTTGTATTTCTTGAACGATATTTTCCAATCATCTTCCTAGATGATAGGTTAAAGCCTTTTTCATTCTAAGTTCCGAATAAAACTTTTCGGTGTCCAGATCTCTTATTGTCTTGTAATGAATATAAGCATTTTTGTGTATTAACACGATCTATATGCTAATATTTCATTTATAACTTAGGGAATTAAATACCCTTCTTTGATTACAAAACTTCTCGTTTAAGAACGAGTTACAATTAATATACAAAAGTTAGCTAGTCTACTTGACATTTCTTTGATGTGATATTGTCATTCATTAATCTTGACTAGCTTTTCTTTTCGGGCATTCAGTCTTAAAGTGACCCGTTTCTCCACATGTAAAACACACTCCTAGCTTCTTTCGACATTCTTCTATTGTGTGTCCTGATCTTTTGCAGTATGCACAATTATTAGTATTTTCTAGTTGACACTTTCCAGTATGTTTCTTTCCACAAGTCTTACAGGCTGACTTGGGAGTACTTTCTTCTTTTCCTAACTTCTCAGAATCTTTAGATTTCTTGGTTTCTTGGTCTTTCTTCTTTTCTTCTTCTAGATTCTTATCATATTGTTGATTAAGTATCTGTTGGTGCATTTTGTGACCGTCGCTATGCAATTTAGACCAGCGGAACGCCACAGGCGAAGTTAGCACAACTTCGCCAACGGCGAAGTTGTAACAACTTCTGCCTTAGGCGAAGTTATCACAACTTCGCCATAGGCGAAGTTAGGAACAACTTCGCCTACTGGCCCAAGCCCAAGCCCGAGAAGATGTTTTGTCTATATATATGTGTGTCTTGTTTAGGTTTTGTATCCAGAAATTAAGAGTAATTGTGTTATAGTTCATTTGTCTAGAGAGTAAAAGAGAGGAAGTGTCGTGAGGGACGACCCGAGGTAGAGCTCACCTCGGGTCGGACGTGTTTCTGTTTATGTTACGGTATGTAACGTGTTTGTTTTATGATTATTATATAAGAATCTGCAGATTTGTTTATCCCGTTCTTGTATTTGTTCGTGTATTTGTTCGTGTACGTGTTTGTGTTCTTCATCTTTACACCAATAAACGAGTCTAGGAGGATTCCGCACTCCTAGACCTCGTGCGGATCTCGTATCGATCGGCGACTCTCCGGGGGGGACCTACAAGTGGTATCAGAGCCTTAGGCTCTTATGCTATGGTTCGAGATCTGCGTTTTGGTGTTTCTGGCACGTTTCTGTGCGTTTCTGGCCGAACAGCGCCGCAGGCGAAGTTATTGTTCATCAGGCGAAGTTGCCGTCACTGTTCGTAGGGTTTCAGCGAAGATATAAGGTCTGGCGAAGTTATGAACAGGCGAAGTTGACTTTAGGTGAAGTTGACTTCTCGGCGAAGTTATAGCCAGGCGAAGTTATGAACAGGCGAAGTTATGAAAACAGGCGAAGTTAGCAGCCAGGCGAAGTTATGGCCAGGCGAAGTTATGGCCAGGCGAAGTTAGCAGCCAGGCGAAGTTATGGCCAGGCGAAGTTAGCAGCCAGGTGAAGTTATGGCCAGGTGAAATTAGCAGCCAGGTGAAGTTAAAAAAAAAAAAAAAAAAAAAAAATTGTTTGGAGTTTTCGTCTGTATGGCCAGGTGTACACGATTATTGTGAGACTGAAGATGTTGTTCCGTCAACGAGTGAAACTTGTTATCTCTTGGTCTTACGTGTGAACAAATACGTGTCAACTCTGGATTTGGAGTTGAGGTTGTGAATGGGATATTGATTGAAACTGGATATTGACACATATTTGTATGGCCAGGTGTACACGATTATTGTGAGACCGAAGATGTTGTTCCGTCAACGAGTGAAACTTGTTCTCTTGGTCTTTCGTGTGAACAAATACGTGTCAACTCTGGATTTGGAGTTGAGGTTGTGAATGGGATATTGATTGAAACTGGATATTGACACATATTTGGGTGTTTGTGGGCAATGAAATTGTTGTTGTTCGAGGTTGACCAACTGAAGAAAGTCAAATTGAACTGAAGGCTTTCGTCATTACTGGATTGCGGTCAGAGCATATTATTTATGTTATTTTCAAGGCGTTCGAGAATTGGATCCGGAAACGTGATGCTTATTTATTAGAGTGAAAATTCTGGAACAAGTTGGATTTAATCGGGAACTAAAGTGTTTATGTTCTTGATCGTTATCCCTGGTGATTGAAGATGCTTCGGATTAATTAATGGTCATGTGTTAGATTCTGTCAAGGTGGTTTTTTGATGAAATTGATCACTTGATGTTGAGTAGTTGAAGATTAAACCTTATCGTATGCCGTCAACGAGTGAAACTTGTTATCTCTTGGTCTTACGTGTGAACAAATACCTGTCAACTCTGGATTTGGAGTTGAGGTTGTGAATGGGATATTGATTGAAACTGGATATTGACACATATTCGGAATCCAATATGCCAGAAATAGTTGATTTGGCTATGGAAGTGGCCGGATACTGTAGGTCCCCCCCGGAGAGTCTCTTATTTCTCTTGGTAACCCATATATATAACGAGTTACTTTATTATATTCCGAAGTTACTAGATGTGGAACCAATCGGCAATACTCTAGGAATTTAGTATTATATTCCCTAAGATTCGTCCAACAACCTTGTGATTCTATAACTCGGTTTGAATTCGATCCATCTCATGAGTTGGGCAGAATTTCTTCAGTATGAGACCTTTGAATGTTTCCCAACTTAAGTTATACATTGTTTCTCGACCCTTGTTTTGAATCAGGGTATTCCACCATTCAAGAGCTCCTCCCTTGAACAATTGTGAAGAATACTGGATAGCTTCTTCACCAGTGCATTTGCTTATGATGACGATTGATTCTTGTTCTTCTAGCCATCTCATAGCAGCTATACCATCCGAGTCTCCATGAAATTCTTTAGGATTGTAAACTTTAAAGTTCTTAAAGTTACATCCTTTTTGGATCTTACGTTTCTTTCTTTTCTTGTTCCTTGGATTGTTATCAGCTGTAGAGCTATCATAAGTCTCTTCGTTTCTAGATTCGCTTTTTCTTTTCTTGTTGGAATTTGATTGACTTTGATTTATAGAAATGTCTTTGATAGCTTCCTTAATCATCTTTTGAGTTCCTTCTTTATATTGGGCGGGAATTTCATTATCTTTATTATTAATGTTTTCTTCGTTTCCCGATTTTTTGGGAGGACTGTTGTGAGAGTTTGCACTTTCTTCTCTTGACATACTACAATAAAATTTAAAAGATAAGTTCAATATTCGAAGAACTTAAAACATATCTTTTATTTATCTCATTATAGTTACAAGAGTGCATATTATTTTTGTTACAATTACACTCTCTACTAAGGTTTTATTTCTTCCATCGAATGATAAATTTCTTAATCTTGCTATCTTTCTTGCTAGTCTCTTTTTCTTTTTCTTCCACCTCCATTTCTTTCATTGTTTCTTCATTTTGAATGTGAACAAAGTAAGGATCTTGAGTTGCCGGAAAATTAAAATATTCTTGTTCGTGAGGATATTCTTCCGGATAAGTCATTACGTCATTTTCCTTTGGCATCATTGGTTTCTTGGATCTACTTGATACGTCTCCATACGTATTTTGATTTTGAATAATCCGAGCTAGTGGAATGTTAGAATCAAATGAATCTGTATCTTCCTTCATTTTTGTTTCGCACGTACTTTCATCGCTAGATATAGGAATTGGGAAAAAAGACGTTCCCATAAATCCTTTTCATTTACCAAATCGAGGCTGACATGATCCTTAGCTAGATTGATAATCGGACATCTGCGCGAGGTTAGATTTTAGGGATAGGAAGACGCTCCTATCTTATTTGTTTTCGTTTATATCTTATCCGTATCAGTTCCGAATAATTTTCTTGATACTTTTCAACTAAGTAACTAGATTGTTTAAATCAATATTTGTATAATAGGTTTTCAAAACTTATCCTTAATCAAAGCCTAGGTATAATTAAATACCTAATTCGCAAAGATTTATAGCTCTGATACCAACCTGGCACACCCTCACTTAGGGCCTAGGCGTATGACCAATAGTTGGCATCTGTTTTGTAAATAAATCAGAGTTGCGGTTTGTAGCGGATGTCTTTAAAATATTTATATTGAAAACTTATTAAAAACTCGGGTTTAAATACCCGTTTGATATTTCAAATACATTTTTTTATAAAACATAACTCTTTATATTATTTTGAAATAAAATATCTGAGACATCATATTGCATCTAATGACTATAACTCCAATCTTCTATTCCTTCTTGCTTGTCTGTTCTAACCTTTCTTGTTTCCCTATAACATGGGTGGGAAATTATGTCAGCACAAAGCTGGTGATTAACGCTGACTCTAAAATATCTTTTCAATACCTTAATGAAACTAACAATAATACCTTTGTGACTAATCATTAGGCACCCAACTAAATTGGGTTCAAATTACCCTAAGTACCTTGTACAATTAATTATATACACAAATCATTTCTCATCAAGCTTCCGAAGACATGTTGATGATTTGCATGGCCTCGGGAAAATGCCGAGTCACCATGTATGAAAGGATCCAGACACATGTATACTCTTAATCAGAGTGTATGTTTCTTATTATTGTACACAAATTTTTTAAGGATTCGTAAATCCTATGCAAACATTCAGACTCATTAAAAAAGGTTTGGGGCGTATACACCTTGTCTGTTTATAATCAGTTTCTTTTACTGATTCCTGTTTTCTGATTATTCTTCTTGTTTTGTTACCTCGGACCTATAGTACGAGAATAACATTTTGTATAAATAACTAGATCAGCGATCTAGCTTTAGACCTTTAGTCTATTTTGTATAGCTTTTAACCTTGATAAAATCATTTTTTCATTCAAAACATTTGAACCTTTAGTCCCTTTCTTTATTTACCACTTATATGCTCGTTTCTTCTTCAGGAAGAAATATCTATACTGAGTTTCTTCTTCAAGAAGAAACATAATCTCTTAACTATAATCTTTTGTATTATATTTCTTAGTCCTAAAGAATACTATTTTGACTATATCCTTTGCTTATGAAAAGTTATTTTATTCTTAATCGTAATCAAGGTTCGGCTATAACTTCGATTATGGTCTTAAGCCATTTATAATAATAATAACTTCGACAGAACTTCTTATTTCGCACGGTATTTGGAGTTAGATATTGCTAAGTTTATATGGGCAACACTTCTACTCTATACGCACGTTTATCGAGGCGTTCTTGACCAACTCTTATTGGCACGTACTTTGAGACGGAATGTCGAGTTACTTTTTGGGTGGCACGCACTTCGAGGAAACACCGGGTACTTGGCACGGATTACGAGGTAATGATTGTCGGGTCGGTGGCATGCAAAACGGTGTTCGGCACGCAAACCGATGTAGAGAGAGAGAGAGTGAAAATCTAGAGAAAGAGTGGATGTGGTGTGTATGAAATTGTTGGTACATGATGTCAGTAGTTCAGTATCTAGTGTCTGTAATCGATTTATTATGTTTTGTATTTAGAATTAAGCGAACTTGTCTCACAAGTTCGCCTGATATAGGCGAACTTGTGGAACAAGCGATGTTAGTGACAACTTCGCCTAAACATGTTAGGCGATGTTGTCGAATGTTATATAGGTTGAGGTTACGGCTTGTTTGCGAAGTGGTTCAGTTTTGTGTAATCGGTGATCGAGATATCACGTGTTATCAGTTGCAATACAACGTGTTCTTTGTTAAAAAAAAAAAAAAAAAAAAAAAAAAACGTCACTATCGCTTAGAATTATGTCGGTTGCTTCAGTTTGAAGGACATATCTTCGGATATGTTTTGTCCTCATTTCTACCTGTAGAGTATGAGGATAGCCATTAACCAGATGACTGAAAGTGACCGGGGCGGTTTATGATGTGTTTTTATTCTTTCGTTGAAAATTAGTCGTTCATACTTAGTTAGAAGGACTCATACTCATATGTGGTCGGTCCAGCTGATCAATTGGATCTTCAGGATACCCGTTTACCTGAAGACTTCGACTTGATCGGGGCGATAGAAGTTAAAAATATTTTTAAAATGGGAGATGAAATAATTTTTCAAGTCTACTGCTTCGTAAGAAGTATCTATACAATGTTTAAAAGAAAATTGATCCAACCTTGGAAAGTGATGGACAAACTGATTCTGTGTGCTTAACTAGTGAAGTTATTAGGCCTAAAAGACTTTAGAACAGTCATTGTATGTCATGGTAGCTTTTTATGGTGCGTAAAAGTAGAAGTGATACTAACTAAATATCCTCGATTTTACGTGGAAACTCCTTAAGAGTTGTGCATGTCTCCATATATATCTTTCCGAATGATAGGCAGAAAAGCGATTATCCAGTCATACACGAGCCCGTGAGTGTTCTGATTCCCGAGAAGATGGTGTGTCAAGAAACTGCAGTGATCCAGATTCGGGACTTGCAGTAGTTTACTTGAAGCTGTGTAAATCTTATTATTTAAAAAAAAAATTATTATTATGTGTTACTAAGACATTCTAGAGCTTATAATGTTAATACTTCTCAATCAAGATGCAAGAAAGAGAACGGGAAGAAGACTCTACAGATCGGCGTGTACTTACAATTTAATCAGACACTACGGGTCGAGGTCAACTCGGGGTGACTTGGGGAAAGCCAAATACGCTTTGAGAATAGATAGGAGACATCATAATCTCTGATGTGTTGCCCATTTAAGTTTTGAGCTTAATTGAACCTAACCCGTATCACAGAAAAGATGAAAACCATTTTAAGTTATTTACCTGCTTACAACCTGTTTCTTTATGTCATAATATAGCTGAACATGGATCTATGTGACAGTCACTTAATTAGTATGATTCCTGTTCGGATCTTTTCTAAAACATGTTGGTCCCCGACTAGACTGAAATTTGATCCCGTGTACTTTATTTCTAAAAATTTATTCTACTTATTTCGTTTTATGATTTTATACCTGGTTACTTGCTTCTTGATCGGATCAGTTAACTCTTTGAAGGAAGTTTTAAAAGTTAATGGCATAATGTTCAATTTATAAGGGTCTGATTGGTAAAGTTTCATATTGAGCGAAGTTGAGGAAAGAGGCGAAGTTGTTTAAACATGCGAAGTTATGGGACAGGCGAAGTTAACCCTAACTTCGCCTGTATAACCTTGACCCTATATAAAGAAATTTTTGGTCAAAGCTCAGTATTATTTTTCAAAACCCGGCGAACTTATTCTCAGTTAACCCTAAGCGAAGTTATATCTCGATCACATCTTGTTGTTTTTCTCAGTTTCTAATCCGATTTAAAGGTTTGTAGTGTCATCATATCGTATAATCACTGACAATGGCGTAAATCAAAGGTCGTTTCGACCCGATTCGTGACCCCGTTCTTTCAAACATCCAACACCCGCTTTTCAAACTTGTTTTAATGTAGTCGTATTCAACTTGATCGTGTTGATCTCTGTCAAAACATGTTTGGTTGAGTCCGCAATCTCCAAATTGACCAAAATCACTTCGTTTGAACGTCTAAACTGTTGCCGCTTCATATTCAGGCGAAGTTACAGTTTAGGCAAAGTTATCCTTAACTTCGCCTAAGGTTTAACTTCGCCTGATATTTAATTATTTAACAGTATATGAGGCGAAGTTGTGGTTAGGCGAATTTATCATTAACTTCGCCTGGCCCTTTTAATTTTTTTTATTAACTGTTATCAGGTGAAGTTAAAGTTCAGGCGAAGTTGTTCCCAACTTCGCCCCACCCCTAACTTCGCCTATACAGAATAAATCATAACTTCGCTCATGGTAACAAGCGAACTTGTGATTTGACTCGACGATTCTCTAACTTAGACTGTTTTTTGTTGCAGAAATGACAGCTGTAGCTGGAGCAGGTGGTGCAGGTGGTGACGAAGGAGGAGATAACAATCGGCAGTTTTTCCCGGGGCATAACATGTACATAACTTTGGACCCGGATGCTAGCGGTGTTGATGATTTCCGCGAGATCATCACGTTTCTTATCCGCTCGCGTATCTTCCACGCTATTACAACAACACTGCCTATATCTTTGCCAAACATAGAAGATTTCTGGCAGACAGTGGAGTATGATTTTCGAGTCGAGCCCCCGGTTATGCGTGCAACGGTTAACGATCAGATAGTACAGTTCTCGTCTGAGCAGATCAGGGTGGCTTTGCAGTTTGGGGATGAAACGAGAGACGATCCTACAGACTTCGTGGCTCCATTCAGAGATGGTGCTTTTCTGAGAATCGGATATTCTGGTCCATTGGGAGATACTCAAAGACGAAGGGATTCTTGTTAGACCAATGGCGATTTTCTTATGCACGTGATGATCGTGTGTAAGTCAGGGAGAAAGGCTGGTACGGATGGAATGGGTGCGACCATGCAGTCGGCATTGACAGCACTGACTTACAATAAGCGTTATAGCTTTAGTCAGATAGTGTTCTACGAGATAGACCGTCAAAGACGAGCGGTGGCGCGTGAGAGATTTCTGATGTATCCAAGATTCCTTCAAATGATCTTGAATCATGTTGCTCCCACGTTACCTCAGCGCCACCCGATTAGATATGTGGAGAGTGTAAGCAAGAGAATCTTCGCTCAGTGTAGATCATCAAGTGCAAGAAGCAAGCCTGAGCTCCATCCTCGACATACTCCATTATTTGGGTACTTGATCAACCCAGAGTATGTTCCAGCTCGTGGGGACGAGTTTCGGGATCCGGCACCACAACTGGCTGGAGCACCTCAACCACCACCTGAGGTACAACAAGCTTTACCTGCTGCTCCTGTTGTGGCACCGGAGGAAAATGTAGACCTTGAAGTTGCTTTTGGCGGTCAAGGTTTCTTCGATATGGAACGTGTTGATCCTGAGGAAGAGGTGCAAGTCTCGGTTGCACTGGTTACTAGTGTGGATGTTGCTATGGCAGCTACGACGGAGGCTGATTCTGATTCCTCAGATAATGATGTGGCTGAAGCTAGACGGATTTTAGTTACACAAGAAAGGATTCATGGGAAGAGGAAGAGAGACAACGATGACAGTGATTCAGACTTTGAGGAAGATTTACATCAGTTGATCCGTAGATCGAGAAGAGAAAGGGCAGGTGCAGGTTCGGGAGCTGGTGAGAGCTCAAGGGTGGTTCGTTTCACTCCACCCGTACTGTCTGGTATGACTATAGTCTCTTCATCATTGCCATTTACAGGGCCAATCGCCACGGATGTTCCCGTGGTGACTACCTCATCTTCCTTCGGCATCCCACCCACTACATTCCAACTCTCAGCTCCGGAGATTGTGTCCATGCCACCTCCAACTCTTACTCCAACGGAGGTCGTAGCAAGGTTTGTTGAGTCGACAGTTGTTGCTACTGCAGGGTTGTCGGTTACGATACCACCTGCGGTTACGTTTCCACCTGTTTCTGAGGTGCCGGTTACATTGGGAATCCCTCCTCTGTACGCTCAAGACATATCACATCTGAGGTTTGATTTCGATGCAACCTTATCCGACTCAGAAAGAATAGCAGCGCTGGAAAGGTTAGTGGCAGAACAATCAAGGGTAAATCTTATCCAGACTCATGCTATTCAGCGCCTCGTTGCGGAGAATCAGATTCAGTCGTCCCTCCTGATCGAGCATGGTAAAATAATTGATGCTTTGAAACAGTTCTTGGCATCTCAGGGGGAGACGAGCTGTAAGGGTGACGAGCTGAGGACAAAAAAGAGCAACGATCGAGACGATGATCCCAATGCATCGAAAGGTGCAGGTGGAGAGTTGCCAAGAACTGAACAAGCTCTTGGGACTTCCACATCTCAGGGGGAGTCAACGAGTGCAGCTGGCGGTTCAGGGGGTGATGATGTGGTGGTTGTGGATGCTGAGGAGGTGTTAGATGATGTTATAGGTGATGAGGATGTGTTACCGATGGAGGAGATAGAGAAGATAGGGGCTGAGATCGTGATTGATAGTGAAGTTGAAGAAGGAGAGATTGTGGAGGACAACGTTGAACATGAAATTCCAATGGGTTGAAATGTCAGATTTGGGTCAAGATACGGGATGTGATAAGACAGAATGGGAGGAGCAGCCAAGATGGAAAGAAGGCTACGCTCAGTGGTTCGTAAAGACTAAGAAACCGGCGGTCCCTACTATGTTCAAGAAAAGTTACAACATCAGGGGTTATGCTGAATCGAAAAAGGGGATTATATGCTGGTTATATGATGAGCAGTTGAGACTTTTTGTGATTAAACGGTATGATGGGGTTCATTATTTCAAGAGGTTGTTGAGATCGTTGAATACGTTGCCTGAGTGTGAAGTGAAGGACTTAGCCAGGTTGGGGTTGATAAACAGGAGTGATGATAACATGGCTAGGATCATTGGAAAGATAGTCTGGAAGGAAAGCATAAAGGAGAAAAAGTTCGAGCTGTTGAAACCACAGAAAGGAAAGCTCGTTGAAGACAAAGACAGAGGAATGAGAGCAGATGGCAAGCCTTGGATGATAATGAAGTATAAGCCGATCCGGTGTCTAAAAGAAGTGGCGATGAAACAAATGCCCAAGGATGTGCTCAAAGATCTGAAATGGTGGTACGTTGATTGTGAAACAGCTGAAGCAGTAATGGAAGATGAAGATGAACAAGAGCTGATGAGAGTATATGATCCTATGCATTTAGTGAATTTGTCTCAAGCTGATCTGCAGGTGCTGAACGAGAAAAAGATATTTTACATTCCTGCTTGGAAAGAAGAAGCAAAGAAATATAAAAGAGTAGTTTCAGTTTGTGTACGAGAAGGCGTTCATGCTTGAAGATGGAAGATACAAGATTTTGGGATTACGAGACACGTGTTTGAAGATAGAGATATGAAGCTACTGCCAAGGGGGAGTCTGTTGGTACATGATGTCAGTAGTTCAGTATCTAGTGTCTGTAATCGATTTATTATGTTTTGTATTTAGAATTAAGCGAACTTGTCTCACAAGTTTGCCTGATATAGGCGAACTTGTGGAACAAGCGAAGTTAGTGACAACTTCGCCTAAACATGTTAGGCGAAGTTGTCGAATGTTATATAGGTTGAGGTTACGGCTTGTTTGCGAAGTGGTTCAGTTTTGTGTAATCGGTGATCGAGATATCACGTGTTATCAGTTGCAATACAACGTGTTCTTTGTTTATTGTAACGTGTGTTTGATTGTGTTTAACGTGTTTCATCTTCTACGCTCGTATCGTCTTACGTAGGGATTCCGCACCTACGTAGAACGAGATATTCCGTGTAGATCTGGCTGGGAACCTACAGAAATGAGCCGGACCCCCTCCTATTTATAGCTGATTTTGGATCCCATCGCGGTACGCGATGGGTCCTCTTCCTGGCTTCGTCGCGTACCGCGACCGACACATGTCGACACGTGGTATGACACATTCTGCCACGTGTCCTGGTATGCTGCCACGTGTCAGCAGAGTGTGACACGTGTATGTTGCGTCATCACGGACCATCGCGGTACGCGATGGCCGTCTTCATGGACTCATCGCGTAGCGCGATGGGTCCATATATATTATTTTTCGTTTTTAGTCCTTCATCTTTTGTAGCTTGTCACTTCTGGTCTAATTCTCGTTGTCCAAAAATACTAAGGCGGCTCTTAAAGCGGCTCACGGCGATGCGAGCGTGCGAAGTGCAAAGTGCGCCATCAAAGCGCCACATTGCGCCCAACGCCCTTCGCCGTCGCCGTCGCCTTCGCCATCACCATCATCCTGGCCCGAGCCCTAGCCCCTGCGCTTTCGCGTCGGGTGCTACGCACCCTCTGCTAGGACCACTTGGTGCATGATATTCATAAAATAATATAACTTTGGAAAATCTCTTTCTTATAAAGATCTTACATTTCTTTATTACTTTCCATGTGGGATGGATTCCATCTTCCTTATTTATACTATAGTAGAATGCTTCCACTTTCTTACATCTTACAATGTGGGATGGAGTTTTATATTTTCCTTCATATAAGAATACTTAACTTAGGAAAATATTTTTATTTCATTATTTTTCTTATAATTCCTTATTTAATATTTTCCCATTACTTATCTTGAGATTATTTTTGTTGATCCTTCAACTTTCCTAAGTTGTCAAATTTGGATCAAAATTTTGGGGATGTTACATAAAAATTTCAAAGTTTGAAAGGTCAAAACCGAATTTCAATTCGATTACTTTATTATTTATATTCATTTACTACTACATTTTAGAAGTGAAAATTTTGAAAGGTCATGGTGATACATGAATGGTTGAATTTCAATACGATTACCTTATTACTATATTCATTTACTATTTTGTTTTAGAATTGAAAAATTCGAAAAGTCGAGGTGCTACATGAACACTCGATTAACAATTCGATTTCACTATTTATATTAAGTTCAATACATTTTCCATATGGTTAGTTAATAATTTGTGAGACTATTTTTTATTGAAATGCGAAAATTTGTGATGGCTCATGTTAATTCCAATTTCGATGTCAAATTTTTGTTTCATACGATTTCTTTTCTGTAATTAATTTTTTGATGTATCTATTAGTCTTTTTCATACTTACGTCCCAATTCACGTGAATTCTTCACGTTTCGTATCATGTCTTCTTGTTTTCCTAGTTGTCGCACTCAACCCACAAAATGACAATCCAAGTTAGCAAGCATTTGGCCTTCGCGGTCCCGATCACCCCACGTTAAACAACACCCATTTCATCGCCATAGTAAAACCAAACACAAAACCTAGCACAACTCTTGGAAACTCAAACCAAACCCAACCGAAAAGCCTCGCACAGAAACACGCTCTTTGTGTAGTATGTGTAAATCCCACCACTTTTCTTCCATGCAATGTCGAAATACTTCAACTTGTGGTAGATTGTAAGGACATAATCCTGATCATGCTAAACAGCATTTACGTTGAATCGTAATGATTAGGGCCGAAATAATATATTTACCATACGATATGATATATAGGAAATATATCATAAAGCGATTAACAACACAAACACTCTTAATACTCAGTATATTGATATAACTTTGCAAGCACAAAACTATTCCAACTGATATGAATCTAACAAGAGAAATCCGATATATAGGTGAATAGTGACAATGTATAAGATCAGGATCCGTATAAACTAATACGGCCGTATAAGCTTATACGCCATATTACATATACGTTTCACTTTACAATGTTTCACCTAATGACAGTTTAGCCCTTTACAATAAACCAAATGACATATTAAGTCCACTAGACCTAGCATTAGACAAAAATGCTATAACAAACTCCCCTTTGGATAATTCTAGATCTAAATTACAACAAAAATCCTAACTTTGATTAACGTCTAACTAAAGATATTGTAGACCTTGGTCGTTTTAACTTGAAATTTTGGATCTATCAAATTACCCAAGGATGTTTTGGCAGCACCCAGGCACTCGAAGACCCAGTCTGTTGACCTCGGTAGAATCTATACAAATGATGATTATTAAAATTTTTATGGAATCACGATCATAGATTTAGGTTATCTATCCGAGAATCGGACAGATGATACTATAAGAAAAATCCACGAGCTTGCGGTGTTAGACTTGAACCGAACTTTAGTGACTTTCCATTCGTCCTGTCCTTGCAAATCCATGACCAAATCAACATTTTATCATCTTCTACATCATCCTCCTCGGCAATCTTCATCTGCAATAATTAAAAGAACATAGTCACTGCACACAATAATGGATACAAAATGACACTATTAGACTGTTTATAAACTCTGTTTCCGATTTTCAGACACATGCACTGGAAAAATCAGTAATCTTACCTTGATATCTACAACCCAGAACGAACTCATATATTAACAGAAATAATATGTAGATCCAGAGAAAAACTCATGTATGAACAAAAAGTGATATGCAGCTACGCATAAGATCAATTTACTTATCCGCTTGATAATCTTATACGTTGATAGAGTTGTACGTGAACTGAAGCGTTTATGATGAGATATAATATTAATAGAATGTTCTAGTGGGATTACTGTTGTCACACATTTCGAAGTTGGCCGAAAAAATGGTGATTCTATATTAATATGTCATTCAGAGTTTACTTCTTTGTGTACTTATACATTTGACAGTCAACCACTAGGTCAAACATCAAATTGAACAAGTCAGTCAACAACGAGTGATGATTTTAGGACAAAGAGGTTCGGAAACACATCAAGAATCACAAACAAATCAAACCCCTATGGATTAAAATCGATTTAAGTCCAATTAAGATCAAAACTCAACAGTTACTATTCAACTCGATAAACCCTTCTCGAATCTTTCAAAAACAGCATAAATTGTACCTTGAATGATATTTGCAGTGTGTGAATCAACCGCAAATACAATGAGCACACAAAACACAGATTTATGAAGTAAAAATTTGAATAAGAATCTGCCGTGTAAGTCTCAAAAAGATATGCGTTTGAGTGACCAATGAAGAGACTCAGGCATATAACAACCCTTTTATACTTACACTTATAAGTTTGTCACACAACTTGACTTATACGTCCGTATAAGTCATTTGAATTTTGACATTTCTCATTTAAAACACATTTAAAAACAAATTATCACACATGATTCAAATCAAGTCCAAATTTATTACCAATAATCTTTTAACAAGAATTGATGTGTTTGATCCAGAAATACACAAGTCCAAGGCTTTGAAACCAAATGTAAACTTTTGATTAGAAAATAACCAAGTCCAAGTTAATAACCTTGATCAATTCTATAAAGCATTTAAATCCCAATATTGAAAAACTTTGTCAGAAAAACAAACTCTCGATTCTGATTCTTGGATATCCAGACCTGAATTATCTTTCACCAAAGTAAAAAAAAAACTCAGGAAAAAAAAACATAACAAATTTTAAAGCAAGTAATCAAAACAATATAAATCAAAAAGACAAATAATACTGAAACACATATTTTTATGAGTTGAGCAAGGAATCATATTGATCAATCAGTTCTTCCATCATGGTTTTCAGTTTTATTATGCTTGATGTTAAGTCAGTTATGGATATTGTTGTCCACTTAAACATTTGTAACAAAAGTTTCATAGACATCATTGATATGATTATGGTTCAATTAAGCACATAATATCTGAACATGATCAGTTTCTAATCTTGATTTAGGCTTATTTTAATTTTTACCATTCACCCCAATTTGACTTAAACCTTAGAACCAGCAGATCAAAACTTTTTTAAACAATTTTAACTTTTGGCAATCATAGTAATGGTTTTCCACAACAAGGCATACCCCCGTTATCAAGCAATACACCAAGCTTCCTTTTCCAAGGATGAGTATGCATGATTTCATATGTCGGCTTACATACATCGTATTCCCCTGGGGTCTGTTTCTTAATGGTATTAAGACACGCGCAAGGGAGGAACAAATGTATGGCTAAATTTTTGATCAAGTCAGTAGTGAAATTTTGTACTTTTGTACATAGAGATCAAGTTTATTGACTTATCAAGGGTTCGCTCGCTTGAGCAGGATTTGAAATATTCTTTCGAATGCCCAGATGAAAACCGCATAAAGACCTCATGGATCCAGAAACCATATGCATCCCATCAATACAGGATTGAAGGCCATAAAACCATACACCATTGAAGTGTAGACCATGTACCAGATGCTTAAATACACTTTATTAACAATTTATTTTTGCGATCTACTGAAACATAAGGCTTGAGTGTGACAGGCTATTACATTTCTGCCATCATTACCAAGATTTTTGCTAGAATACTAACCCATCTTTCAACATGGCAATTTAAGTTTATATCACTTATTCCCTTACTTGTTTGTTCAAAAGCCTACCCATACACGGATCATTAAGCAATAGACTTTTATTCTTCAATTTCCCAGATTTGGAACATGACAATCAATGTACTATCATTTTCCTTTTATGCTTTAAAACTCATTATGAGGAGCAATTTTCTATCGCTTTTAATTATTTAGTTATTTATTTATTTTTTTACAGTTTTCAAATTTTTATTTGAAATTTTTACCAAGCGCCCCATTGAAGTTCCATTCTCATGTAAATGGTTCTCCCGAATATTTACAAGTAAATATCAGGACCAAACATATACAAATACATTTCCTTTGAATATAAGAAACTGACATAATTTTCAGCGAGAGGTCATATTTGAATGTTTTTGGTTTTAATCTATACAAATTGAAATCACACTCTTTTTGTATTTTTCCAAAACCTATTTCTCCCCCTAAAATTAAAAACCATTTAAAGAAACTATTTACAAATAAAATGTGGCTCGATGAATGATTAATCAAAGGTCGGAATCCATAACCTCGGTATCACTCTCTTTCCCACCGCCCATAGACTTTATACTATTAAGCCCCAACAAATACAAAAATCTATTTTTATCGAAAGCTTTAGTAAAAAGATCAGCTTTTCGCTCATCGGTGTGAATTTTATCAACGGTAATCAACTTCTTCTCGTAACAATCACGGATGAAGTGATACTGGCTATCAATATGTTTAGTTTTCGAGTGACTTACCGGGTTCTTAGTTATGGAAATGGCAGCAGTATTATCTACAAAGATAGGAGTAGTAAGAAAATTCAAACCGTAGTCGCGTATTTTTTGTTGTATCCACAAAACCTGAGAACAACAACTCGAAGCAGCTACATATTCGGCTTCACGGGTGGATAGAGGCACAGTCGTTTGCTTCTTACACTACCATGTCACCAGCCTACTACCAATGAGTTGACAGCCGGCAGTGGTAGATTTGGCATTCAGCTTGCAGCTCCATAGTCCGAATCTGAAAATGCTCAAAGCTCAAATACATCGTCTCGAGGATACCAAAGACTGACCCATGGATTCCCCTTAACATACCGAAGTATCCTTTCCACCAACCTTAGGTGAGAGACCCTTGGAAAAGATTGATATTGGTCATATAGACACGTCGATACATGATGTCTGGCCTTGACGCAGTAATATACTTGAGGGAACAAATCATGGAACAATATTGTGTTTCATTGACCTTTTCCACGGTGGGATCAGAATGATTCACAGCAATAGGAGCGCTACTCGGCGATGAGTCAGCCATGGTGAACTTTTCAAGAATATCATTAACATATTTTGTCTGGTGAATAAAGATTCCATCAGACTCTTGTTTGACTTGCAAAACTAAGAATATTTCAACTCTCCCATGGCACTCATTTCGAATTTTGATTTCATAACCTCCTCAAAATCTCTGCACAGAGCATCATTCGTTGACCCAAAAATGATATCGTCTACATAGACCTGGACTATCAGCAAATGTTCATACACCTCCTTAGTGAAAAATGTACAGTCCACGGTGCCACGATGAAAACCTTTGTCTAACAAGTGTTGAGACAACGTATCATACCAAGCTCTCCGGGCTTGTTGAAGACTGTATAAAGCTTTATCGAGCATGTACACTTTGTCTTTAAAAATAGTATTGACAAACCCCGGTGGTTTTCCAACAAAGACTTCTTCACCAAGTTTATCATTCAGGAAGGCAGACTTCACATCCAACTGGTAGACCTTGAATCCCATCCAGGATACAAAAAGCTAAGAAAATTCGAATTGCTTCAAGTCTAGAAACAGGAGCATAAACTTCATTAAAATCAATTCCTTCTTTTTGATTATACCCCCAAATCACTAATCGAACTTTGTTCCTGACAATTATGCCATTTTCATCTCGTTTGAATTTGAACACCCACTTTGTGTTAATACACCTTTTACCCTCAGGTAAATCTACAAGCATCCAAACTCCAAAGCCTTTCAAATTTCAGCAATTCTTCTTGCTGCATTTACCCAACTCTCCTCAGTTAAAGCTTACTTGTTTGTTTTCGGTTCCATTTGAGAAATAAAACACTTAAATGAGAACCGGTTTTGAAGAGGGGAAACTTGAGAGTAATAACAGCTTAAACCTTCATCCAATTATCTTCGAGTACGAACACCAGTGTTTAGATATCCAATGATATTGTCTTCTGGATGATATGATTTCGAGGCATAACTTCACTAGAAACTATAACATCAGTCGGGAGATTCATGACATTTTCATCAGTAATCACCTCATCAGAGAGCACAGGAGTGGTAACCACAGGATCAGAAATAACAGAATTAGGTGTTGGTTGAATCAACGATTCAATCACATCAGTTGGATCTTCACCATCATCGACAAATGAAGGTGTTGCCGGATTATCATCCACATGAGCATCATCATCTAAAATCAAATCTTCATTAAAGATTGGAACTTCTTGTTCACCATTTTCTTGATACACTTCTCTAGAATATTGTTGAAACAACAGTGTGGCAATTTCGTCGGAAATTTCTTCTTCAGGGAATTAGAAACAGCTCCACAAACTATCATAGTCAAACATCTATGAATCACCTTTTTTTTGAATAGGAATTGCATATCTTTGACAATCCACATGTTGTACTTGCACAATACGGTTGATGCTAGGTAAAAATACTCTTCTTAAAGGACTAGCATAACCCACGAAGAAACTTTCCACAGACTTTGAACCAAATTTACCATTAGGATCCAGAACAGTGCATTGGGATCCAAACGGTTCAAGCCACTTCAATGTAGGCTTACGTCTATTAAGTAGCTCAAAACAGGTTTTGCCATACTTATTTACAGTGAGGACACAGTTAAGAGTGTAACAAGCAGAAGCAACAACTTCAGACCAGAAACTCACAGGTAGCTTCGAATCCGCCAACATCACCCTACCTGTTTCAATCAGTGTACGATTCTTTCGTTCAGCAACACCATTTTGTTGTGGTGTATAAAGAGCGCTAAACTCATGAAGAATACCCCGGTCATTACAATATTGAGGCATACGGTTGTTCCTTAATTCAGTACCATTGTCGCTTCTAATTCTTCGTATTGGCAACTTGTATAACATTTCAAGCTTTTTGAATAAGATCATCAAATTGTCAAATGTTTCGTCCTTTGACTCAAGAAACATTACCCATGAGAAACGGGAATAATCATCAGTGACCACCAAGAAGTACAGTTCCCCAGTAATACTTTTCACATTCATAGGTCCAAATAAGTCCATATGAACCCTCTCAAACGGTATGTTGATTGTATTCACAGCTTTTGTCAAGTGTGACCTTTTCTTTTGTTTACCCTTCTTGAAACTTAAACACTCTAAACTCAAATGAAAACCTTTAAGATTCACTCCTTCAACTATTGATGTGACCATGCGACGATTCCATAGAACAGATTCCTTTTCAGATGCTTTGGTTACTAAACACTAAAATTTGCCTTATGTTGATGAAGCAACATTCATGTTCAACACATAAAGATCATTTTCTCTTGGTGCCTTCATTAAGATCCACTCATCTAGAAATTTTAAATCCTGGCTTGTGAATCAAACAATCTAGATTTGTGAAATGAGTTGAAAGCCTTTATTGCAGATTTGAGATATTCTCAGTAGGTTATTCTCTAACTCAGTGATGTAGTTTATGTTTTAAAACATTACTTTCCCATTTGATAGCGTCCCTTCTCCAACAATTTGACCACCTTGATTTCCAACCAATCCCACATACCCTCCACGTATAGATTGGACATTTATTAAAAGATGAAGAGTTCTAGTCATGTGGCGAGAGGCTCCACTATCCATTATCCAACGAGAATCATTTGACCTTGAGAGCCCCTACAAAAATAAGCAGTTAGTGAAACAAGGAAGCCAAAGCCTTCTTGGTCTTGGGTTGTTTCATTTATTCATTCAAAACGTCCTCAAAATCATCATATTCAATATCAGACAATAAATCGTCAGACGAACATGAACTTGATGAAACAACTTATACCTCAAGATGATTAACTTCCACATTTAAAGACTCATCATATTGTTCAACCACTTGATCCTTTATAAACACATAACCTTTATCAATTTTTTCATTAGTTTTAATCTTTGCCACTCGGTTTTGACCAACCGAACCTTTCTTTTTATAAAAACTATCATTTTTCTTGGCCTTTGAAGATTGACCCAATTCAAAAATATTTTTAATCACTTCTTTGTCAACACCTCTCTTTAAAATCTTAACAGGTGGAGGTTTAGGCTTAACCATAGAAACTTTAACATATGGTTTTTATTCACCGCATGTTTACCCTCTTGACAAAATATTTTAGGACACGAATAAAACAATTATCCTTCCTCATTGCAACAGAAACACTTTCTCCTATCAACAAATTTGTTAACAGAATAATCATTAATCTATTGATTTTCTCTTTCAGCCGTAAGTTTGTAAAATTCATCATTTGATTGTCTTGTAAAGATAGCCTCTTTTTGTGCTTCAGAGGTCTCACCTTTCACAAACACAATCTTTTGAAAACCATTTTGTGGTTTTTTAGTCTTTTGGTTATCCTCTTTGAAACCAATACCATTTCATTTATAATAAACACTGGTTTTAGCTAAACTTGAATTTTGATTATCATTTCTACCAGTTTTACCATTTGATTTGGGTTTTAGTTTCTCAGATTGATTATCACTTTTAACACTTTCTTTAGATGAAGTTTCAGATTCATCTAACACATACTCAACAGTTTTCTTACCAATCTCACTATCACACTCAGTACTATGAACAGATTTAACACCATGTTCATCACTCATAGTATCATGTTGTGGTGAATCAGTCACCATGTTCAACGCCTTGATGAATCCTTCGGGTTCTTTTGGAACATAAGAACTCCATATAAGAGGCGGAACCACATGATATTTTGGAATCTCTTTTGAAATAATGTGATCCAAAACATATCCAGAAGCTGAATAACTTGTCATCTTTGTTTCAACACGTTCAACTTCAATTTTAATCAATTCCAATTCTCTTTTAAATTCAGCTTTTTCATCCACATGTTTATTAATGGCAATTTGCTTGTCATTAACAGTGTGAGTGAGCAAAGTAATAGCTTTTTCATCTTGCAAAATTTTGCTCCACAAATTTTTCTCACACTTTTGAAGTTTGTCATAAGCCTCTTTCACATTTTGAAAATCAAGAAACATTTTTGTCATAATCCTTTTTAAGAAAATTAAAATCTGTTATCAAAGAATTAATAACAAATACTTTTTATTCATATGACTCACAAATGCGTTGAATTTTCATCAGGAGAAAATTTTATATGACCAGCCATGTTAGCTTGAAGGATAGAAACATCATCCTCAGTAGAACTTTCTTCTTGATTAGTCAACTCAGACTTGTCACTTGATTCACTCTTTGAAGCAGCATCAATCTCACTAGTTTCCTCCTCTAACTCATCATCACTTCCAAAATCTATCTTCTCATGTGGCACTTCTTCACCATTAAACCAACCTGCAAAACTTTCAAATACATCAGGTGGCAAAAATGATTTAAAAAATTCATTTGGAATTGATTCAAAACTCTTTGGAGAATCCTCAGTAGAAATATCTTCTTCAGCATCAATCATTTCTTTAGTGACATTTCGAATTTCTTTATCAATCTTGTGTTGTTGTTCTTGAGAACATTCACCAACTATCTCTGATATATTAGCTTTGTGAACCACCGAGTTCCAATTGAACCCTTCATCAAGTTGAGCATGACAAGCCTTTGATGGTGAAACATCTTGTTTCTTCTCAGCTTGTGTTGGTGAGATTTGATGATAAATTGCTTGTTGGTTGTAGTCTCGGCTAAACGGATTAAGTGTTGAATCACTAACTTCAGGATTGGTACACTCCCTCTTGAAATATCCTTTTTTCTTTGCATCTAAAACATCTAACCTTTGACTTGTCAAAACCCAGTTTAGCAGTAGTTCCATCCAAACAATTTTTACCAGTGATTTCCCTAAACCTCTGAGCCCTCCTAACCACACTATCCATGCACCAACGGATGTCCAGCATCTCCATCTCTTCTGGGTCTATCTGATCATAATATTCTTTTGTCATATTATAGTTTCCAATACGACCAGCAATTAAGCATTCATATGACTCAAAAACAGAACCCAAAAATGCCATATGCTCTTGAACATTCTCCATTGTAAGACCATTGTTGTTTTTAATATTCACAGCAATATTGCATTGTACAACATCGGAAGATGGACTTTTTGTCTTTGATGTTTGTTCAGGAACATCAGTTGAGGCATTTGTACCAACATAGGAACTTGTGAAGTGAGGAATATTGGTTTGAGAAGAACTTCCAACAAACTGTTATTTGTCACATATGCAGTTTGAATCTTTTGACTTGGTGCAATCACAGATTGTGAAGAATTTAAAAACAAACCAATATCTTGAACAACAGATGAATTTTTTATTTTTTGTTTCTTTCTCAACTCAAGTTCGTGTGCCTCCAATTTCTCAATGAAACGAGCCAACGTGAGTCTTGTTGGACTCGGTCTGCCCAAGAAACATATTAAATTGATGTGGCTAGTACGTTATGATCCAAGTCGGGTCATACCCAATAACAAGCTAGACAAACACCGATAATATTCGTTCATATATGATGTGATCATAACAAATGAATATTAACACTTGAGTTATTTGGAAAGGGGTTTCTACATAAAATGTACTTGTGTAATAAACAAATCATATGGATGATTTATGTTTTATGAAAGAACATTACATAGTGTTATTTAAGTTGGTTAAAAAACAATATGTGAATAATAATAACCAAGCATGTCTCTTAACATATAATAGATTTTATAAGTTATAAGTTATAAACTTATAAAAGTATATATGTATGGATATATATATATATATGTTTAAAGTTTTATAAAAGAAAAGGATAATAACTCTTTCAAATGTAATATTATTATATGTTTGAGTGGATACATACAAGGTGAGTGGAGACATGCAATGGTTATTATTGGTGGAGAGAAAGATGCCTTTATATAAAACCAAGTCTTTCTCTTTCATTCTTTCATAACACACATAATTTCCAAGTAAACTTTTCTCTCTTCCTCTCTTGGGTATTTTCATCCAACATAAGAAAAGAAGAAGAAAATTTCAAGTGCAAATCCTAGCTAGAAGTGGTGTGTTGTTGAAGCTTGGGGTATGCTAGCTAGAGGAGCTTCCATATTCAAGTTCTTACCTTTCAATCATCATCTCTTTCACCCGGTTTTGTCATATTGAAAGGTAGTAGTAACATGGATGGACTTATAGTGACATGCATGTATTTGATAGTGTGTAATTCGTATTTGGATCCGGGTTTGGGTTATGCATGTTTAAAATTGGTTTTATACATATCATATTAACAAGATTTAAAACTTTTATATCCGCTGCGTTTTTGGTAAAATAGGGATTTTATCACTTTGATAATCTTGTTAAAACCCAACAATGGCATCAAGAGTCGCTTATACGAATGCATGCTTCATTAGACCCAAAATTTTTCGGGTTTATGGTGGGTTTCACCATTTGGCAGAAACTTTTTGGGGTTTTGGTTACCCCATGGTTTTTCAAGGTTATACTTTACATGCATGTGGTAATCTTGAAAAACCAAGTCATTTGGATGATTGTTTAGTTTGTCTGGACAAAACCCGAAACTTTCGGTTTGCCTAAGCTTTGGCCGAAAGTTTTGAGGCAAAAAGGGGAACCATTTTGGTCTTGTATTATTGCATATTTGGATGTGTAATAGATGTTCATAACCTAGCCATGGCCTTGTATTTGGTTGAATGATTGTGTTGGTTGTTTGTTCATTCGATTTGGTTGTAATATTTATTTGGGTTTGTAATCTATTTATTCATTCATATGGCTTGTAATAATAAGTAGATTAGATGTATTTCTTTTACTAGAAAAATGTATTAGGATATATTTTGTAAAAGAAGATGCATGGATGGAAGACCAAATAAAATGATGAAGACCACAACACTAGGAGTAAACACTTGGAGCATATGGATGCGGAATCAAGTGGGAGTTCATCGACACAAGTGCATGTTCTTTTGGGTCCCTTTGGAGAGACTTTTTGACACACTTGTCTTCGGTCAACAAGTGTGGTCAATATTAGGAGGCTATGGTTATGAACTTGTGGTTGTGTATATTTTATGCTTGCATGGTTGATTTACTTATTATTTGCAATATGGTTTGCTTAACAACTTAAAATCAACTAGCATAAAATTGGTTCCTTAGAAATCGTTAGGTAATAAAAATTGGTTTTATTAATAACTAATGATTTCATAATAAAAATGGGTTTTATTAATTGGAACTTTGAAAATGGGTTTTTCAACTAAGTACCATACATTTGAATGCATGCAAATGAAAGGTACAATAAATAGTTTTCCAATCTAGAATTTAGAAAACTAAAATCCCTTTTTAAAAACAAGTTAAACACCATCCTTTTATACGACACTAAAGTCACTTGTAGACTTGAAAGTGAGTTAGGATCACCTAAGAACTTTTAAGAAAACTTGTGATCTTAAGGTGATTTTACAAGTACTTTTGGCATTAGGATCACCTAACCACTTGTATGGGTAAACTCACACGTGTGTATAAGTAGGACGACTTGATTTGAAACCATGACTATAGGATCACCTTAACATGGCGTTCAAAGGTGTTGATGGGATTTAACATACCAACTAAACATATGATGTTTAACCGATCCCATAAAACTAGAAGTTGCAAAGGGTTGCAATTGTCAAACGTTGACTACCTTGTTAATTCGAATAGTAGGATAAAGGTCACCTAACTACTATTTGAATGAAACGTTGGGTTCTAGATTTTAATCAATAATTATCTTGGAGACATTTAAAGGGTATTAAAGATTAAAATTTTATTAATATCGAAAATACTAATTTGAACTTTGTTAAAATTCTTTTAGATGGCCGCAAACATTACACCGAACACAATTATCCCACACGTGCATAATCTATCACTAAGATCCATTCTGGATAAGGATCGTCTAAACTTTAACAACTTCATGGATTGGTATCGAAACTTGAGAATTGTTCTCAAGCAAGAAAAGAAGTCTTATATTTTAGACGATCCTATTCCCGATGAACCCGATGTCAATAACTTGGATGCCTATGCGGATTGGTTAAAATACACCGAGGATTCGGTGCAAGTTTCTTGCCTCATGTTGGGAACAATGATTCCCGAGATTCAAAAGGATTTCGAAAATCATGGGGCGTATGACATGATAACCCAACTTAAGGAAATGTTCCTTACTCAAGCTCGGGTTGAGCGATTCGAAACGGTTCGAGCGCTTCATGCATGTCATATGGAAGAAACCCATCTGTTTCATCTTATGTACTTAAGATGAAGAGCAACATTGATCGGCTTGAACGGCTTAACTGTCCCGTCTCAAAAGAGTTAGCCATGGATTTAATCCTAAATGGCTTAACTAAAAGGTTTGAGACATTCGTCATGAACTACAACATGAATGGATGGGACAAAAGCATTGGTGAGCTTCACGCAATGCTTAAGACAGCCGAGGCAGGCATGGGTAAAAAGGTTTTACCCATTCTTGCGATCAATGAGGGTGGCTCAAAGAAAAGGCATCACCCGGAACCAAAAGCAAAGGTTGCCGTTGGTAAGGGGCAAGTCAAGAAGGGGTTCAAGGGAAAGGCAAAGGCGGAGCCAAAGCCAAAGAAGCTAAAGGTTAGCGCTGAGGATCCGTGCTTTGGTTGTGGTGAGATAGGTCATTGGATGAGAAACTGTCCGACCTATCTCAAGGAGTTGAAAGCTAAGAGGGATGCGGGGCGAACCTCAGGTACAACTTTCATGATTCACATTGATCTTAATATAATTTCTTCTAACACATGGGTATTTGATACCGGATGTGGAACTCACATATGCAATTCATTGCAGTGGTTCAAAAGAAGAAATGAGGTGAAGAAAGGAGATATAAGTCTCTTCATGGGCAATGGAGCAAAGGTTGACGTCCAAGCCCGAGGAGATTATGTTTTAAAGCTTCCAAATGGTTTGGAAATTGTTTTGAAAAACATTTTATATTCCCCTAGTTTGACTAGGAATATTATCTCTGTTTCTGTATTAAGACAATCTGGTTATGACTTTAAGTTTGTTGATAATGGTATTTATGTTTTCATGGATAATGTCTTTTATTTTAAAGCGATGCCGTTTTATGGCATTTATGAATTAATTCATGATGACTCATACATGGATAACTCGTTGTACCAAGCTAACACCAAAAGACCAAAATGGATTTGAGTAATACTTTTCTTTGGCATTGTCGTCTTGGTCACATAAACAAGAATCGTATTCATACACTTCGAAAGAATGGTCTTTTGAAATCAAATGTTGATTCATTTGATGAATGTGAATCTTGTTTATTGGGAAAGATGACCAAAGAACCCTTTAATGGAACAAATGAAAGGGCGAAAGACTTATTAAGTATCATACATTCGGATGTATGTGGACCTTTTAGGACAATGACAAGAAATGGTGAAAGATACTTCATTACCTTTACCGACGATTATAGTCGCTATGGATATGTGTTCTTGTTAAGACACAAATGAGGCCTTTGAAATGTTCAAAGTCTTCCAAAATGAAGTACAAAATCAACTCAACAAAACAATCAAAGTACTACGTTCCAATAGAGGAGGTGAATACCTCAATGATGCGTTTCTAGAACATCTTAGGACTTGTGGGATTGTCTCACAACTTACTCCACCTGGAACACCACAACATAATGGTGTGTCCGAAAGGAGGAATCGAACTTTATTGGACATGGTTCGATCCATGATGGCTAGAAGCTCATTACCTCTATCATTTTGGGGTTTCGCTGTGATCTCTACTGCTCGTATTTTAAATATAGCACCAACCAAGAAAGTGGATAGGACACCTTTTGAAATATGGCATGGAAAGGATCCAAAATTTTCATATTTAAAGGTATGGGGTTGTGAGGCTTATGTTAAGATCTACACCCCTGACAAACTTGAATGTCGATCCACTAAGTGTATATTTGTAGGATATCACACGGATTCGATGGGATATTATTTCTACAATCCAAGCGAGCATAAAGTGTTTATAGCTCGAAAGGCTAAGTTCTTGGAAAGAAGGTTCCTTATGGAAGGAACTGATAGAACTGTAGAACTCGAAGAGGATCGAGAACTACAAGCCGATACACGTTTGGTTGACACTAGCAATCAACAAGAGGTTGTTGAGGATGATCAAATGGTTGATCAAAACACACAAAACATTCGCAAATCTGGTAGAGTTAGCACCCCACCTGAGAGATATGGATTTTTCATGGATGGATGCTACGTGGTTGATTCGGATGAACCCACCACATATCGAGATGCAATGTAGCACTCTGATTGTGACAAATGGCTAGAAGCCATGAATGTTGAGATGCAATCCATGCATGACAATCAAGTATGGGACTTGGTTGCTCCACCTCTAAATTCCAAGCTGGTTGGAAGTAAGTGGGTTTTCAAGAAGAAAACTGATATGCATGGAAACTTGGATACTTATAAAGCTAGACTTGTAGCAAAGGGTTTCACTCAAACTCAAGGGGTTGATTATGATGAAACTTTCTCGCCCGTGGCGATGCTAAAGTCTATAAGGATATTGTTTGCCAGAGCCGCATATTATGACTATGAGATATGGCAAATGGATGTCAAAACTGCTTTTCTAAATGGGCATCTTAATGAAGATGTTTATATGGTTCAGCCTGAAGGTTTTGTCTATCCACAACATCCTAACAAAGTATGCAAGTTGAAGAAATCAATCTATGGATTGAAACAAGCATCCAGAAGTTGGAATCACCGTTTTGATGATGAAGTTAAGAAATTTGGATTCATCAAAAATGCTGATGAAGCTTGTGTGTATAAGAAAGCTAGTGGGAGCATCGTAACCTTTCTGGTATTATATGTCGATGACATATTATGTCACACCCTCAAAATCCACTAACGGAGTTTTACCGTCAGAGGGTGTGAACTAACAGGATCGGAATCATTAGTTATAATCAAACCATAAAACAAAGTTTCAAACCATGAAAAAATTTACGAGTAGTTAAATGCGGAAGCGTAAAACCATAGCAGACAATGTTACGTCACGCAGGACGACTTAAAACCCAATGATAATAGTTTAAAATAAATTTTTCATAATTAGAATGTTTCAAGAAATGCATGTTTCTAAACAGCGCGCCCGCCTCGGCTACCTGAGAATAACATACTAAAAGTGTCAACACAAGGTTGGTGAGTTCACAAATTTATATAAAAATAAAGCGTTTAGCGTTTGCGTTCAGCGTTTTGCGTTACAGCGTTTTGCGTTACAGCGTTTTGCGTCACAGCATTTTGCGTTACAGCGTTTTGCGTTACCAGATAGTGTTATGTCAATTATATATCTATAGGTAGCTAGCCTATAAAACAAGTATTACTAAGTGTTCGACACCGAAGCTGACTGTTTATCATTTGCCTTGCCACCAGGTCATCCAGACCATGATATGTGTTTAGCCAAGATTACACCCGCTCGACCTCCAGTCGAGTTTAGCGTTGGGTGGGGTTTATCAAACCCAGTAGTACTACTCAACAATGACTCGCTATTATCCAATATTAAACGGTTCGATGTGAATGAAGGACTTTAGTTAACGCGTTTGCCACTTAGTCTTTACAAGTGATATATAATCTATATTAACAAAATCTTAAATGCGTTTCGGAGTATGTTATCTCCCCCAATTGAAAAGCGTTTAAAAAGTTTAAAAGGGGAAAGTGAAACTCACTATTTGCGAAGAAATTCCCAAATTAAATCACCAAGATGCGCGTCACAGAAAAACTCTCTCTAGCGTTCTAAAACAACAAAGAGATTTTTCTAAGTGTCGGAATATTATCGAGTCTCTAGACCCAGCACATAATACCTATGCACATAACATGTTTCGTGTTTCGTTTGTGAATCGTGTGTGACTTTAACAAAGGTATTCGTGATACGTTACATGTGTAAGCAATTATATACGTGTCATGTATTCATAAAGTACATCACTAGCAATTACTCCCCGTAAGGGCAATTTGGTCAACACATAACAATTAACTAGCCATTATTCCCCACGAGGGCAATTTGGTCAAATTATGACAATCAATTAGCAATTATTCCCCGCAAGGGCAATTTGGTCAAAACATAACAATTATATAGCAAGTATCATGTTTCATGTATTTTTACAACATTCAGCAGCTAGTTTCACCGAGACAGAAATTCTACTTGAAAGATTGTACTATCTCACTGATCATAGCATCACAATTAATTTACCAAAAATCATCACAGAAGCATATATGTCGTAGGTTTCCAGAACATATTTTATTATATTTTTATTCCACATAGGTTTCTCACAATCATCAAATCATTACAGCAAACTCATAACAGTCAAATTCATGCGCAACAGAATGTTATTTGCAATTCCCGTTAAACGAAAAATCCAATAAATGCAACACAACTTGGGTTAGGTTCCTAACTCAATAAGTCAACTTCCAGAAATGGAACCAACCCAATTGGTCTCGTAGTTCATGAGATATAATATTTACAAAACAACCTAACAGCAGGTCTAACAGCCCAGCTTTGCACAACGTTTTTGTAAAATCATAAAAGTTAACCTTTACTTGTCCAAAAATTACAAATTTATATTCTTTAGAAACTAGACTCTACCTAGTTTACTGCAGTATCAATAATCTCAACCAATTTTCAAATTTACACCTCGTTACAGTCAGTTAAACATCAATAACACAATCTGTCCAGAAATTGTTTGCATCCAAACTCAACATATTAACTATCTATGAACCATCATGCATTCATATAACACTCTAGACTCCATAAACACTATCCATTCACATCAATTACACATTACATACATGATTAGGGTTTTTGTTTCAACTCAATTCAAAGACACAACAATTAACATGTAACAATATCCAATCTAGTTATCAAATCATCATCAAATCAACAACAATCATATTAATTTCATACACACATAGAATCGGCCATCTAGGGTTTTCAATTAACCCATTAATCATCAAAATTAAGTATAAAGGATGCATAGGATAGTCGATTATACCTTCCTAGCATCTTAATCTTCAATCAAAAGCTTGAAATCCTAGTTGTATGTGTGTGTATAAGTGACGGCAGCCAAGGAGAGCCAAGGGGGAGTCCGATCGGGATGTGTGGGGGAAGAAAAATAAGTTAGGGTTTGTTTATTATTATTATTTATAATAATACTATGTTACACTTTGGCCCCTCCACTTCTAAGTATTACTTAACTAGCTTAAACTAACTTGTTTTCATTTTGAGTTAACGTTTATAACCATGTTATCACATAACACATAAGTCTAACACATAATTATCACATAATTACTGTTTTGACGTTTTTCGTTTATTCACCAATTGTTTGCGTCAACTCGTTTGCGTTTCGGTGCAATTCCCGAAAGACTACACATGTAGTAAGTGTTAAGCGTCATTTAAACCCTAGTTTAAATGTAATGAAGTGTGCGTTATAGATTCAATGATCTTAAGTTTGAATTGACGGAGTTGAGTTAACGGAGTTAACCTGAAATTGACGATTGTCACATCATTCCCATGTTAAAGAATTTTCGTCCCGAAAATTTGAGTCAAGTCGTGATGAGTGTCTGAAAAAGTAAGAAAAATTTTCAGTTTGTCATATCATCCCCTAGTAGAAAGAAATTTCGTCCCGAAATTTAATTCATATCTCCGGTGATTTCTGACGGTTTGCCGGGTTTCGCGGTTTTCTGTGTTTGGTCAGCCCTTCAAAAAGGTGAGGATACTTTTTCATCATTTGATCCTCACGTTCCCACGTGAACTCTGGTCCACGTCTCGAGTTCCAACGAACCTTAACGATTGGAATTTTACTGTGCTTGAGCGTTTTGGTTTCCCAATCCAAAACCTCGACTGGTTCCTCAATGAAACGTAACTGTTCATCAACTTGCAGTTCCTCCAAAGGGACTACATGGGTTTCATCAGATAGGCATTTCTTCAAATTGGACACGTGGAATACATTGTGTACGCCACTAAGTTCCGTTGGTAGGTCCAGTCGGTACGCCACCGGACCAATGCGCTCAGTTATCCGGTAAGGACGAACGTATCGTGGGTTGAGTTTGTTTCTCTTCCCAAAGCGAACCACACCTTTCCAAGGTGAGACTTTAAGTAACACTTGGTCATTCACTTGAAATTCGAGAGGCTTTTGGCGCTTGTCGGCGTAACTCTTTTGGCGATCTCGTGCTGCTGCCATGCGATTTCGGATTTGAACAATCTTTTCCGAAGTTTCGAGTACCAGTTCTGGACCAGTGATTTGGCTGTCACCCACCTCTGCCCAGCAGAGTGGTGACCGACACTTCCGTCCGTACAGCGCTTCAAACGGCGCTGCTTTAATACTTGCGTGGTAGCTATTATTATACGAAAACTCTACCAAAGATAAGTGAGGTTCCCAACTTTTTTCGAAATCCAACACGCATGCACGCAACATATCCTCCAGGGTCTGAATAGTTCGTTCACTTTGCCCATCCGTCTGAGGGTGGTATGCTGTGCTCATATCAAGACGGGTGCCTATTGCGCCTTGCAGCGACTTCCAAAAGTGCGAAGTGAAACGAGAATCTCGATCAGAAATGATTGAGACAGGCACTCCGTGTCAAGATACCACTTCTTTCATGTAAACACGAGTCAGTCTTTCCATTTTGTCTGATTCCTTAATCGCTAAGAAGTGTGCAGACTTAGTCAAACGATCAACGATCACCCAGATGGTATCGCATCCCATCGGTGTCTTAGGTAAACCCGTGATAAAATCCATTGAAACGCGTTCCCATTTCCACATTGGGAGTTCCGGTTGTTGTAATAGACCAGATGGTTTCTGGTATTCTACTTTGACTCTGGCACAAGTCAAGCATTTGCTCACGTAGGTGGCAATGTCGGCTTTCATGTTCGGCCACCAGTAAAGTGCCTTTAAATTATGATACATTTTATCTGAGCCAGGGTGGATAGAATATCGGGACTTGTGTGCTTCGTCCATCACTAGAGTTCTCAACTCTCCGTATCGTGGAACCCAAATCCGGTTCTCAAAATATCGGACCCCGTCCGATCTGGTTTCAAGTTGCTTGTTCATGCCCCGCATGAGTTCCGATGGAAGATTGTCATCTTTCAAAGCTTCGAGTTGCGCCTCGCGAATCTGGTCGGGGAAGTTTGCATGAATCGTGAGTTGCAATGCTCGCACTCGTCTGGGTTTATCTGTTTCTTTTCTGCTGAGGGCGTCGGCCACTACATTGGCCTTGCCAGGGTGATACTTGATGGCACAATCAAAATCCTTAAGCAGCTCGACCCAACGACGATGTCGCATGTTCAGCTCCTTCTAATCGTAGATATGTTGGAGACTCTTGTGGTCGCTGTAAATGGTAAACTTGGTACCATACAAGTAATGCCTCCATATCTTAAGGGCAAACACCACAGCTCCGAGTTCCAAATCATGGGTCGTGTAGTTCTTCTCATGAACCCGTAGTTGTCGAGAGGCGTAAGCTATAACCTTCTCGAGTTGCATCAGCACACAACCGAGACCTTGTATCGATGCGTCACAGTGTACCTCGAAATTTTCCGTTCCCTCGGAGAGGGTTAGAATAGGGGCGCTACAGAGCTTGGTTTTCAACAATTGAAAAGCGGATTCTTGCGCTTCACCCCAATTGTACTTTGTGCCTTTGTGAGTCAAAGCGGTGAAGGGTTGAGCAATCTTTGAAAATCCCTCGATGAAACGTCGGTAGTAGCCGGCTAGTCCTTGGAATTGCCGCACCTCAGTCGGAGTCTTAGGTGCTTCCCAGTTTTTGATGGCCTCTACCTTACCGGGATCGACATGGATACCATTCTCGTTGATCACATGTCCTAAAAAGTGAACCTCGCCAAGCCAAAACTCACATTTCGAGAGTTTAGCATACAGTTGTTCCTTCTTCAATAATTCCAGAATTACCCTTAAGTGTTCTTCATGGTCAGCTTCGTTCTTGGAGTAGACGAGAATATCATCAATGAAAACAATCACAAACTTGTCGAGGTACGCCTTGCATACTCGATTCATGAGATCCATTAATACGGCTGGTGCGTTGGTTAGGCCAAATGGCATAACCGAAAACTCGTAGTGATCATACCGTGTTCTGAAAGCCGTCTTTGAGATATCTTCTTCGCGCACTCTTAGTTGATGGTAACCAGATCGCAGATCGATCTTCGAGTAGTAACTCGATCCTTGAAGCTGGTCAAACAAATCATCAATTCGGGGTAAAGGATAACGGTTCTTGACCGTCACCTTGTTCAACTCCCGGTAATCGATGCACATGCGGAAAGTCCCGTCTTTCTTTCGGACAAATAAGACAGGGGCTCCCCATGGTGATGAGCTAGGTCGGATAAAACCTTTATCCAACAAATCTTGCAACTGAGTGGACAACTCCTGAAGCTCCGCCGGTGCGAGCCGATACGGGGCTCGTGCTATGGGTGCTGCACCGGGTGTCAAATCGATTTGGAATTCGACTTGTCGTACAGGAGGAAGTCCGGGCAAATCCTCCGGGAAAACTTCCGGAAAATCTCGCACAACTGGTATATCTTCAATTCGCTTCTCCTCCGCGGGTTTCTCAACTATCTGCGCCAAAATTGCCGGATGACCCTTTCGTAGGTACTTCTGCGCCTTCATAAGGGTAATGACGCTGGTGGTCATGCCGCTTCTCTCACCGGAAGGGGTAGTAATGTGAACTATCTTGTCGTGACATATAATCTCCGCTCGGTTCTCGGATAACCAGTCCATGCCGACAACGACATCGAAACTACTAAGCGTAAATGGAATAAGGTCGATATCAAAGACATGACCTGACAGTTTTAACTTACATCCCGCAAGTACATGAGTCGTTACTATAGTCTTACCGTCAGCTAATTCAACGGGAAACTTAGCATCTAACGGAGTTGGAGTTAAGTCTAAGAGTTGGCTAAAGGCTTTCGACCCAAAACTCCTATCAGCTCCAGTGTCAAACAATACAGAAGCAAAACAATCGTTCACAGGGAACTTACCAGTCACCACGTACGGATCATTGCGGGCTTGACCCGACCCAATTACAAAAGCTCTTCCTTTGCCATTGCTTCCACCACTACTGCCACTTCCATTACTTCCGTTGTTGTCGTTCTGTTTCAGCTTGGGACAATCTTTCCTGAAATGACCTTCCTGCCCACATTCGAAACATCCCTTCGTCGTCATAGGTGGTTTAGGAGCACCCTTTGCCGCAAGGTCTCCTCTACATTCCTTCGCCTGGTGACCCATCTTTCCGCATCTCTGACACTTGACACGGTCACATGGGCCAACATGATGATAGTTGCACCTATTGCACTTCGGATATTTCCCAGCATATTCGCTCGAACCCTGCCTGCTACCGTTGTTATTGTTGTTGTGACTCTGATTGTTAAAGTTCCGAGTGAATTCGGGCTTACGGTAGTGTTGTTGCTGTGGGAGGTTCGAGGATGAGGATCTGGTGTTGTCAAACTTTCTCTTTCCGCTGCTCGGGTTGCTATTGCTGTTGTTGTCATTACTCGGGTTGTCACGGGCTTTAGTGGTTGAACCCCTAGGTGGTAGCGCACCTTGGGTCACTGCTTGATCCGTCAGTTTGTGAGCTAAACGGATCGCTTGTTGAATCGTGGCTGGTCTGGAAGACGTCACCATGCCCTGAATTTGCGGTGCTAACCCATCAATATACATTTCAATCCTCTTACTCGGCGGGTCTACCATCCGTGGACACATCACCGCTAACTCGTGAGAACGAGTAGTGTAGGCTTCGATTTCTGAGCCCACCATCTTCAGCGACCAAAATTCTGACTCCAACTTTGAAATCTCCTCTCTCGGACAGTACTCCTCTCGCATCATGTTCTTGAACTCCTTCCAGTTCATAGCGTTAGCCAGTTCCAATCCAAGGATCTGCACGTTCGAATTCCACCAAGTGAGGGCAGAATCCTCCAGTGTTCCAGCAGCGAATTTGACCCTACTGGCAAGGGGACAATTACACATTTCAAACGCCGATTCGGCCTTCTCAGCCCAACGCAGGAAACCTATGGCTCCCTCCGTGCCCTTAAACGAATTGGGCTTGCAGTCTAGGTAGTTCTTGAAAGTACACGTTCCAGTTGGACCTCCAGCTTGATTCTGAACATGTGCGGCTAGAGCTACCGCCGCATGGTCATTCAACAGGGTTTGGAGTTCTGCTGCGGTTAAGTTGATGTTACCGCGACCGTGTCCAGCGTTTCTTCCAGACATCTAGGTGTTATCATTCTCAGATGTCATCGTCTGAGGACACCTCTGAGTGTGCCTCCGGCTCAGCCGGTTCTTCCTCCGGTTCCTCTTCGGGTTCCTCCTCGGGATCCTCCTCAGGCTCCTCTTCGGGATCTTCTTCGAGTTCCTCTTCAGGCTCTGCCTCAGGTTCTGCCTCAGGCTCTGCCTCAGGTTCGGCTGCGTTCTGTGCAATTTGCATTTGTAAGACATCGCAACGCTCTAAAGCTATCTCAGTTCGAGTCCTTGCTACTTGGAGTTGTTATTGCAAGTCTATCATCTCAGCTTGCATCTTTCTCATAATCTTCATCTGTTGATCACTAGCCTCTTGCATTTCCTTCATGGCCGCTGCCATGCGGGCAATCTCTTCCTTAGTCTCGGTTCCGTCTTTTAACAGTCCGGAAACGTTCGCTCTCGTATAGCGCATGTAACCCACGTCACGCTCCAAGCATGAAACAACAGCTGCGAGAACTCGCTCTACAGGTTCGGTTATGGGTGGTAGGGTGTTGGGATAAGCAGGATGGTTCGGGTGGGGTAATGGGGGAACTTGTTCACGATAGACCATACGTCAGATCATATTAGGGTACCAATCCCAGCTAATTTCGTTTTCGTACAAGCCTCCGGATAAGCGGTACCTCTTCAGTGTGGGAGCTTCGAGTTCCGGGACTACTCGGGGTGGCGATGCTGCAGGTAACTGCGGTTCCTTCCCGTGAGCATGAGTCATCGGATCAGATGATGATGAGGGTGGCGTCGACATCCCTACAGGTAAGCCGTGTATGCGCGCGTATGAGTGAAAGAGGTAAAGAGATAAGACTACAAAACAAGTATTACTAAGTGTTCGACACCGAGGCTGACTGTTTATCATTTGCCTTGCCACCAGGTCATCCAGACCATGGTATGTGTTTAGCCAAGATTACACCCGCTCGACCTCCAGTCGAGTTTAGCGTTGGGTGGGGTTTGTCAAACCCAGTAGTACTACTCAACAATGACTCGCTATTATCCAATATTAAACGGTTCGATGTGAATGAAGGACTTTAGTTAACGCGTTTGCCACTTAGTCTTTACAAGTGATATATAATCTATATTAACAAAATCTTAAATGCGTTTCGGAGTATGTTATCTCCCCCAATTGAAAAGCGTTTAAAAAGTTTAAAAGGGGAAAGTGAAACTCACTGTTTGCGAAGAAATTCCCAAATTAAATCACCAAGATGCGCTTCACAGAAAAACTCTCTCTAGCGTTCTAAAACAACAAAGAGATTTTTCTAAGTGTCGGAATATTATCGAGTCTCTAGACCCAGCACATAATACCTATGCACATAACATGTTTCGTGTTTCGTTTGTGAATCGTGTGTGACTTTAACAAAGGTATTCGTGATACGTTACATGTGTAAGCAATTATATACGTGTCATGTATTCATAAAGTACATCACTAGCAATTACTCCCCGTAAGGGTAATTTGGTCAACACATAACAATTAACTAGCCATTATTCCCCACGAGGGCAATTTGGTCAAATTATGACAATCAATTAGCAATTATTCCCCGCAAGGGCAATTTGGTCAAAACATAACAATTCAGCAGCTAGTTTCACCGAGACAGAAATTCTACTTGAAAGATTGTACTATCTCACCGAACATAGCATCACAATTAATTTACCAAAAATCATCACAGAAGCATATATGTCTTAGGTTTCCAGAACATATTTTATTATATTTTTATTCCACATAGGTTTCTCACAATCATCAAATCATTACAGCAAACTCATAACAGTCAAATTCATGCGCAACAGAATGTTATTTGCAATTCCCGTTAAACGAAAAATCCAATAAATGCAACACAACTTGGGTTAGGTTCCTAACTCAATAAGTCAACTTCCAGAAGTGGAACCAACCCAATTGGTCTCGTAGTTCATGAGATATAATATTTACAATACAACCTAACAGCAGGTCTAACAGCTCAGCTTTGTACAACATTTTTGTAAAATCATAAAAGTTAACCTTTACTTGTCCAAAAATTACAAATTTATATTCTTTAGAAACTAGACTCTACCTAGTTTACAGCAGTATCAATAATCTCAACCAATTTTCAAATTTACACCTCGTTACAGTCAGTTAAACATCAATAACACAATCTGTCCAGAAACTGTTTGCATCCAAACTCAACATATTAACTATCTATGAACCATCATGCATTCATATAACACTCTAGACTCCATAAACACTATCCATGCACATCAATTACACATTACATACATGATTAGGGTTTTTGTTTCAACTCAATTCAAAGACACAACAATTAACATGTAACAATATCCAATCTAGTTATCAAATCATCATCAAATCAACAACAATCATATTAATTTCATACACACATAGAATCGGCCATCTAGGGTTTTCAATTAACCCATTAATCCTCAAAATTATGTATAAAGGATGCATAGGATAGTCGATTATACCTTCCTAGCACCTTAATCTTCAATCAAAAGCTTGAAATCCTAGTTGTATATGTGTGTATAAGTGACGGCAGCCAAGGAGAGCCAAGGGGGAGTCCGATCGGGATGTGTGGGGGAAGAAAAATAAGTTAGGGTTTGTTTATTATTATTATTTATAATAATACTATGTTACACTTTGGCCCCTCCACCTCTAAGTATTACTTAACTAGCTTAAACTAACTTGTTTACATTTTGAGTTAACGTTTATAACCATGTTATCACATAACACATAAGTCTAACACATAATTATCACATAATTACTGTTTTGACGTTTTTCGTTTATTCACCAATTGTTTGCGTCAACTCGTTTGCGTTTCGGTGCAATTCCCGAAAGACTACACATGTAGTAAGTGTTAAGCGTCATTTAAACCCTAGTTTAAATGTAATGAAGTGTGTGTTATAGATTCAATGATCTTAAGTTTGAATTGACGGAGTTGAGTTAACGGAGTTAACCTGAAATTGACGATTGTCACATCATTCCCATGTTAAAGAATTTTCGTCCCGAAAATTTGAGTCAAGTCGTGATGAGTGTTTGAAAAAGTAAGAAAAATTTTCAGTTTGTCATATATTACTGTTTGGAAATGACATTCCAACCTTGGAAGGTGTGAAAGCCTAGCTTGGAAGCTGTTTTTCCATAAAGGATCTTGGTGAAGCCGCCTATATTCTGGGAATAAGAATCTATAGGGATAGATCAAGGCGGTTGATAGGTTTGAATCAAAGTGCATACATTGACAAGATCTTGAAAAGGTTCAAGATGGAAAACTCTAAGAAAGGTTTGGTACCTATTCTAAGAGGAACGATGTTGAGTGCTTCTCAATGTCCAAGCTCAAAGGATGAGCAAGACAAAATGAGTGGTATCCCATATGCATCTGCTATACGATCCATCATGTATGCCATGATTTGCACTAGACCGGATGTGTCATGCGCCTTGAGCATGACAAGTCGATACCAACAAAATCCAATAACTAGCCATTGGATGGCTGTAAAGAGCATATTGAAATACCTTAGAAGGACTAAGGATATGTTTCTAATATATGGCTCTGGTGATGAGGAACTCGTTGTAAAGGGTTACACTGATGCGAGTTTCCAAACTGATCGAGATGATTCTTGATCACAATCGGGATACGTTTTCGTTCTCAATGGTGGTGTTGTCTCATGGAAGAGTGCAAAACAAGACGTGGTAGCTTTATCCACCACTGAATCTGAATACATCGCCGCCTCCCTGGCAGCTCAAGAAGCTACATGGATTAGAAAGTTCATTGCCGATCTAGGAGTGGTTCGTACCATTCAGGACCCTCTAGAGATCTTTTGTGACAACGAGGGTGCGATTGCTCAAATCAAGGAACCCCGCGCACATCAAAAGACTAGGCACATTGAGCGGAGATTCAACTACATAAGGGATGAAGTTGAAAAGGGAAAGATATGTATTCTCAAAGTTCACACTGATCAAAACATTACGGACCCACTAACGAAACTCCTTGAAAGGCCGAAGCATGAGAGTCATACTTGCGCTTTAGGACTTCGATATTCTAGTGATTGGATTTGATCAAAATTTGTATTTTGATATTGGAACAATTTTATTTTAACTCAATCATATGGTTTTGGTTATGGTCATGTCCTTGAGTTATGTTCCATTTTAGTATGTTTAAATCAGTGAATAATTTGAATTATTCTAAACGTCCGTAGTCGTTCATATTTGTGGGAACAAATGTGAATGTAAGACTATTATGAACTTGGATTGGTAGATATTCATGAGGTATGAATATAGCAAAGGGTTGCTGCCAAGGTTCATAGATATATATGGGATAAATATTGGACTGACCCGCTCTCAATTTTACTGCATGGAATCCTTGGGATTTGTGATCATAAGTAAATTTGAGTAAAGGCGAACTTCATAGTATCCTCCGACCTGAGATACATATTTGGTCTTGATATTCATCGACTATTATGCTTTGACTTAGTTCTTCGCTGCTCTGAAATATGTCAGTACATAAGGCTAAGCTCAAGTATAGTACAAGGTGATAGTGAGAGACGTATGTAGTCAATATGGGATTTGTCCCTCTTATTCGTTGAGAGTTAAATGTCTAAGGGCTGACAAGTTAAATCAACAGAGAATGATCACTCTGTGTCTCTGGATTTAACATGACATTTGTGGCAAAAGGATAAATGATAGTTTCACCTAAATCATTTTCAAGTATGGGACTTGAAAGGGATGATGTTATTGAATGGCACTTCGTCATACGTATTAGGGGTAGTAAACCGTAGTTAGGCGGTATTTGCTACTTGCATCAATCTTCTATATATCTTGTGCAAGTGGGAGATTGTTGGACTCGGTCTGCCCAAGAGACATATTAAATTGATGTGGCTAGTACGTTATGATCCAAGTCGGGTCATACCCAATAACAAACTAGACAAACACCGATAATATTCGTTCATATATGATGTGATCATAACAAATGAATATTAACACTTGAGTTATTTGGAAAGGGGTTTCTAAATAAAATGTACTTGTGTAATAAACAAATCATATGGATGATTTATGTTTTATGAAAGAACATTACATAGTGTTATTTAAGTTGGTTAAATAACAATATGTGAATAATAATAACCAAGCATGTCTCTTAACATATAATAGGTTTTATAAGTTATAAGTTATAAACTTATAAAAGTATATATGTATGGATATATATATATATATATATATATATATGTTTAAAGTATTATAAAAGAAAAAGATAATAACTCTTTCAAATGTAATATTATTATATGTTTGAGTGGAGACATGCAAGGTGAGTGGAGACATGCAATGGTTATTATTGGTGGATAGAAAGATGCCTTTATATAAAACCAAGTCTTTCTCTTTCATTCTTTCATAACACACATAATTTCCAAGTAAACTTTTCTCTCTTCCTCTCTTGGGTATTTTCATCCAACATAAGAAAAGAAGAAAAAAATTTCAAGTGCAAATCCTAGCTAGAAGTGGTGTGTTGTTGAAGCTTGGGTATGCTAGCTTGAGGGGCTTCCATATTCAAGTTCTTACCTTTCAATCATCATCTCTTTCACCCGGTTTTCTCATATTGAAAGGTAGTAGTTCATGCATGGACTTATAGTGACATGCATGTATTTGATAGTGTGTAATTCGTATTTGGATCCGGGTTTTGGTTTTGCATGTTTAAAATTGGTTTTATACATATCATATTAACAAGATTTAAAACTTTTATATCCGCTGCGTTTTTGGTAAAATAGGGATTTTATCACTTTGATAATCTTGTTAAAACCCAACAAGTCTTGCATAAGCTACTGGATTTGATTGTTAAATAATGATAAAAGTACTCCAGTCATCAGGCAAAGCGTCAGCCAACTTATTGATATACTCAAAATCTTCTTTGTTGATACCTAATCTTTTTATCTCGTTGACAAGGTGACAGTAACTTTTAATCATTTGAGGCATCGTTTCACCTTTGACCATGGCAAATATATCAAACTCCTTTTTGATCACAAGATCCATTATGTTGTAGAAGTTGAAAAATCTTAGATTTGATAGATTGCTGAAATAAATTCAACATCTTTTTCTCACACATGAAACTAGTCTTGTCACCATCATGTATTTGTGATAACCTAAGACATATACCATGTTCATTCTATGGTATGATGTAATCAACTTCAACAGCTTCCCATGCATCATAGTTCATAGCTTGCACATACATTTCAAACTTGCTAGCCCAATTAAGATAATCTTCTATCCTAAGCAACTTTGGAGGCTTGTTAGAAGTACCCATTTCATTTTCCAAGTTTATGTTTTGAATTATCGGTGAAGTATGTGAAACAAATACATTTAAATCTTCCATTTTGTGAAAATTCAAAAGTATAACCCTTTTTTGTCTGTATATCCTTTATTATTATTATTGTTATTGTTATTGTTATTGTTATTGTTATTGTTGTTGTTGTTGTTGTTATTATTATTATTATTATTATTATTATTATTATTATTATTATTATTGTTTTTGTTGTTGTTGTTGTTGTTGTTTTTGCTAGTACCATCGTCACTACTACTAAAATTATAATTATTCATTCAAATAATATATTTAAAGTAAAATTTTTGTTTCAAAACAATGTTATTATTGTTACTTGCTTAATATTACTTGCACAAGGATTACATCAAGATAGTATGATCATGCGCTCTTCTTTGCGCTCAAGACCTTGTTGTTATGAGTGGAAAAGGGCCTCATTATCCGAGTACGTTGGTTGTAACCTACTGGAAAGGACCTTACTTGCTCTTATCCGAGTATGTTGGTTGTTACCAACTGGAAATGACCGTACTTGCTCATTTACACTTGTTCATGGAATTGTATGATATTTATGTACTTATATCGAAACTTGTGTGAACTCACGAACTATTCATTTAGTTGACTTTATTTTTATATATGCTACAGGCATATCTATTAGAAGATAATACGAGAAGTAGACATTAGTACTTAGGATATTCAAACAAATGGACAAGATGCTTTAATATGTATTCTTTGTATTTCTTCATTTTATTTCCAAACTTGTGTACTTGTTGTTTAAATTTAATAATGATAATATTGTCACTTAATAGTGTCACATGTGTTTTGAGCAATCTGTACGTCACACTCAGACGTTTCTGCTTTAGCCGGAGTGTTACAAATTGGTAACAGAGTCGTGACTATAAGATAGGATGTTAGACGTAGTGTTCTAGTTAGTTATATTTTATATTGCTTAATTGCGTAGGTTGCATGATTAGAAATTATGTGAGCCTTATCTTTGCCTCCATACTTTCTTTGCCGCCATGGTAAGTTCTTTTAGCAAGAGTGTATGAAAAAAGGGTTTTTCAAAAGAATGAGAATAGATAGCCACTTATAGACACACAGAAGGGAAAAACATGACCATGGTGACATGAACACGGCCGTGGTAGTCGAATGTAATAAATGTCGGTTTTATAATATTGTATGGTTGTAGAGTCGATGAGTTGTATCAAGTCTAAGGTGACCAAAAACCGTGTTGTGCTTAACATGGCCGGGTTGAGCCACTTAGCATAAATTTTTGAATTTTCTCTTGCTTAACAGTCGTGGTTTTGGGTGTGAAAATCTTATATCTAAAACAAAATTAAATTTTATTCCGTAACAAAGTCCTAAATTACATTAATCTTAAAAATACACATAAACTAAAAACAAAGGAAAAAAATATTAAAGAACTGGGTTAAGACCCGTTGGTCCTAACTACTAGTTCTAAGCACAATCCCCCGAGTCCTCAACAAGCAAATCATAAGAGGTTGGAGTAAGGGTCTCGAAACCCTCCCTCGCCAGATAGGTTTCCGCCGAAAGGATCACTTCCACTTAAGGATGGCAGTGAAACTCGACATAATTGGTACGGATAATACCCGACCCGTTAAAGTTTGGGATTAGCTTTAAACTTTTTGTGGGGTTGGGATTTGTAATATACCCGAAAACCCGAACCGGTTGCCCGAGAGCATTGAATCATTTACCCGATTATATACCTGATGTACCCGGCAAAACTTTTATTATATATTTATTATTTAAATATATAAATATTATGATATGTATATATTATAATTTCTAAATATATTAATCAAATATTCTGTAGCATAATATGAAAGTTGAACATGCACTTTTTGTTTCTAATTTTAATAACCTGGCGATATATCCGTTTCTTCAAAGAAAATTAATGAAATACAATTTCCAAATCCCACATCGTTTGGTGAATTACCAATTTTAGTGGAGTTTCTATTTCTAATTTTTATAAATAATGGGCTTTGGGCCGTGTATATCGGATGGATCTTTAGTCATAAATCAATAGAAAACCAGATAAAAACCCCAAACCCATGTGGATAACCTAAAAACCCGTCTGGTAATTACCCAATAAATACCCGACGTGTATGGGACGAGTTTGGTACGGGCTTTTGTACATGGGTACAATAGGGATTACCTAAAATCGTCCCAAACCCAACCCATTTCCATCCCTACTTGCACTGAAAGACAGAAAACCCGATAAAAACCCAAAACCCGATGGGTATCCTCGAAACCCGACGGGTAATTACCCGATAAATACCCGACGGGGTATGGTACGTGATTTTATAATCGGGTACGGGTGAGGATTACCTAAACCCGTCCCAAACCTGACCCATTGCCATCCCTACTTCCACCAAAAGGTGGTGGTGGAAAGAACCCCAACTTGATGGTTTGAATCTGGATTTGCTTGTTGATTTCGCGGAGCTCAGTTTTCATCGCCTCCACAGTTTCAGTTAGAGCAAAGACTCATTGCTCATTTTGAAGGAGCATGTCGGTGAGCTCTTAGGCCATCTACTGAATTTGCAAAACCATTTCCAAATTTCAGTTAGAGCAAAGACTCGTTTTCATCGCCTCCTCAGTTTCAGTTAGAACAAAGACTCATTGCTCATTTTGAAGGAGCATGTCGGTGAGCTCTTTGGCCATCTACTGAAGTTGCAAAATCATCTCCAAATTGACATTTTTCTTCTATGGAGGTGTTGGGATCGGATTTTCGTTATCAGAGGTTTCGTGCATCTTAGAGGTTGTATAATCAGAGAGAAATGGCTTGGAAATATGCAAAATCTTTAAGGAATTGGTGCAACATTGATAATATGTCAGGGCCTATCAAAACTCTTTAGCTTGATACGGGACATGTTGACAAGTTTTCTCTGAAAATATACAATTTGAGCCGGAAACAGTGCCATAAACGATCACTGTAGGGAATTATATTGGAAATGACCATGTTGTGGTCAACATGGCTGTGTTATCCTATATATATATATATATATATATATATATATATATATCCCTATATACGTATTGTATCATTTCAGAAGTTTTTTTACAGTGAGAAGTGAAGGTGTAACTTCCCTAATCCCTAATTTCACTCCATTTCTTATGTGTAGGTGTGTCGTGTAGGTGCGTATGTACGTGTGTTTGTATATGTGTATATATGTTTGTATGTGTGTAGGTACGTAGGTTTCAATGTGGCTCGGTACATTTGTATGTGTATAGGTAGGTTTGAATGTGTGTTAAGACATAAATACAACCAACCTACATATATTTAGGTAACATCATAAGCAATGGAGTGAAAAATTGGGGATTAATGGAGTTACACATTCACTTCTCGCACTTCTCGCTGTAATATCACTTCTCGCAAGATCCATCCCCTATATATATATATATATATAACTTATGAACTTATCCAGACAAATTGAAAATTAGAAACTAAACCTATGATTGCTAAATTTTTGTCAGAGTCGATAGATTGACTCACGGTTATTTCAATTTAGTTCAAGGGATGGAGGTGAAGTACCTCCATCACGATTACTACGGGTTCTGCTAAGTAATGTTTAAGTTATTGACTGTTTACCTTAAAGTTATGTCCATCCTTTTGAACTAGTTCAAAGGTTTCGTACTAAAAAATTCCTTAACCATGAAAGATCCGAACCATCTAAACTTTAATTTTCCATGATATAAACGAAGGTGAGAGTTATAAAGTAGTAGGTGTTCACCTCCTTTAAATTGTTTTCCATCTTTTATACGTGCATCATGAAATCTTTTTGTCCTTACCTTGTAGATCCTTGAATTGTCATATGCTTCCACCCTCAGTTCGTGTAGCTCGTGTAACTGCATGAATCTGTTTCCCACAGCAGATTGCAAATCAGGGTTGGCGGTTTTAAGCTCCCAATATGCTTTGTGAGCTTTATTGGAAGATGGCACGCTTTCCCTACGTCAAAATGAATATTGTTCTGCCTATAGGAGTTTTGTAAGAAATACGGAAATCCCACAAAGTGTCGTCTAGTTTCTCGGACCAGTTTCTACGATTATGACTAACAGTTTTCTCCAAGATTCGTTTGAACCCCGATTCGTGACTTCCACCTGACCACTTGTAACGTCCTACTTTTGATAATAAATAAAAGAAAACGTGTTTACTAAAAGTGTGTTAATATTTAATTACGTCAAATAAAATAATAGAGTGTGGGATTAGTTAATAAAAGATGGAATAAGGGATGGTGACGAGCATTAGGTCCATGGGTTTAAGGGTATATAAACCCCTTAAACCTCCCTACACCCTAAAATCTCTCATTCTTATCCATAAGCCTCCTAACACACTCAAAAACACACACTAACACTCTCAAACCTTACAGATCAAGATCCACATTCGAAATATAGAGAAGTTTGTGTTAGATATTTGTTATACAAGCACGAATAACGTTCCTAGTCACGTATTGAAGCTAGCCGTAGCTCAAAGTGAACCAAAAAGGTATGTTTTATGTATAAAGATTGTGTTTTAAAGAACAGTTTGTCCTAGGACTTAGTACTAAGGCAAATCGGGTCTTTTCATGCCATAAAAATGTAAAATTGATGTTGAAAGAAGACTTAATGAACTCGATAGTATGTACGGTTCATGTAAAAACCCTGGATCTCACTTAAACGAGTTTGAAATCTGTAAAGGTTGAAACTTTGTTACTAAAAGAGCTAGACCTTGGTCAAGGGTAAAATATGAAAATGGGTGTTAAAATTATATGGTAATAATGGTAATAATATGCTACAACGTCATTCGAATGAAAGGAATTCGAACTGAAAAGAAGGAAAAGCTACAGGTCATTCGAAAAAAACTATCAAAATTAGTTAAGTTCGAACCATTCGAATAAAAGGGTCCATTCGAATAAGAAGGACCATTCGAATAAAAAGGGTCCATTCAAATCAAAGGTCCAGTCGAATAAAAGGGATCATTCGAATAAAAGGGATCATTCGAATAAAATGGTACATTCGAATAAAAGGGATCATTCGATAAAAAGCGTCCACTCGAATCAAAGGGTCGATTCAAATAAAATTGACCATTCGAATAGAAGGGACCATTCGAATAAAAGGGTCCATTCGGATAGACAGGAACCATTTGAATAGAAGGTCCATTCGAATGGAACTTGACATTCAAATGGAAGGCCCAATCGAATAGAAAGGAAACATTCGAATAGAAGGTCCATTCGAATGGAACCTGCCATTCGAATAGACTGAAGAATCAATTAGATCAGTCTAGACTTAGAAATTTCTGATGCATTTTTAGTAAAGTCCAGATTGAAGATTCGACCCCAGCCAGGGGCTTTGCCACTTGGAACCTGCTAGAGGCTACTATCCCTAGTCCCCGCTGCCAGGGGTGCTGCCCCCGGACCCACGTAGCTAGGGGTTACAATAACTTATAAGTGTGATATAGTTACAATTAGATAATTGATACATGTAAATATTATACAGTTAGTCATGCACAGCTAAAGTGGGGCATTACTATAAACTTAGAAAGAAACATGATCCAGGTGAGTTTCTAGCCCCACATCCTTGCTGTGTTTTCCAGGTGTTGTGCATACTCTATGTGTTTAGTTAATACACTAAGCATAATTGGTAAGTGTACGCTATGTGAATGATTATGAATGATGTATGTATGATACATGAATGTCTATGAATGATGTATGTGTGACATTTGAATAGTGTAGAAAAGATTAAGAGTATTTATGAAAATATAAATATAAAAGAAAAGGAAAGTATGTATGTATGAATTGACGGTAAGAGGGTGGCAAACCCTAACAATATCTTCGAAGGAGGGTGACAGACCCTAATAATATCTGTGGAGGAGGGTGGCAGACTCTAATAATATCTATGAAGAAGGGTGGCGAACCCAAATAATATGTGTGAAGGAATGTGGCATACCCTAATAATATCTGTGAAGGAGGGTGGTAGACCCTAATAATATATGTGAAGGAGGGTGGCAGACCCTAAGAATATTTGTGAGGTTTTAGGGCGAAAAGCTCTTTAAAACGTATGAGTATGTATGCAAAGTAAGATTAAAATATGAAAGTACTAAAGAAAGAAAGAAAGAATGAAAGTAAGAATGAAGGTATATACTTGTGTATGTACAAAAGAAAGTATAGCAGGTTAAGTAAGTAATATGTATCTTTGGATATATATAAGTAAGTATGTGAACATAATGTATGTCTCCTGAGTAACTAGAACTCACTCAGCGTAGCTGACTTTTAGCATGCACGCAGGTGAGTATGATGAGATAGCTGGCTTGAGAAGGGTCACATGGAGGAAGAATAAAGAAGCTGGCATCTGAAGACATTATTTATAATTGTTAAACTACAAGACATGTTTATTATTGTTTTAAATTTTAAGACTTATGTAATGAATATTTTCTTTTATCTATTCCGCGAAAAGTTTTAATTCACTCTGATATTTAGAACTGTGTTTATGAGTAAATCCAACACCCAAATAGGGCACCGGGATCGGGGCTTACAAGTTGGTATCAGAGCATAAGTTCAAGAGAAATAAGCATCCTACATGCTTAGACTCAAACAAAGAATGTGACTTAAATAAGAAAGGAAAGAAAATGTCAATTCAAGAATGTCATGTGTCACTCAAGCAAGCTAAGTTAAGGTAAAGTATATGATTAACCTTATGTGAAATGTAAAAATGTGTATGTAAGATAGCTTAATTGCTGTAGATAGGAGTATATGATTACATGAACTGTTTGATTATCTAGCTGTTTAAAATTAGAACTAGCACAAATGGATTGACGAAAGGAAGTGTATATGACATAAAAAGTAACGTGATCAGCTAATCATAGCTAGCCACTGTAATTACCTGTTAACCTTACTATCCTTGTACTAAATAGTTCCTTGAGTGATAAAGTTTTTGTTTCCTTATAGAATACGAATGGATTGAGCAAGGAAATTTGTTGGTCAGGGAGATCGTAGTAGGCCACGCATTACCCTGGAAACTTCTTTGGAGTCAGTAACTAACACAAGGGAAGAAGGAAGTGCAGCTAAACAGAATCTGAGAAACAACGAGGGGTATCAACTTGATCCTGCGGTTCAGGCCGCCATTGCTCAAGTTGTTGCTGCTGCAGTGAAGAACCTGTAACCTGAAAAGTCTTCTGGAAGCCATGTGAGGATCGCTGAGAGGGCAAGGGATGACGGTAAGAAAACTAGTGATGGGGAAGGTGATTCGAGTGAAGTTCGATATCTGAAAGTTGCTGAGAGAAAGAGAGGCCGAGGTGGGCGTAACTTTAAGTCATTCAAAGGTTGTGACCCGCCGAAGCTGACTGGTTTGGGGGATGAAATCGCTACTCTCTAATGGATAACCGCCATGGACAAGGTTATCCGAATTAGCGAGTGCTGTCCTGACCAAGCAGTGGGTTATGCTACCCAGTTGTTCGGAGATGAAGCAATGTACGGGTGGGAGTCGCTAGAGAAGAGGAATACTCGAGAATAAATTAAGGCTATGAGATGGGATGACCTGAAGGTGATGGTCATGAAACGTTTTTGTGCTGATGCTGAAGTCGAGAGCGCTGAGATAAGTTTTTGAATCTAAAGGCGGAAAAGATGACACACCACGAGTATACCTCTGAGTTCAACCGCATTTCGGGGTTGGTTCCCGACATGGTTAATACTAAAGCTAAAAGGATCAAATGCTACATAAGAGGATTTCCACAGAACGTCTGCACCTTAGTCAGGTCAAGTAAACCTGCTACTTTTGACTCTGTTGTCAAACTCGAAGAGATGGTTTACGATGACCTGGCTATGGATGATGTGGTGTTAGATGAGAAAAAGGAGAAGATATGGGTTGCTCCTGCTAAGCGGCCCGGTACTCAGATGTGGAAACTGAGAGATAAGAAGCAGAAGGTGTGGGAGAAGAGGCCGTGTAAGACTTGCTGGAAGATGCACGATGACCAATGTAAGTGGGGTGCTGGCTCTGATGTGTTCCATAAGTGTAGGAAATCTCATGGTGGAGAGTGCAGGCTAAGATAAGTTTTTGAATCTGAAGGAGGGAAAGATAACACACCGTGAGTATACCACTGAGTTCAACCGCATGTCGAGGTTGGTTCCTGACATGGTTAATGCTGAAGCTAAAAGGATCAAATGCTACATAAGAGGATTGCCACATAACGTCCGCACCTCAGTCAGGGCAATTAAACCTGCTACTTTTGACTCTACTATCGAACTCGCAAAGATGGTTTACGATGACCTAGCTGTGGATGATGTGGTGTTAGATGAGAAAAGGGAGAAGAAATGGGTTGCTCCTTCTAAGCGGACCAGTACTCAGAGATGGAACCCTAGAGATAAGAAGTAGAAGGTGTGGGAGAAGAGGCCGTGTAAGAGTTTCTGGAAGATGCACGGTGGCGAATGTAAGTGGGATACTGGCTCCGATGTGTGCCACAAGTGTGGGAAATCTTATGGTAGAGAGTGCAGGCTAGGGTCAAATGCATGTTACAAATATGGGAAGGTGGGACATTATGCTCATGAATGCAACACCGAGCCCACATGTTATAAGTGCGAGAAGAAGGGTCATATGGTGAGGGAATGTGCCGAAGTCGGAGGAAGTGGGAAGAAGGATGCTGATCAGTCTAGGCCAAGGACCAGGGCCTACATGCTGACTCAGGAGCAAGCAAAGCAAATCCCAGATGTTGTGACAGGTATGTTTCTAGTAAACGATATTTTCGCTTCTGTATTATTTGATTCAGGTGGAAATAGAAGTTTTGTAGCTACGACATTTAGTAAGTTAGCAAAAATGAAATGTTGTCATGTACCTGAAACTTTTACCATAGAAACTGCTAGTGAAACCTAGGTTAGAATAGTTAGAATGGTTAAGGATTGTAAGATAGAATTAGAGGGACATAAGTTTCCTGTTACCTTGTATGTCATGACTTTAGGAGGGTTCGATGTGGTTTTGGGAATGGATTGGCTATCCGAGTTTGAGGCTCAGATAGTGTGTAAGATAGTGTGGTTTGATTTGGTTTTGGGAATGGTACGGTGATGGTTTATGGTGATATAGAAAATTCAGGGATTAATGTCATTTTGATGATAAAATCCGAGGATTATTAAGGCGAGGGTGCGGTGCGTACCTGGCGTATGTTGTCAAGGCTACGGCCGAGACGAAAGAAGTGAAAGATGTTCAGGTTGTGTGCGACTATCTAGAGGTGTTCCCCGAAGACCTTCCATGGTTGCCACCGGAGCAAGAGGTAGAATTCCATATAAACTTAATACCAGGAGCACAGCCCGTCGCAAAAGCACCTTACCGCCTGGAGCCGTCCGAGATTAAAAAATTGATGTCCCAACTGCAAGAACTCCTCGATAAAGGTTTCAAAAGAACAAGTGTTTCCCTGTGGGGTGCACCAGTGTTGTTTGTTAAGTAGATGGGAGTTTGAGAATGTGCATAGACTATCGTGAGTTGAAAAAGCTTACGCTGAAGAATAGATATCCGTTGCCCCAGATTGATGATTTTTTTTTATCAACTACAAGGTTCGAGTTGGTTCTCACGAATAGAGCTTAGACCAGGCTATCATGAAAGTGAAAGAGGCAGACATCCCTAAAACAGCGTTTCGGACACAGTATGGACACTACGAGTGCCTCATGATGTCATTCGGTCTAACGAACGCTCCCGCTTCACTTATAGACATGATGAATAGGGTGTGTCAGCCGATGTTAGACAAGTCGGTTATCATTTTCATTGACGATATATTGATTTATTCAAAGAGCAAGTCTGACCATGTGGAACATCTAATAGACGTATTGGAGAATTTGAAGGAAGAGAAGTGTTGGTGCATGTTTTGTAACAGATGATCTTTTGTGTTTGTTAGAATTGAGAGCAACGGTCAAAGGGGAGTCTGTTGGTGCATTTTGTGACCGTCGCTATGCAATTCTGATCAGCGGAAACGATGTACGAAGTTAGGACAACTTCGCCATAGGCGAAGTTAGGACAACTTCGCCATAGGCGAAGTTAGAACAACTTCGCCATAGGCGAAGTTGTAACAACTTCTGCCATAGGTGAAGTTAGAACAACTTCGCCTTAGGCGAAGTTGTAACAAATTCGCCTACAGGCCCAAGCCCGTGAAGTTGTTTATATATATATATATATATATATGTGTCTTGGTTAGGTTTGTGTATCCAGAAAAGTTAGAGTGTGTTTTGTGTAGTTCAATTGTCTAGAGAGAAACCGAGAGGGAGAGTCGTGTGGGACGGCCCGAGGTAGAGCTCACCTCGGGTCGGACGTGTTTCTGTTTATGTTCGGTATGTAACGTGGTTTTGATTATTATAAAAGATCTGCAGATGTGTTTATCCCGTTCGTGTGTTTGTTCGTGTATGTGTTTGTGTGTAATCGTGTTCTTTGTCTTCTACACCATTAATGAGTCTAGGAGGATTCCGCACTCCTAGACCTCGTGCGGATCTCGTATCGATCAGCGACGCCCCGGGGGGACTTACAAGTGGTATCAGAGCCTTAGGCTCTTATGCTATGGTTCGAGATCTGCGTTTTGGTGTTTCTGGCACGTTTCTGATGCGTTTCTGGCCGAACAGCCGCCGCAGGCGAAGTTTTGGGGTTCAGGCGAAGTTTTCGCTTAAATTTTAGGGTTTAGGCGAAGATATAAGGTTAAGCGAAGTTATTCACAACTTCGCCTACCTCACAAGTTCGCTTATCTCAGGCGAAGTTATCTGTCAGGCGAAGTTTTGGTCAGGCGAAGTTATGGACTGGCGAAGTTAAGGAGAAGCGAAGTTGAATTTAGGCGAAGTTAAAAAAAAAAAAAAAAGGAAAGAAAAAAAAAATGTTTGAAGTTTTCGTCTGTATGGCCAGGTGTACACGATTATTGTGAGACCGAAGATGTTGTTCCGTCAACGAGTGAAACAAGTTATCTCTTGGTCTTACGTGTGAACAAATACGTGTCAACTCTGGATATGGAGTTGAGGTTGTGAATGGGATGTTGATTGAAACTGGATATTGACACATATTTGGGTGTTTGTGGGCAAATGAAATAGTTGTTGTTCGAGGTTGACCAACTGAAGAAAGTCAAATTGAACTGAAGGTTTTCGTCATTACTGGATTGCGGTCAGAGCATATTATTTATGTTATTTTCAAGGCGTTCGAGAATTGGATCCTGAAACGTGATGCTTATTTATTAAAGTGAAAATTCTGGAACAAGTTGGATTTAATCGGGAATTAAAGTGTTTATGTTCTTGATCGTTATCCCTGGTGATTGAAGATGCTTCGGATTAATTAATGGTCATGTGTGTTAGATTCTGTCAAGGTGGTTTTGTGATGAAATTGATCACTTGATGTTGAGTAGTTGAAGATTAAACCTTATCGTATGCCGACGTGTTGGTGAAGTTGTGGAGGGAGCCCAACTTCACATGTTGGTGAAGTCAGAAGGACTCACGTGATTGGTTGAGATGATCAATTAGGCACGGGGATGCATGCATTTCAAAGACCTTAATCTATTTAGTCGGAGAAGCTTACACTGAAGGGGAGATCTGATATGGAAGACGCTGGGTGATTGGTAGATTTGTGAAGCTACACGACAGTTTCAGACACGGCTGGTTGAAGAACAAATAGAAGATCATCAGTTAAGAGGGAGTCTGTTTGTGCATGTTTTGTAACAGATGATCTTTTGTGTTTGTTAGAATTGAGAGCAACGGTCAAAGGGGAGTCTGTTGGTCCATTTTGTGACCGTCGCTATGCAATTCTGATCAGCGGAAACGATGTACGAAGTTAGGACAACTTCGCCATAGGCGAAGTTAGAACAACTTCGTCATAGGCGAAGTTGTAACAACTTCTGCCATAGGCGAAGTTAGAACAACTTCGCCTACAGGCTCAAGCCCGTGAAGTTGTTTATATATATATATATATATATATGTGTCTTGGTTAGGTTTGTGTATCCAGAAAAGTTAGAGTGTGTTTTGTGTAGTTCAATTGTCTAGAGAGAAACCGAGAGGGAGAGTCGTGTGGGACGGCCCGAGGTAGAGTTCACCTCGGGTCGGACGTGTTTCTGTTTATGTTCGGTATGTAACGTGGTTTTGATTATTATAAAAGATCTGCAGATGTGTTTATCCCGTTCGTGTGTTTGTTTGTGTATGTGTTTGTGTGTAATCGTGTTCTTCGTCTTCTACACCATTAACGAGTCTAGGAGGATTCCGCACTCCTAGACCTCGTGCGGATCTCGTATCGATCAGCGACGCCCCGGGGGGACTTACAAGAAGCTGTATGCTATGTTTTCAAAATGCGCATTCTAGTTGCGTGAAGTGCAGTTTTTAGGTCACGTAACCAATCATGAAGGGATTACTGTGGACCCAGCTAAGATTGAGGCTATAACAAATTGGAAGACTCCATAAAACTCGACTGATATATGAAGCTTCTTAGGGTTGGCTAGCTATTATATGAGATTCATCGAATGTTTCTCCAAGATAGCTGCACCATTAACCGGTATGACCCGAAAGTCTGTAGTATTCTATTTGGGTAAGTTTCAGGAAGAAGCTTTTGAGGAGTTGAAGAAAAGACTCACACAAGCTCCAATCCTTACGCTACACGATAGTGATGAGGATTTGGTTGTTTGTACCGATGCTTCCATCGTCGGTTAGGTTGTGTATTAATGCAACGAGGAAAAGTAATAGCTTATGCATCCAGGCAATTGAAAGTTCATGAGAGTACCCTGCGCATGAATTAGAGCTAGCAACAGTAGTGCATGCTCTCAAGATTTGGAGACACTATTTATATGGTCCTAAGTGTACTATCTACACCGATCATGAGAGTTTAAAATATTTCTTTGAGTAGAAGGAGATGAATATAAGACAGAGAAGATGGTTGGAGTTGATAAAGGACTATGACTGTGATATCAAGTACTACCATGGTAAAGCTAATGTGGTCACCGACGCGCTAAGCCATAAGAATGAAGAAGTCATTGCAACCGTGAAGTCGTATAAGTTGATTATTGACTTGGATCTCCTCAAAGAAATCATAGAGGCACAGTCTGAGGTGCTCACCGATGAAGGGTTAATGACGAAGAAAAGAACTGTCGGACAACAATATGAGCTGATGGAAAACACTCATGGTGTTAAGACTAGGGTTAACCGTATGTGGATTAAACACCATGGAAATCTTAGGGGCTGAATCTTAGATGAAGCTCATAAGTCAAGATATTCAATCCATCCGGGATCCACTAAGATGTATCAGGACTTGAAGATAGACTATTGGTGGTCGGGAATCAAGAATGATGTAGTAGATTATGTTAGTAAGTGCTTAACTTGTTTGCAAGTCAAACCTAAACACCAGAAGCCTTCTTTGAAGATGCAGCCTTAGGAGATACCTGAATGGAAATGAGATCACATCACCATGGATTTCAAAACTAAGCTACCTCGTACAGCTAAACATCATGATACCATTTGGGTGAATGTGGACCATTTGACTAAAAGTAATCACTTTCTGCCTATGCGAGAGGCTATCATGTCAGACACGTTAGCAAATGTGTTCATAAAAGAGGTTGTGGCTAAACATGGAGTGTCGTTATCGACTGTTTCTGATAGAGATACTCTCTTTACTTCAAGATTCTGGAATAAGTTCCATGAAGCTAAGGGAACAAGATTGAACATATGTACGATGTATCATCCTCAAACAGATGGGCAGTGTTAAGGGACTATTCAAACCCTTGAGGATATGCTACGTGCTTGAGTATTAGACTATGGAAGAAGTTGGGACGATCATTTGCAACTTGCAGAATTCTCTTATAACAATAGCTACCATTCGAGTATTGGTATGCCGCCGTTTGAAATGTTGTATGGTAGATGTTGTATAACTCTTGTATGTTGGGGAGAGATTGGTCAGAAAGAGATTGGAAGCTTGGAAGTTGTGCAAGAAACCTCTTCAAGGATTGATCAGGTTAAAGCAAGAACGAAAGCTGCTCAATATCGTCTGAAGTCCTATGCTGATAAGTAGTGACGACCGATCAAGTTTAGCATCAGTGACAATGTGATGCTCAAGGTCTCGCCTTGGAAGGGAATTACGTGTTTCAGAAAGAGAGGAAAATTGAGCCCAAGATACATTGGACTGTTTAAGATTGTGGATCGTGTGGGTGAACTAGCTTACAAGCTAGATTTACCCGAAGAGTTAGAAGGAATTCATTCTACCTTCCATGTTAATCATTTGAGAAAATGCATAGCTGATGACACGTCTCATGTGCCATTAGTAGACATTGAGGTTGACGAACAGTTGAACTACATTAAGCAACCTATTGACATAGTTTGACCGCAAGGAAAAGCAACTTCGTCACAGAATTATGCCGTTGGTGAAAGTGATATGGAAGCATCGTAAAGGATCGGATGCCACTTGGTAAGTTAGGTTGCGGGGACGAAACCTCTTTAAGGTGGGAAGACTTGTAACATCCTACTTTAGATAATAAATAAAAGGAAATGTGTTTATTAAAAGTGAGTTAATATTTAATTCAGTCAAATAAAATAATAGAGTGTGGGATTAGTTAATAAAAGATGGAATAAGGGATGGTGATGGGCCTTAGGTCCATGGGCTTAAGGGTATATAAACCCTTTAAACCTCCCTAAAACCCTAAATCTCTCATTCTTATCCATAAGCCTCCTAACACACACTAACACTCTCAAACCATACGGCTCAAGATCCGCATTCGAAATATAGAGAAGTTTGTGTTAGATCTTTGTTATACAAGCACGAATAACGTTCCTAGTCACGTATTGAAGCTGGGCATAGCTCAAAGTGAACCAAAAAGGTACGTTTTATGTATAAAGATTGTGTTTTAAAGAATAGTTTATCCTAGGACTTAGTAGTAAGGTAAATCGGGCATTTTCATGCAATAAGAATATAAACTTGATGTTGAAATAAGACTTAATGAACTCGATATTATGTACGGTTAATGTAAAAACCCTAGATCTCGCTTAAACGAGTTTGAAATCCATAAAGGTTGAAACTTTGTTACTAAATGAGCTAGACCTTGGTCAAGGGTAAAATATGAAAATTGGTGTTAACAATATGTAGTAATAATGGCAATAATATGCTACAGCGTCATTCAAATGAAAAAAGTATTCGAATGAAAGGAATTCGAATAGAAAATAAGGAACCATTCGAATAAAAGGGTTCATTCAAATAAAAGGGACCATTCGAATAAAAGGGTCCACTCGAATAGAATGGAACCATATGAATAGAAGGTCCATTCGAATGGAACCTGTCATTCAAATGGAAGCCCAATCAAATATAAAGGAACCATTCGAATAGAAGGTCCATTCGAATGAAACCTGTCATTCGAATAGACTGAAGATTCGATTAGATCAGTCTAGACTTAGAAATTTCTGATGAACTTTTAGTAAAGAACAATTAATAAATGGAAGGCCCAATCAAATAGAAAGGAACCACTTGACCCCAGCCAGGGGCTCTGCCCCTTGGACCCTGCTAGGGGATGCTGCCCCTAGACCCCGCTACCAGGGGCGCTGCCCCCGGACCCCCGTAGCTAGGGGTTACAATAACTTATAAGTGTGATACAGTTACAATTAGATAACTGATACTTGTAATAGTTAGCCGTGCACAGCTAAAGAGGGGCATTACTTTAAACTTAGAAAGAAACAGGGTCCAGGTGAGTTTCTAGCCCCACTTCATTGTTATGTTTTCGGGGCTGTGTGCATACTCGATGTGTTTAGTTAATACACTTACCATAAGTGGTAAGTGTATGCTATGTGAATGATTATGAATGATGTATGTATGATACGTGCTATGAATGATGTATGTATGATATTTGAATAATATAGTAAAGATTAAGAGTATGTATGAAAGTATATAAATATAAAAGAAAAGGAAGGTATGTATGAATTGATGGTAAGACAGTGGCAGACCCTAATAATATATGTGAAGGAGGGTGGCAGACCCTAATAATATATGCGAAGAAGTGTGGCAGACCCTAATAATATATGTGAAGGAAAGTGGCATACCCTAATAATATCTGTGAATGAGGGTGGTAGACCTTAATAATATATGTGAAGGAGGGTGGCAGACTCTAATAATATATGTGAGGTTATAGGGAGAATGGATCTTTAAAACGTATGAGTTTGTATGTAAAGTAAGATTAAAATATGAAAGTACTAAAGAAAGAAAGAAAGAAATAACGAAGGTATATACTTATGTATGTACAAAAGAAAGTATAGCAGGTTAAATACGTAATATGTATCTTCGGATACATATAAGTAAGTATGTGAATGTAATGTATGTTGCCTGATTAACTAGAACTCACTCAGCGTAGCTGACTTTTAGTATGCAGGCAAGTGAGTAGAATGAGACAGCTGGCTTGAGAAGGGTCACATGGTGGAAGAATAAAGAAGCTGGCATATGAAGACTTTATTTATGATTGTTAAACTAAAAGACATGTTTATCATTGTTTTAAATTTTAAGACTTATGTAATGAATATTTTCTTTTATCTATTCCGCGAAAAGTCTTAATTCACTATGATATTTACAACTATGTTTTTGAGTAAATCCAACCCCCAAGTAGGGCACCGGGATCAGGGCCTTAAACCACTAGTTTGTGGGTGATAAGGTGTAGCGAGTCGATGATGCACCCCTTTTTCTGGCTTATACTATCTCCATCTGCATATTACAGAAGTGTGTTCCTCGATCACTTATAAGTTCTTTGGGTATACCAAAACGAGAGAATAATTTCTTCAGAAATTTAACCATCATCCTAGCATCATTAGTGGATAAATCTTAGGCTTCAACCCATTTTAACACGTAATCTACTATGACTAGGAAGTAATGATGACCAAATGATGTTGGAAATGGTCCCATAAAGTCGATGCCCCAAACATCAATACTTCGTAGACCTAATTTTTGTTTGTAGCATTTCATCTCGGGATGATTTCTTGCTATAACATTGGCATGCATTGCACGAACGAACCGTTACATTTGGTTCTCAGTAGGCCAATAGAGCCATCTTCGAATACCTTGTTTGCTATTGTAGATGCTCCATGATGACCTCCAAATGGTCTTTCGTGACATTGTTTCGGGATCTTCCGTGCTTTTTCTCGATACACGAATCTACGGATGATATGATCAGCTCCTATGCGGAATAAGTAAGGATCAACTCGTACTTGTCATAAGAGAAAAATTTCTTTCTCTGCTGAAAGGTCATTCATTTGAGAACGATTCCGCTAGCTTTATAATTTGCGATGTCAGCGAACCAAGGATGATGTCTTTCACTAGTCTAGATATGCATGAGAAATTCATGGAGAAAATTGTCAGTTATTTTAACCCACCCCCATTGACGGTGTTGTCGAGAAACCCAAAATTCATATATTATTGGTCTCCTAACTCATTTTCTAGGCCAAGATATGCTCATTTTACTAAAGGACACTTTGCTTGTAACACGTCGTGTTCAGTTTTCACTTCGGCTTCGGGTTTCTCATCTAAACCATTCCTAAATCCTTCTTAACCATCCATATATATTTCCCTATGCTTCCATCTTCACGAGGCTTGCTTAATCTTCATCTGGATGGCTCTGAATTAGCTCGGTTAAGCTCCGATCACCTGCAATCGTAAAAGAACTCAAAGTAATTTTGTTCGATATATATAAGCAACTAAAATACATGAAATACCAAATCTATATATATATACACACACACACACACACACACATTATTTATACTCGACCATCACATACCCACAGTTACCATTTGCTGGCCCTCAAGCAAACTATCATGCAGCGCATACACCTCGATCACTTGTTCATCAATTATCATCATTAATACTAGTGACGTATAAGTTCAAACCCAATTCCTAAGAACTGATACTATCAAGATTAGTAACCCACCAAATAATTTAATGATGCATTTAAAACTATAGATGCGCCCGAACGAGTGTACTTTTTTTAAGGCACACATGTTCACACCCCTCATAATATAATATCACTCCTCTCTGTTTAATATTTGGACTAGCAAAAAGTATGCTAGTATCTCTTTGACTTTTATACCGAGTATGAACACAATTTAATAAGCTTGCGAGCCGGTCATATCTCCACCCATTACCCACTGATTGCATAAATAACAGGACTAAGGGTTTTGTTGTGGCTTAGTTTCAGGTATGGGATATGATTTATTTAGTGACTTATGGTCGATGAACCCAATTTATTCAAACTAAACAAACAAGAAACTACTAAGCGGGTGTTATTTACAACATATACTGACTTTAAACACCGACACTTTTTGAGTTTTTTTAAATTTTTTAAACAAAACTTGTCATCAATATATACGAACAACTGGCCCGAGTCATACGTACATTGTGTACTGTGCTCGACAAAAAACTTATATACAGCTCTAAATACCAGGTTTCATCCACAGGGTTAAACTAATAAAAGGTCAAGACTAACATGGCTTGTAATGTGGGTATAACAAATGAAAAGGAAACACAACTTAGCTCCTAAGGGATAATGTTAGGTAGGAATTTTTAATTTTTTGTTAATATGTAAAGGCCAATATAATGTGGGTCTCTAAAGTCTCATTTCTCCATACAGGTGGCGGCATTAAGATCTTGACATGCATATGAAAAACAAGTTCTAGATATTATGAACATAATTGTGTCACTGTTTAATGGCACACATATTACATGTGTATATATCTATATATTATACGTGTATTATATAATATATAAAGTAAATCTAACACACACGGAAGGAATTAGGTTGCTGATATGCAACGTTTGTACTCGTCCCCATGACTCGTTTCACCATCTAACGGTCCATTATATTTCACCTTTTCCTTTGAAAACATTTGATAGGAATACTTTTGAGAAGCTTAAAAACTAACCATGACCAAAGACCTCTACTTAGCATTAATAATAACAATTCACAATTTAAATTCCGGCTTTTGCTCACAATCAAGGTACTCTAAGGAAAAATTTTCAATTTTCCCCTATTCCCACACTTGAGGTTGACATTGTCCTCAATGTTTAAATTTTAGCTTAAAAGAACATTAACCGACGGGGTTAAAATTTACTACTTATTAAATTTGAAACTAAGCTTAATGTGATGGTTCTAACAATTTATAAAATTACAATTTTAACAAACAAACTAGCAAAAGAAAGACAATTATGAAAACGAAATCACCTGATTAGACAATAGGTAGCTCGTATGCACTCATGCTTGCTCTATTCGAACCCGTCTCCTCAACTCACTAAACAATATCCGCAAACTCTCACACGTGTAGAAGCACGTTTCTCACAACCATTAGAATAGGTCTTTTAATCTAATTTTAAAACTCTTAATTTTAATTACCAAGACAAGTTAAATAAATTTCATAATCAAATTTACTAAACGAGTAAAAATGTTAAAAGACCTAACTCACTTTCGTAGGAATCACGTTTGCAGTTAGCGTATGCAATAAGCCCTATAAACCCTCCAGTAGTCCGGGTGGACGAGTACGGTCTCGTGAGGGTTTATGGTGAACAACACCCACAAAGTTCAAATACAACACAAATATACACATACATGAATCAACCGTAACAAAAGAACATGAAAGCAAGTCGGACAACTGGAACCTTGTAACTTATAATTCTTTCATCAAAACACTATAGAACTTTGAATTTTCCATGTGGCATCCCACACTTGACTTTTGCTACAGTGGTACACTTGAAATAAACGGTTAAATAATAACAAAATTAGAAAATAATAAAATAAAATAGAATACAAACTGAAAATAAAATCCTGGTTGCATCCCGATCAGCGATAAGTTTTTGTAAAGGTTTTCTGCCGGACAGTTACATGCTTTCGCGGTTATAGAGGTCGCATAGAACATTTACCTGCTGAGTTTCCTACAAAATCTCGATAATTGACACGCCTCAGCTCTACTTCCTACTTCATGTTCAGCATGTCCAATAAACCAAAACGGGCTGGTGTGAATGCATCTTTACCTTCAGAATTTACAGCACATGTTCGGTAGCGAATACATTGAGCCCACACAATCTTTCTTATTTTCGAAACATAAGATATTGATCGGGGCCGAACGAAGCATTTTCTGCCCGAGTTTCTTGTATAAGCTCGGTATTCATGGTATTGTGTCCACACCTTCTTATTTGTGGTTGAAACGTTTGTAGAACCAATATAGGCCAATTTCTTAATATCGTGCCCATTATCCTTCACCTCTACCTTCCTCTTCTTCTAGTTCAAACCAACATACCTAACTTTATCAGTTTGAGGAATATTCAACTGGGGATAATCAGAATAACTTGGCACTATTTGAATGTCTGATATCTTGAAAGGTACTTTGTCTTCAACTCGATCCACACATTCAACATCCTCGTCAACAACCACAACCGATGCATTCATCGGCTCTTTGGTAACTAGAGGAAATGGCGTGGTATTATTCTCCACAACCACCTCCTCAAACTCATTCTTTAAGAACCCCTGGACCCCATCTATCACTTCATCATCCACAACGGCACAACTAGCCAACTTCTCTCTTTCTCGTTTAATTTGAGCTACCTCTTCTAAAAGTTGACTCATCAATTCATCTTGTGCAGCATTAGACGTTTCTTGAAGATCTAACCTTTGATTTAAAGCCTTGTTTTTAGCTTCTTGATCTATCTTCATCTCCTTCAAAAAAACCCTTAACATCTTTCATAGACTCCTCTTTGTTACCCGAGGAATCTTCTTGATCTTGTTGATAATTCCTTGATATGCACCACCATAACTATAATATTAAGGGACTTCCTTGTATATTGGTTGAGGGTGGTGGTGGTGGTGGTGGTGGTCGTGGTCGTAGTAGTCGTAGTAGTCGTAGTAGTCGTAGTAGTAGTAGTAGTATAGTAGTAGTAGTAGTAGTAGTAGTAGTGGTAGTAGTAGTAGTGGTGGTGGTGGTGGTGGTGGTGGTGGTGGTGGTGGTGGTGGTGGTGGTCGTAGTAGTAGTAGTAGTAGTAGTAGTAGTAGTAGTAGTAGTAGTAGTAGTAGTAGTAGTAGTGGTGGTGGTGGTAGTAGTAGTAGTAGTAGTAGTAGTAGTAGTAGTAGTAGTAGTAGTAGTAGTAGTAGTAGTAGTAGTAGTAGTAGTAGTAGTAGTAGTCGTAGTAGTCGTAGTAGTGGTAGTAGTGGTAGTAGTGGTAGTAGTGGTCGTGGTGGTCGTGGTGGTCGTGGTGGTCGTGGTGGTCGTGGTGGTCGTGGTCGTGGTAGTGGTCGTGGTGGTGGTCGTGGTGGTGGTCGTGGTGGTGGTCGTCGTGGTGGTAGTCGTGGTGGTAGTCGTGGTGGTCGTGGTGGTCGTGGTAGTCGTGGTAGTCGTGGTAGTAGTAGTAGTAGTGGTAGTAGTGTGCAATTCCAAATGTGAAGTAAGTCTCCGTATCTTATTGGTGAAACTTACTACTTGAAATTCAACAGATCCGCGATCTAGACATAGGTAGCAATCCATTCTATCATTGTTCTCATTACTTCTCGCGGGAAAATGATCCCCCAAGGAAAAGAATTCTACAGTACGAAATAACATAAAAACTTTTCAAGTTCAACCAACCCATTTTCAAAATATCAAGTAGATGAATAAGAATCTTGAGAAAATCTTTCATTTGTCTATCATTATAGACAATCCCATCTATATTATCTATGATAAACCAAGGTTTCTCTTTATATTTATGATAAAGTATCACAAGCTCTGGAAATAAAAAAATTTTCAGATTTGATATGAGGCGAGGTGGTGGTGGTGGTCTGGTGGTAGTGGTGGTGGTGCTAGTGGTAGTATGAGCAGTAGCCGTAGAAGTAGTAGTATTCCTCCTCCTCTTAATAACTTACAAAAGTTGGCATCTCGAGCCCATCACTATCATACTTATCACCTGAATCATAATAACCATGATCCTCAGGTGGGGGCGGTGAATAATGATGGTACTGCCTATTACGGACCTGCTGAATGATGTTCCTTTGATTTTAATTCTCTGGCTTGTAATAGCATTAGGGTTGTATGAAGGTGGTTCATGATATGGAGATAAATGGTATGGATAAACATCTATCACGAACTCATATCCTGCATGTGGGTCTTAGACCCAACTCCTTATCATTGTGTGTTACCTACACACGTGAAACACAAGAATACCCCGGGTATAATCAAACAAATAAAAATAAAAGCAAAAGAAAAAACTTAACTAAAGGAAAAAATAACAAAAACTAAAACTAGCACTTTGCAAGTTGATTCCCAAGCAACGGCGCAGTTTTTTATGTAGATTTCGTGCTCTAATAAAAAAACAAGTATTCATGGAACTTAAATATCTATAACTAGTACGGGTAAGTAAGTTCGTCTCCACATAGAATTAATGGAAAGTGTAAGTAAAACACATAATTAATTAATTATTATATTTTGCGGATAGTCGATGTCAATCGGTTTTAAAAGATGATTTGAAACACACGATTACTTTGAGAGTTTGTAAACAATTATGAAAGAGGTGATTCACTTCAGATTCAGGTAATGTGATAACAAACTAATCATAGATTCAATTAAACTGATTGTGAAGTAATTACTAGACCTAGCAGTTTGATTGTGATAAAAACGATACCCTAACCGAATTGTTGACAAAACTGAACCCACTCTATCAATTACCAATTTTATGTATGAAATCAAGTGCAAGCAATGACTAACTATTATTGGTTCAATGACACAAGAGCTAACCCTAAATGTCGATGAACATAACCATATAAGTGAAGCAAAGTATGATAACCAAAAGCATAAACTGATTAAACAATCAATTGATAATGTAAAACGACATTAAAGAATACTCAATCAAGTTTATAATCATTCAAGCACATAGAATCTAATAAAAGGCAGTTTACACAAAACCCTAGCCTAAAGTGTACTCAAAGATTTAGCCTGACATCAGCATCACGATTAACTCGCTTATCTGATGAAAGGACGAAAACATGCTATTATCTCACGAATTGGAAGCTTTTGGATGATGCATAATCACCCTAGGTCTGCTCTCTGGCTACTCTAATAGAAGATATCTCGAAATAGGTGGTAAAAATTAATTATATCAAGTTAGAGTTCTTTTCCCTTTTAAGCCCCTTTGCGTAGCGCGAAGCTTTTTTCACCATCAGTTCGCGTCACACGAAGTACATTGACATCATATTCAGATTTGTCTCATTAATAAACCCGTAATTTATATATTATGGGTCTCGTAACTCATTTTTTTCACCAAGATATGCCCGTTTTACTAAAAAAAACTTTCCTGGTAACCCGTCTTGTTCAGTTTTCGCTTCGGCTTCGGGTGTCTCATCCAAACCATTCTCGAATCCTTCTTCACCATCCATATATGATTCCCTTTTCTTTCATATTCTCGATGCTTGCTTAATCTTCATCTGGGTGGCTCTGAATTAGCTCGTTTAAGCTCCGAACACCTACGATCATAAAAGAACTCAAAGTAATTGTGTTAAATATATATATAAACAGCAAAAGTACATGAAATAACACATATATACACAAAATTTAACCCTGATCATCACTCATCATTTCTTGTGAAGCTGGGCATTCTAGACGAGAAAGATGATTAGCTGCAACATTTTCAGCACACATTTTGTCCTTAATTTCGATGTTGAATTCTTGTAAAAGAAAAATCCATCGTGTTGGGCTATATTTTTTGTTTGGGGATAAACTGTAATATTGGGTTTGTTAGTGGAGTATTAACCGAAAAATCTTAATGGATTTCGGTGGGCTTGACGAGCATTGGGTTTAGATTGGGCTTGGATTGTGTGGCTTGGGCTAACCTATATAAGTTATGGTTTTATCAAATGTTAGGTTAGACACTTTGGTTATTTCTCTACCAAAGTGTAATCCTCTTGTTATTGTTGGTTTAAGTACCCGACATTTATAATAGACGTGTGCTTTGAATCTCGTATTTGTGTTCTTTTCATCAATTTCTTGATTCATCACGCATTTGGATTCGGCACAATCACGAGTTTATTTGATATTGCGCAGTAGTGATCCATTCGGGACTTACAAGTGGTATCAGAGCTTATTGACCTATTCGAGGATCTGTTGCGATATCAATGAATTCAAGAAATGAATTTTAGGATTTTTCAAGGTGCTCAAATCGAAGTTTTGGGGTGTTTTTGTTCGGTTGATCGTTGAAGTCACATGGAAACCGAAGACTATGAAGAACTGATATTCATCGTGTTATTAGGATTTTCGTTTCAAATTTTGAGATTAGATTTTCTCAAATCTTTTAATGAATACAAAGATATCGAAATCCTTGATTTGTCAGAATTTTAACTGTTGGTCAAGTAAAACTAGGTTCTCGGCACAACACAGTTCTCGACAAGATTTGGTTCTCCATGAAAAAGGATCTTGGATTGAGTTTTCGTTTGTAAAGTGAGTCCTCGGTTCAACAAAGTGTTTTTGGCTCATATCTAGGTTTTCGATTAAATTCAAGGTTCTCGGTGCTTTTGGTGTTACTGGTTCTTAGTTAAGCGTTCTCGGCAATTTTCCACTTGTCTCACTATGCTTTCAGGTAAAAGGTAGGTTTTCGGATAAAGATGGAAGAAAGGATAATACATTTGGCACCAACATTCATTAGGAGCTTGATTATGGGTACCACCACTCATATTCCACGTCTATTATTTGCTGATGGGTACAACGAGTGGAAGTACCAGTTTGAAATATTAAATGAAAATGAAAGACTCTAAGGGTTGGAGAAGCATTCTGAGAGGTCCAGGTGTGGTGACCTATACGTTGGACGATGATGAGGGATTGTGGCTCCCAAACCAAAAAATCTTTTCACTGGATGAGGATTTTGCTCTGGTTAAAGATGATGAGAGAGCCTTTTCTACTCTCACTCTAACACTATCCACGGATACTTTTGAGGGAAATGAGGATATGTAGAAGAGTAGATGACATCTGCTGAAACAAGAGTTTAATATGTTCAACCACATCTTGGGTGAATCTCTTTTTTCTCAACTACAAAGATTTCCCAAACTTCTGACCAAGATGAGATATGCTAAGATTGAGTTGACCATTCTTGAGGTCAAACAGATTTGCTAAATTCCCTTCCTCAAAGTTGGGATCTGAATGTGGCATTAATCAAGAAAACAAAGGACTTGGCTAGACTAACAATCAATGAGATGAAGACCGTAATTAACTCATGTGATATGGATTACAAACAGAGTGCCATAAATCACGCTAGCTCCTATAGCATTGATGGTTATAGTCCTTCCACCAATACTGCCTTCTCTGCTCAAGATGGAACAAGCTGATCAATATCTACTTCATGCCAGTTTTTCCCAACACTCTCAAAGGCATCTGTCAATACTGCCTTTTCATCCAAGTCCTCTTCAGCCAAGCCTACCTCTCAGGTTCCCTCCATCTCTAAGGAAACTGTAGAAAACATAGCCTTGATTGTAGATTTTATGAACTGCTACAATGCATTTCTTGCCGGTGACATTCTCTCACCAGTTATGTTTCCTTAAACGGATCAAATTCATCCTGAAGACGTTGAGGAGATGGATATTTCGTGTTAAATGGCCATGGCCGTCTTCACTAGGAAAGAACTTCACCAAGATGACTAGCAAGAATAACAGGGCTATCACCAACAACAAAAGAATGGGATTCGACAAAAGCAAGATGAGGCGCTACAACTGTCCCAAGCTCGGTCACTTTGGTCATGAGTGAACAAATCCTACCAAAGAACCGAATGGAGAAATGGCCATTGTACCAATGGGGCAAGGTGAAGGAGTTAATGTGAACAGTGAGAATGTTATGGTTGTCCAACAGTTTGGATGGGAGGATCAAATGAAGGCACTAAACTTGGGAAAGGAAATGAATAATTTTTCTCTAGCTGACAATGCAGAAGAGGAAAAACAGACTGAATATCTGAGGAAGAAACTCCAATTTACCTTCATGGTAACTTCAAATCTGAACTCCAACCATGTAAAAACTAAACAATGTTTTTCTGAATGTGCTTATAAAGTTGAAATGTATAGACTTCAGAATGGAACCGCCTTCCTAAAAATGGAGGATGTTAAAGGGGTCAATAACACCTACAAGGCTCATGAGATAACATATAAATAAAAGATAAAAACTCAACGAAAAGATATCTTTAAACTAAAGAGCAGATTTAAGTCAACAAGGTTGTATCTATCTTGACGCTAAAAAGAAAATAACAACCTTAGCTATTGAACTAGATGCGTCTAAATTAGAAATTTCAAAATTAAATGCTAAATTTGAAAATACCAAATTCGACTTTAAGAATCACTTTTAAGAAATTTGATGTGTCTAGCGCGGTAGTTGAAAATATAATTGAACATTAATTGAAATTTAAGGATAATAGGGGTTTAGGTTTCGGGTTTAATAAGGTTCCCTTACCTTTCAACAATAAGTATACATTTCTTCCCATTACAAAAGACGAAGAGGAAACGTTACAACATTTGCAATATGGTAGAATGGTTGAAAATGATGTCATGGGAAAGGGCTCCTTCAAACCCATTGAGCCTCTATTTTTTAGTAAGGGTAATTCTAAAGCCTCTTCTTCACGTGAAGATGAAGTATTAGTTGAAGATTGGTCATCAGCGGACGAAGATGATTTACTTATTTCAATAAATAAACAATTAAAAATGTTTGTGATTATGGTTCCGTCGAAACTAATGTTTGTGTGGGCTTTGTTTTTAAGAGGGAAAACTGTGTTCTTGAACCTGCTGCTACTGCTTTTACTGTTGGTGTGACTGATACTAATGTTGGTAGACCTATGAAAACTAATAAATATGTTGCTCCAAAATTTGTAAAAGAAGGTGAAAATTGTAAATATTCATTCTGTAAAACAGCTAAAAAGGAACAAGTAAATAAAGATCATGATGGGTCATACAAACATATGAGACAAGGAGTTAACATCAATGGCTTTTATTAAAAGAAACAAATCTGCTACAACTGTGGAACTCCTGGTCACAAAGCCAGAATTTGTCCATATCGTTCATATGTTCCTTATTATGGACGAAGGAAAGGGTTTCAAAATCAATTTAACAAAAAACCCTCCAAGGAAAATTTCTCTAATTGTGAATGGAACATCCGTAAACCAGATCAGGGATCTAAACATCATAAACCAGCAATGGCAAAGAAACCTGATAAATGGCCAGGTTCGGCCCCAAAACCGAAACACAGTGTAAAATTGGCCAAGGGACCAAGAATTTTTTCTTCACCTTAACCCAAAGCTGACGTAAAAAAACTAATCTATGTTGATCATAAGGTGCTCAAACCTGATTACAGATGGTTGCCTAAAACTGTAATGGACCAGTCCCTTAAATATTATTGTGTTAAATCTAGAAATTTATTTGAGAACTGGGAGGACATGACATGGAAACAGGTTCCATGTATAGATACTTCTGGTTTACCCAGTGTCACTATGGACTGGGTACCCAAATCTAAATAATCCCGCACCTTGTGCAAGAAAAGCTATTGAGGATTATCATCAGACCATGGTATGTTGATAGTGGTTGTTCCAGGCACATGACAAGGGTCATCACCCAATTACATCACATGAAAACCATTAATGATGGGTACGTGTCCTTTGCGGAGGAGAGAATGGAAAGATCACTCAAAAGGGTACTGTAAGTAATGGTGTGTTAAAGTTTGACAATGCGAACTATGTCCCCGAGTTAAAACACAGTCTAGTAATTGTATCTCAAATTTGTGACAGAGTTTTTTCAACTAATTTAACAAACCAAGATTGTCTCAGTTGAAACCAGGCATTGTCATACCAAATATTTATAATAAAATTGTTTCCTTTCGGTGATTGATTCTTAAGTTTAAATTTGTACATATAGGTTTTCTTTATGCACACTTTTAGGGGGGGGGGGGAGAAAAAGGCAAAAATAAAAAAGGGGGCAAAAATACAAAATTTTCAAAAACTATTTTGTTGCATTGGGAAATGATATGAATCTTCGTGTGAATGGTAAGATCAACACATGTAAGGTACTATAGTTGAAACGGACAGACTATGTAATCTATGTGTCGGTAGACTCAGCCCAAGAGAACGAAAAGTCAGTCTGACCGTTGACTTGTTGGAACCTAATTCAACTTGTTTTATGTGGGACACATCTTAGGGTCTTGCAAATTTAACTAAGTATTATGTATGGAAAAGGATGAAAAGTCGGGTCATACACAAGCCCATTGGTGTTTGGTCAAACAAATAAATGCAATATTTTAATCATGACAATTCATAAAAGATCCAAAAAGTGTTAATAAATCAACCAAAAGTTGATGAAAAGTTTACAAACTTAAGGGGTTAAAGTTAGAACTACAGAGGTGGGGCATCATTATAAGTCCCAAACACCTCGTATGTAAGGCATGTAAGTTCGGATGTCATGTGATTCAAAGTTCAAACTTAATGTTTTATTTTGAAAAATATTCCAAAGTTTGTATAAAAGTTAATAAATGCTCGGTCATCAAAAAGATTTTGGCCAGCATCAGGGGGTTGGAGTCAAGTTCGGGTGACTTGGTCCGGTAAAACTATAAATGAAACTTGGCGAAGTGGTTTCTAGGCTTTTAAGTGTGGGTCCCACTAGATCATATAAACATAAATTGTGTCCGGTCTTATCTCATTAAGTAAGTATTAAGGGTACGAGTTTAAGTGGACAACAATATCGAAAATGGAACAGATCTTACAAAGTATGTGTGTGCTGAAAAGTGTACCTTGATTGAACTATAACGGTAAATCCCAAAAGATCAACAAAGTTGTAAAAATTAAAACTTTATATTGAGTTAATTTTTTTTATTATCCGTAAATATTTTTATTACTATCATCGAAACGAGCATGTTACGAGAATCAGCCTTCTCTAAAATTTGAAACAAAAAATTAAACTGTTGGTTTCTGTTAAAAGCGAGTTATATGTTGTGACCTAGTTAAGTTCTCAGCCTAGATGTTGAGTTTATTGTTCAGGCCCACCGAAAATTAAGGTGGACCTGACCTGATTATTATCTATATGGTATAAAAGGGGGTTCTTGGCTTATTTCACAAATCAGATTATTTTCAAATCCTGAACTCGTCTCTTAACCTTGGCTAAAAGTTTTTTTTATCAAATCTTTGACTCTTTCGAAGGGTAAACAATTCTTAATGATGATTCTATGTGGGAATTGGATAGGATTTATGTCATGTTTTCAATAGATTATCGGAGGATTTTTGTAAACCTAATGTATATGACTGACATGTCACTCGAAACGCTTTCGATAGTCCTTGAAGTTTGTTGCAAGTATAATGGTAGTATGATTTATTGGAGGAGATGACACAGTAACCAAGGAGCTTTTCAGTGGGGTCAACACCGAAAGTTGTGGTCCGACCAAGAACACCATAGTCAGACCGAAAACTCGATGAATTTCTAAATATTCCTTATTCATACCAAATACCAATGTTTAGATTGAAATATATTAAGAGTTAACTGAATACCATATCCAGTTGACCAGATACAAGGAAGTTTGACCAGTTCTTTTTTTGTATCTCAAGTTAGATTATTATTCAATTAAATGGTATTAATTTGACTCGTTTACTGAAGCTACGATGGCTGTTGATCAAGTTGTAGAAAAAGCTCCAGTAAAGCTTGTTGATTCACACAACATCACTGGCTACCTATTTAATCCACCTTCTACACACAAAGAGTTTGCGTCACTGATTTTGGGGTTGAACACTTGCAGGATTTCTCACGCATTACGAGAAATCCAGTTATCTGCAAGGATCTTGTTCTAGATTTCTATTACAAGGTGAAGGTTAATGAAAGTAGCACAGGGGAGTTGGTACAATTGAATCAGTAATTCAAAAGAAGAAGATTGTGATTTCTAAGGAATTGATTCGAGAAACATTATTTTTTAGTGACCAGCCTGATCATCCTACTGAATATCCCAAGAGTGTGGTAGTAAAGGTTTTGCAAAGAATGGGGTATGAAGGGAACTATCCACCAGCTATCAAGACCTATTTCATCCATACTGGAGGTTTCTCATACATACGTTCTTTATGTGTATATCTGGAAGGAAGGGAGGTTCAGACGAGATTAGTCAAACTCAAATGTCAGCTATTGTGGCTTTAATTATGGATTGGGATTACAACTATTTGAAATTTGTGTCGGATGAGATGATGAGTAAATTTCAAGGAAATAAGAAAGAGATGTTTATGATGTATCCAAGGTTTTTACAAATGATCTTTGATGCTCATTATCAAAATCTGGAACACTTAGTTACTATTATTTATTTGAAGGATTTAGCACCATCCGCCTTTGGGTTGATGAAACAATGTAGAAAGGGTGCTAAGGTTGTGTATTAGGGAATTCATCGGCTGGTTAAATTTTGGAAGTTTAATAAAACTGAGGGTGATGATGAATTTTTTGATCAGCAATTGTGGCTGAATAACAAGTTCTTGCACCTCAGAAACATGTGTTTTTTATGAGATATTATCTGATAATGAAGTAGCAGATTCTTCATCACAACATGTAGAGGATTCACACCATGAAGAGGTACAAGAAGTTGTACCTATTGCTGAACAAATGGATGCTCTGAAAGAGAGACTGCATCGACCTGGTTTGTGTAACATCCCAAAATTCGCGTAAACCGAATGTCGCGTGTTGTGGAGTTTGTATTAATTTCCGGATTCGTTTATTTGTCCAATGGCATGTCGGTACTTCTTATATGTCATTTTAATTAACTTTGGGACAAGGAGTTCAGTTGGCAACTAAGAGGGCTAGTTTGCAACGTTTACAAATTAAAAATAATACTCCCTCTCTCCCTCCTGCTGCAATCGGACCAAGAACCCCCCCCCCTCTTCATTTTTGGCCGAACAAAATCAATTCCAAGTTCCTAGAGGTTGAGAAACCCTAAATCGATCTCAGATCTAAAGTCTAATAACTATAAACGGATCTAGTTCATTGTTGCACTTGAACGATTATATGTTGTATATATTAGTATTAGTTGTATATATGTGTATAGATATATTATAGATTGAATATTTAATTAAGATGAAGCTTGAGATGAAATCTGGACAGAGGTTCGTTAATCTTAACTCAAAACTTAAATTATGAAGAGGGTGAACCTTTATATATAGAAGACAGGGCTAGTTCGTACACATTTCGTAACGAACTAGACTCCTGCTTCGTTACAATACAATAAATTAAACGTCTTAATGAAACAACCCCTGATTCGTTAAACATCCTTAACAAATCAGGAGGAACTTAACTTAAGGTCTACTTCGTTAAACATCCTTAACGAACTAGACAGTTCCTCTAACGAACTAGCTTAGATTAATAATATATTTTACATTAAATTAAACGATAAATACAAAGACTCGAGACGCAAAACCGTGTACTAACAGATGAGAAACCCTAAATCGATCTCAGATCTAAGGTCTAATAACTATAAACGGATCTAGTTCATTGTTGCTATGGAACGATTATATGTTGTATATATTAGTATTAATTGTATATATGTGTATAGATATATTATAGATTGAATAATTAATTAAGATGAAGCTTGAGATGAATTCTAGACAGAGGTTCGTTAATCTTAACTCAAAACTTAAATTATGAAGAAGATGAAACTCTATATATAGAAGACAAGGCTAGTTCGTTACACATTCCGTAAGGAACTAGACTCCTGCTTCGTTACAATACATTAAATTAAACATCTTAATGAAACAACCCCTGATTCGTTAAACATCCTTAACGAATCAGGAGGAACTTAACTTAAGGTCTACTTCGTTAAATATCCTTAACGAACTAGACAGTTCCTCTAACGAACTAGCTTAGATTAATAATGTCTTTTACATTAAATTAAACGATAAATACAAAGACTCGAGACGCAAAACCGTGTACTAACAGATGAGAAACCCTAAATCGATATCGGATCTAAGGTCTAATAACTATAAACGGATCTAGTTCATTGTTGCTATGGAACGATTATATGTTGTATATATTAGTATTAGTTGTATATATGTGTATAGATATATTATAGATTGAATAATTAATTAAGATGAAGCTTGAGATGAAATCTGGACAGAGGTTCGTTAATCTTAACTCAAAACTTAAATTATGAAGAAGATGAACCTCTATATATAGAAGACAGGGCTAGTTCGTTACACATTCCGTAAGGAGCTAGACTCCTGCTTCGTTACAATACATTAAATTAAACATCTTAACGAAACACCCCCTGATTCGTTAAACATCCTTAACAAATCAGGAGGAACTTAACTTAAGGTATAGTTCGTTAAACATCCTTAAAGAACTGGACAGTTCCTCTAACGAACTAGCATAGATTAATAATACAAAGACTCGAGACGAAAAACCGTGTACTAACAGACACCCCCCTCGTCTTGAGCTTTTTTTTGTCTTTAATTTACTTGAAGTGCCATGTCTGCCAATCTCTGCAGCTGTGAATACCATGTTTATAACACACACGAACAACGCGTTGAAACTGCATTGCTCGATCATAGTCTTCACGACGCTCTAACAATATTTTATTCTTGAATAGCACGTCATTGTCGGTGTCTGTCAAATTCACGAGCTAATCATAGACTTTATCAGCTCGGTCTTTAAGCCTTTACCCAACACAGTAACGGCCTCACCAGTTCGGTTGTCGTAATACCAGCGGTTGAAAGATAAAGACATATGTTGGTTGAGCGTCTTCACCGGCACACGCTTCATTGTTCGTGGCAGCTTTACCTTAAGTACCTACATCCTCCAACCTGTTCTTAGAACGATCTCGTCGATACGCTTGCGAGTTGGAATCTGTGGCTTAAATAATTTGAACCCGTGGTTCACCTCAAACAGCAAGTGTTAGTGAAACCAACTTGCTTGCTGATTCCCACCACGGTTAATAAATGGTCAACACGCGAGGCTCCGAACGTCCCAACGCGGTAATGAGAGAACATCAGTAATCTTCTCATAGTACTGAATTCCGTTCTCCCATTTCAGAATACAGACCTTTAACTCGGAATCATAACGCCAAGAAATAATGTCACCTCGCACTTTAGATACGGCTTTGAAGGATGTCATCTGATTTGCTTGAGCACGAGCGACAGCTTCAACTTTCATCTCTTGATCCACATACCAGAATGCATCAATGATCTTACGAGCCTTCTTGTCCTGATAAGCAAACCATTTCTGAATGTCAGCAACAGACGGATCGGGTTTTGAATCAAATCTTGTATCAACCATTTTCTTGCCCTTTGATACCTTATGCAGATGGTCTTAGGCTACTTTTATGTTTTCTTCTGTAAATACGGAGCACCCTGATAAACGTTAGAGTATTGAAACAAGTCAAGATACTCCTCAGTCGTTATATCCTCAATCTCCACTTCCTCGTCCTCATAAATAAACTCAGTGTTCATTTGAATATTTGGATCATCAAAGACCTCTTCATCATTCACAACCTCCACGTCATCCCCAGCCTCTAACATGGTTAATTCATCATCGTTTAGACCAAGCAGAATAGAAATATGCTCTCGAGTAAGAGACCTCTCAACAAACTGTCCAACCTCAATCTCATCCGCATTAACAATACTTCTAACCACCCCTTTACCATCAATAAAGATAACGGTATTAGCCTTGATCATTTCAATAGGTGTAGCAGTTGTAGTATCATGATAAGTGATGATCTGTTTTCCCGAATCACCAGCTGCACTTGTACAAACACCTGAAGCCGAGCCGTGAGTTTGTTTAGGCTCACTTCCCCCAGTACCCGAAGCATCTGGATCTTCTTCATCGTTTTTTAGCTTCTTTAGTTCATCGTCCTTTCATGTAAGCTGCAAGATAAGATCCTCTTGCTATTTTATTTTCACCCCTGAGACACAAAAATCTCACGAAGGGCTTTCATCTCCTTTTGGCAGAAGGATACATAACTTACCAGTTTCTTTTGGTTTTCCATCATGCGTTCTTGAGTCATTCGATCAGCAGACATTTGATTTTCATACAAATGGAGTAGACAAGACCATGTTCATCTGTTGATCATGAGACATAGCAAGAAATGAAGAAGGGATAGGTTGAAAAATCCATAGATGGTGGAGGCATCATCATCGGTGTAGGACAGATCACCGAAGTAGTAGTTGAAGGCCTTGGTATTATAGATAAAACTAATTTAGGAATCATACCAAGCCTTAGATCCGACGTAAGCGTGGTCGTCAAAGTTAATTCCGGCGTGCTAGTAGTAAGCGGCACCGCCAGTCTTTGAGGAGCAGACGACCTTGGAGGTTGAACTCCAAATGAGATTCCAGCACCAACCGACACTCGTCGCTTAGACGACCCTTCACCCACCAATTCGTTTCCTTTCCGTTTGCGTTGAGTGGCTAGAGTAACAGCTAAAGCAGTCTCAACCGTAGCTTGTTGTTCAGCATGGGCATCACCATCACCACTAATACCACCATTACCACCATCATTATCATCATCATCACCCTCGTTTCCACCTAATCCTTCCTCACGCTCGGAATCCGAATCATCATGGATCCAACTATCATTGGGAAGACATACATAATCTGGATTCACCAGATGACCGATTAAACGTTTGGTCCGGGGTGTATCTTTCCTATAAATCTTCATTCTTCGTATAGTATCAGCAGACATGAGTTCATGCGGGATCACATCACCCACTAAAGCTTGATCAATAACCAAATTCGGAATCAAATTTTGGATGATCAATTGAAGAAATCGAGTGTACATAAGGAACTTCTTACGTTGAACCACTGTAAGGCATTGTTCCTTAAGGTGATAGAAAATCTTCTCCAAAAAATTGAATGGCTTGTTCAGAATCAATGTAACAAATGCCGATTGTAACATAATTCGACATTCATCGAAGCCACCTTTACGTCCTCCTAATCAATGGATCAACACGTGTAATAAATACTTGTAGATAGGACATAATCCATTCTTGTTATACATCGAAGCTTCAAGGTCACCACTATAAAATACTCGATAAAATAAACCTCGGATCAAACCTTTGTCAAACTCACAAGGATAATAAATAGTGTCACCAAATCGAAGCACTCGTCGAATAACATCAGTATCAATAGTAATAGGCATTTGGTTGACCTTAGCTTCAATATGATTATCAACTTCAACGTATCTAGTTGTATTCCAAAACTGACGAATAATGCTAAAATAGACTTTCGGTCGTGCAGTTACGGCATGATGAATAGCCGAGCGTCTAATAAACGTCAATAAATCACCGAATACGTCTTCATCCATAAAATTCGTACCGACAAAGGCACAAATGTTATGCTTTTTGTCGTACGGAAGTAATGGCAGATCTTGTTGTTGCACGTGCTGTGGATCAGCAACTGAGGTTCTTGTTCCATATTATCGGCCATAGTTCTGTATACACAAAGTTGAGAATCATTGATAGTGAATAAGAATAATACGCATATAATTAATATATAATTAAAAGTTTTAAAATTAAACCAATTTATAAAACTCTTAAATTTAAAATAATTAATATGTCATTTATTAAATAATCTAATTCGTTATAACGAATTGGTAATTCATTATAGCGAATACGCTACTTCGCTATCAAGTAAACAGTTAACGAATTAGGCTTAATGAATCACTAATAAAAGTTAACGAATAATGGTTTAATTCGTTATAAATAACGAAGGAGAATCTGGTTCATTATAATGTACGATTCGTTATCCTGATTCGTGTGAGATGTATAACGAATTGGTCACGAATAAGTTCCAGTTCGTTAAACAATAACGAATGGCCAATAATGCTTAATGTTTGACTAATCTGGTCAAGGTCAAAATCACCAAGAACATGAAAAGGCAAAATTGCAATTTTGCAATCAATTCCACCATAAACAACGATGGATAACCGAACAAAGGATCACAAGAATCTAGGAAACCGAATGCGATTAGAATGGTATTGAGCTGTAGTACCAAAACATGGTACAAACGGTTAAATTAAGGATTTATATAAAGTATAAACACCCAATAGTAAAATCCAATAATTAACCCAGAAAACATTCATCAAAGATGACGTAAATCATCACATTATGATCGTATATACCTTAGGAATCAGAATATATGATCAAAACACAATATAATGAAGATCGAAAATTTTGGAGAAATTTGGCCAGAGTAACAGTAGGAAAGAAAAAAGAAAGTGAATAGTATGAAACGAATCACCTTCTCAATTCCCTATATGGTCTGACACAGCACATTCCCCAAGGTAACAAATCATCTTATTCGTTTGAATTTTTGAAATAACAAATCAGGTGATTCGTTATCTTACATTAACACGTGGCTTAACGAATTAGAGTTAATTCGTTATTGTTAATTAGTTTTAATTCGTGTCTAGTTTGTGTAAATATGCTTAACGAATTAGAAGTCATTCGTCATAGAGTGGCAGAAGCGAATTAGGTTAACGAATTAGAGTTTAATTCGTTAAGAATAACCTAATTCGTTATGAATAAGTTAACGAATAAACAAATTACCTTTATTTAATTTTAAATTAAATAATTAAATTAATTAAATAAATTAAATTAAATATTAATTAATTAGTCAAGGAAACCAATTAACTTAAGTGAATCACTGAGAACCATATCTCGATGATCAAATACCTTAACGTGTTTTAACATTTTGAAATACTTAACTTAAAGAAAAATTAAATAATATGTAAAATGAAAAGCAAAATCTTTTTGGTATTTTGAATATTTTTTAATGAAAAATATTTACCTGAAAAATATCCGAAACTTAAAGTAGGGAAATATTTTGTGTTTTTATAATATCTTTCAAAAGCAGTACATATTTTTGGATTTTTGGTGAGTTTGAGCAAATAATTATATTGACTAGATTGCCCTTCCATCACAGTTTTATATTTCAGCGATATTGTGACTTGTGTTAAGTCGGTCATTGGTATTGTTGTCCACTTAAATCTTATAACAAACCTTCAAGCATTTTTGTGATATGATTAATAGTTCAATTAGAGCACAGAATATCAGAAATTACCAGCCTCTAATCTCGGTTCAAGCTTAATTTGATTTTTGCCATATCACCCCAACCTGACTTAAACCATTATATTGTTGATCAAAATTTGAATTTTAGAGAAATTTATGAGCAATGCATTGAATTTCCTTTACTATGAGTGAATATACACGAGCCCATCTGTCGGCTTACATACATTGTATCCCCTGGGGTCTGTTACTTAAGGGTATTTAGACGCGTTCAAGGGAGGAACATATGTATGACTAACAGCGGATTTGATCAAGTCAGTAATTTAGATTGTACGAGGTACAGCAGTGATCAAGTTTAATGACTTTGGGTTTGCTCTAAAAGAGAGTAAAATATCCACGCATATGAATACCCAAATGATTAAGCCGCATAAAGACTCACAGTGTCCAGAACCTCAACGCTTGTCATTTTCTTTATTTTATTTTTGGGTGATCAAACAAATATAAGGCTTGAGTATGACAGGTTATTACATTTCTGCCATCCTCACCGAGATTTTTGCTAGAGACTAACACCTCTTTCAATTTGGCATTTCTTTATGTTTATATCACATACTTTACTCTAACAGTGTGTTTAAGACCTACCAATGCACCAATGCACCAATGCAATTAAGCACATAGTCTTTTAAGCTTATTGGTTAATGGGTATGGGGTCAAAAAAATCAATGTACTATCATTTTCTATTTTTGCTTCATAAAAACTCAAAAATTTTGAGAAGCTTAAAACAAAATGAATTTAATCGCCCCAGTTACATTAAGTCTATAAATTAATGGTTATTCTATCAATTCAACAAGTGAATAATAGGACCAAGATATGAAAGCATGCTCCACAAACTTAAATAACCGACATAATTTTCAGCGAGAAAATAAAATAAAACGCATAATGAATGCCCCAACTACTTTCCATTGTCTACGAAAATGGCTATCCCAAACATTTACGAGTAAATATCAGGACCAAACATGTACGAGTACATGTCCTTCAAATATGAGTAATTGACAATATTTTCAGCGAACATATGCAAAAATCTTTTTGGTTTTTCTCTTTACATACATAAACACAATCTTTTTGTCTTTTTCAATTTTCTAATAAACAAAGAAACTCCACAATCTTTTTAGATTTTCGGATTTTTTTTTCTATATAAACTGAAAACACAATATTTTTTTTGTTTTTCAAAATTTTAAAATGTTATTTTTTTAAAATATTTTAAAGACATTAAAAAAAAGAAAACAAAATATTTTTGATATTTTGAAAAGTTTCAATGTTTTTGGATTTTATCTATACAAACAAAAAGCACAATTTTTATGCATTTTCTATTTTTCACCCCCTAAAAACCGAAACCAAAATAAAATTTAAAAGCAAAAGAAGCAGAAAATAAAGATAGTTTTCCTTGTTTCAGGATATCAGCAAGGGTCTTCAATCCATTTAAACCAAGCAAAAACTGAAAACGAGTTTTGTCAAAGGCTTTGGTAAATAGACCGGCTTTCTGAAAATTATTATTTACTTTCTCTTGGTCGATTAATTTCTTTTCAAAACGATCTCGTATGAAATAATATCGAATTTCGATATGTTTCGTTTTAGAATGTTGTACGGGATTTTTGGTGATGCTAATGGCAGCAGAGTTATCAATTAAAATTGGAGTAGTAAGAAACTTCAAACCATAGTCGCGCATATGTTATTGAATCCACAAAACATGGGATAGCAACTCGAGGTTGCAACATATTCTGCCTCAGCGGTTGAAGTAGAGACCGTCGTCTGCTTCTTAGACTGCCAGGAAACAAGCCGGTTTCCTAAGAATTGACACCCTGCCATAGTTGATTTGAAGTTAATCTTGCATCCTCCGTAGTATGAGTCTGAAAAGGCGGCAACTTCAAAGTTATCGTCCTTGGGGTACCATGACCCGATGTCTGGATTTCCCCTCAGATACTGAAGAATTCGAATGACCGCTGCCAGGTGAGTCACTCGGGGACTAGCTTGAAACCTAGCATAAAGACAAACATCAAACATAATGTCGGGGCGAGAAGCCGTTAGATACATTAAATATCCGATCATTGTACAATAGAGGGTAGGATCAACGATGTCCTCCAATTCATCCGGTGATAAATTGTGACCTACAGGAAGAGGAATTGAAGGGATTTTTCCGGCAGATATCTTGAATCAGCTCAAGACATCGTTCACATACATGGTCTGGTGAATAAAGATTCCTTTCGCAGACTGGTGAACTTGCAACCCTAGAAAGAAATTCATCTCTCCCATCGAGCTCATCTCGAACTTAGTTTGCATTGACTTCTCGAAATCCTTACACAACGTGTCGTTTGTAGACCCAAAGATAATGTCGTCGACATAAATCTGAACAAGGAGAAGATCATCACCAATAGTCTTATAAAATAAAGTGCAGTCGACAGTCCCTCGCTTGAAGCCATTATCAGTCAGATGGTCGGCGAGTGTGCCATATCAAGCTCTCAGGAGTTGATGTAGACCATACAGGGCCTTGTTTAAGCGGTAAACTCGGTACGGATAATCAGGATCTTCAAAGCCAGGAGGCTGTAAGACAAACACTTCCTCGTGTAAGTTACCATTGAGAAAAGAACTTTTAACATCCATTTGATAGACCTTGATATTCTTATAAGCTGCATACGCCAGAAATATTCGTATCGACTCCAATCTGGCAACCGGAGCATATACTTCAGTGTAGTCAATACCCTCTTGCTGATGGAAACCTTGCACCACTAGTCGTGCCTTGTTTCTCACGATCACACCACGGTCGTCCTTTTTGCATTTAAATACCCACTTAGTCGGAATAGCCTTATTAACTCGAGTAGGTTTATCAATAAGCTCCCAAACACCCAACGTGCAAACTGCTGCAATTCATCTTGCATAGCTTCTACCCAAGAAGGATCTTTGAGTGACTTACGAGTCGTCGTCGGCTCAACTTGGGATAGAAAGCAAGTAAATTTTGCAATGTTTACGATTCCAGAAGAATGTAAATCTGCATAAGCACATAATACGTTATTCTCATTCGATGAAGCAACTTGATGACGTGTTTGAACGCCCACATCCAGTTCTCCAATGGTGTTTTCCTCTGGATGATAATTATGAATCCAAAGAGTGGAATTCTCAGGAACAACAACATTTTCGAATAAGTTAGTGTAATGTTCTCCACGCTCAGGAGATGAATTATCACTTTCAACTATATCATCAACATCAGGAGTATCATCAGAAGAAGTAGAAACATTATCAGAAGAAGCTGAAGGATCATCACATGGATCTTCAGCTGGAGCAACAGTTGGAACTACAACATCATTAGAACTTGAAAACCTCGGAATGACCAATTGATCTTCAAAGTATGCACGAACCAGGTCTTCATCTGGTTGCTTAGTTGATGGAGTAAATGAATTAAATAAACCATCATAATCAAACATCCAGTCGGGACCTTTCCCTTGAGGAGGTGTTGTGTACTTTTGACAGTCCACATGATACCATTCCTCAACACAACCAGAAGCATATCACATGAAATACCCCTCGATGGCTTTTTCTTCAAACTTACTCACATCCTTCTTCAACATCATACAAGGGCACCCAAACGGTTCCAAGTAATTTAAGTTAGGCTTTCGGTTGTTCAAAAGCTCATAAGTCTTTTTGATTCTCTTAACTTTTAGAACTCGATTAAGCATATAGCAAGTTGTATTCACCGTTTCATTCCATAATTTGATAGGAAGCTTAGAATCAGTAAGCATAGTTCTAGCAGCTTCAATCAAAGTTCTATTTTTCCTTTCAGCAACACTGTTTTGTTGTGGTACATAATGTGCACTGTATTCTCGGTGAATTCCTTTTTTAATGCAAAAAGAATCCAATACAGTTTTCTTGAATTCAGTACCATTATCACTTCGAATTCTCCTTACTTTTTGCTTGTATAGTGATTCGATCTTAGTGATTAAATTTTGTACCAGAACAGGTGTTTGATCTTTTGAACTCATAAAACCCATGAATATCTTGAATAATCATCAGTAACTACAAGGAAATACCAATCTCCAAAGATATTAGCACGATTCACGGGACCAAAAAGATCCATATGAAGTCGTTCAATAACTTAGACGAATGTGACTTTTTTTCTGTTTTCCTTTCCTGCAAGCAATACAGTGATCAGATAGTTTAAAGTTCTTCAAAGAAACACCCTCAACCAAGTCATTCGCCATTAAACAATTCATCTTTCGAACATGAATGTGACCCATTCTACGATGCCATAGAATAGAGTCTTTCTCGGTTGCTTTTGAAACAAACATGTTTCGATAGATGTTGATACTTTAGAAGACATATTCAAGACATAAATATCATTAGATTGAGGTGATCGCATGACAACCATGTCCTCGGGAATGACATATCCTGGTTTTAAAATCAGACATTCTTTATCAGTAAATATAGTTGTATACTTATTGTCACATATTTGCAACACACTCAATAAATTATGGTCCACCTTGTCACACAAATTGACCTTTTCAAACGTAATGTTACAATTTTAAACTTCACCTTCTTGTGTGATCATGCCCCTAGAATTCCCAGCAAAAGCCACATAACCCCCTTGAACATTTCTTACATTTGTTAAGTGGTTGAGATTTCCAGTAATATGACGAGAACATCTGCTATCCATTATCCAGTTTTCACCAGACACGGTCTTGGATGTACCCTACACACAAATGAAAATGATTAGTTCAAAAAGGCAGCCCCGGCCTCGGTCTTGGGCGCCTTTTGAGTTTCTCTTGGATGATTAACTTTAACAGAATTCAACTGTTGTTCAGCAACTTGAGAATAAGTTATAGGCTTCTTAGACTTTCGTCTTAGATAAGCAGCTTGAACTACATTTGAGTTCACGTTACTGCAGATTGGCTCAGTTGGAACAAAATTTGGTTTTACTTGACCATATGTTTCATTCACATGAATTACCTTACGTGGATTCACATTTGAAAACATGATATGAGTATCATCATCACACGACACAAGTCATTTCAGAATCTCCTTTATCACAGGAATCGGTCTCGATTGGTCCTTGACTAATGGATGATGATTCTAAGATTCCTTTTCTATCCACAGTTTTTCACTACATTACCTTGTTGTCCACACATAAATCAACTTTGCATGTCCACACGATCATGTTGAGAATTGGCAAAAAAAGATGCCATGGAAGGTTGATGACTCACGTTTTTAGTAAAACTCTTGGCCAAATCATCAGACAACACAGACTTCTTTTTCATATAGAAGTCAAAATTAGAATAGTTGGAAAAACTTTGCAATGTGTCAGTTCCAGTTGATTTCACAAAATGAACCTTTTTAGCAGTATTTAACAATTGCTTAGCTTTAATCAATGGGTCTGATGAGTTTGATGTTTTGGCACAAGCATATTGACTTTCAAGATCTTGTATCTTGGAGGTTTCATTGTGAAAAACGCTTTCAATTAGCTCAGGTTTGATAATGCTAGTCGGGATGTCTTTCTCAGTGAACATCGTGTCAATTCCTTTCAACTTAAACACACGACCAGTTGTTGGCTTAGAAATAGTAGGACTGATAAAACGCATCAAACGTCATCAGAAACTTTGGGTTTTTCTGATTTCTTTGCCTTCACCGGTTTAGCCTTAACTTGTTCTTCCTTTTTCACTTGAGTTATGTGTGAACCATACACGGCCCCTTCAAATTCATGAGGTTCAGATAAAATTGTGATTAGAACTTGGAATGTTCTGGTTTTTGTGTATAATCTCAGGTTCGAACACATCCTCAATGATCACTTTATCAACATTTTCAACAAATACTTTTTTGCTTTCAACCTGAGGTTTTTGAGTTGGTGGTTGGGCATTGACATTTCCAAATTTTACTTGTTTAGAATTATCATAAACAACATGTTCTTTCACAAGCACTTCTTCTTCTTTACTTGCAAAAGGATTTGCTCTATAATCGTTTTGAAAAGGTGGTGGTATTTCAACAAAACCTATGCCCTTTTTCGAATCTTTTTGTTTACCAGATACTTCGATTATTTCATTTAGCAAAAAGGAAGAGTTTCTAAACTTTCCCAACTTGTTCTTTAGCTCAAGAACCTTATTCTCAAGCTCCGTTATCTTTGAACGATGTTTCAAAATTTCTTGAAACTTTTGATCATTGATAGTCATTTTAACAGATAACTCCGCTTTGAGATTATGATTACTTGTCGACAATGCTTCAATCTTTTCTCTAGATCTCATATGAGAATCTAAATATTGTCGATAAGTATCTTTTAGTGAAGTGATTTCTCTCACTAAACTATCATTGTGATTTTTCAAACACTCTAACTTAGGTTTGTTATTCTCACATTCAACACAAGTTACTTTAGCAGACACATTAGAAGAAATAGGAACAGAAGTACTAACCTCATTGATCTTAGCCATGCAAGCAAACGTGGTTGGAAGCTTTTCACATGCATCATCAGAATCTGATTCAGAATCATTATCAGAAGACAGCTCATTTCCGCTTGCATCTTGAAAAATTTCATTTGTCTTGAACCTAACCAAATTGTCTTGATTATCATTGCACAAGAGTCTTTGAGACCAGACAGTTCCATCCAAGTTAGTCAGCATAGCTTGTGATCCAGAAGAAGATGATGTGGTTCCAGAAGTCTTAACAACATCATTTCCGTTTTTACTCGATGAACTTCGTCTTAATTTCTAGGACTAGTATACTCCTTCTTTGGCTTGTCACATTCCTTTGCAAAATGACCGAACTCTTGGCAATTATACATTTTACCTTCAATTTATTAAATCCAACCTTCTTGTTCAAAGCAGGAAGATCTTTGCTGGTTCGTTGCATAAACGTTTAACCTTTCGAACAATCATTTCCATGTTCCTTTTCAAATCCATAATCTCTAAGTCATCTGGATCAATTTGATCGTAGTCTTCATCAGTCAAATCACTAGTAGCAATCTTGCTACTAACCAAATTTTCATATGAGGTCATGAACGCTGACTAGAAAGCAAAGTCTTGTTCAGCTTCCTTCATACTTACACTCGGTGGTTGTGAAAATTGATTTGTAGTAGATGAATTTCCAGATCCACCAGAAGCACCAGGTGATCCAGAACTTCCAGCAGTGTAGAAACATATTCTTGGATCACTATAGATAGTTTTCGAATTCTCACTTGCATTTTGTGTAAGAAATGCAGTGATTGGAGAAATGGTTGAACTCAAGGGCATACTCCCGCCATAAAAAAGCAGGATCTTGATTATCCTTAGAAGACTTTTGACATTTGAGATCGTATTCTCTTGCTTTGATCTTTTGCATGAATTCGGATGATGTCAAGTCTTCATTGTTGAAGTAATTTTTCTCTTTCAGAACCATTAAAAACGTAGAATAAGAACTTGGTAAAGCACTTTTGATGGTATCAATCTTATCAACTTCAGAAATTTCCAATTTCATCTTGTCCATCTTGGCTATCAGATGATTAAACCTTGTTGTCATCTCCTCGACAGTCTCACCCTTAAGTAAATTAAAGTTCCTAAATTGAAACTTTAGCATGACTTTCTTGCTTTCAGCGGTGTTACCCATACTCCTCATACGAATGCGTTGGAATAACAAAACAATCAAATTTTAAGGGTTAAAATAGAAAATATCTTAACGTACTGCAAACAGTGTTTGTTAATGAACTAAGATAACGAATCAATTATAACGAATTGAATGTTATCTCAGTAACGAATTAGGAACAGTGTCAAACGAATCTGTTATAACGAACTGGGTAACGAATTAAGTCAAAATAACGAATTAGATTGACGAAACATGTTAACGAATCAGGTGAATCCCTTAACGAATCAAGTAACGAATCAAACAAGCGAAAGCTTAGCGAATTAAGGTAACAAATTACTGAGTTTCCTTAATGAATCACTAAGGCACTTTTAATAAATTAGGTGATGAATCAAGGTGACGAATTAGCTACAGTTCATGACAGATCAACTATAACGAATTAGGTTGTCAAAACGATTATAACATCCTCTGACAACTATTGCCACAAGGCAAAAGTTGTTGGAATTAAAGATAACAAAGTAGGAAGACACGAATGAGAAAGGATAATGAATTAAGTAATGAATTGATTAACAATGGTTAACGAACTGGCAAGACTTTAACGAATCTTCAAAGTTATGTGAAGATCTTCAAATCTTCTTCTGGAATTTCCAGATTTTGAACAAAATAAGAACACCAAACTAAAACCCAGATTTGTAATACTCTTCCAATATTATACCAAATCGTTCACTTGACCTATTAAACCACTCGTAACATCATCGCGAATCTAGATCAAATCATCTCGTAACCTAAATCACCTTAACACAAGTCCAATTTAACCCAAACCAACTCTTTGTTTCGGCCAAATCCAGATCCAATACCAAAACAATCCAATTTCCAAATCCTTCTCAAATACCTTACCAAACACAGATCTATTCCAATCAATCCATATCCTGATCAAATTCACACTGAATTCAATCAAAATCAAACTGAATACAAATAACACCAAAATAACAACTAATAGTCCTTAATTAACGAATTAACTACAAAATCAAGGGCAATCGAAAACCGAAATCTCTGATACCACTTGAGAAACCCTAAATCGATCTCAGATCTAAAGTCTACTAACTATAAACGGATCTAGTTCATTGTTACTCTTGAACGATTATATGTTGTATATATTAGTATTAGTTGTATATATGTGTATAGATATATTATAGATTGAATAATTAATTAAGATGAAGCTTGAGATGAAATCTGGATAGAGGTTCGTTAATCTTAACTCAAAACTTAAATTATGAAGAGGATGAACCTCTATATATAGAAGACAGAGCTAGTTCGTTACACATTCCGTAATGAACTAGACTCCTGCTTCGTTACAATACATTAAATTAAACATCTTAACGAAACACCCCCTGATTCGTTAAACATCCTTAACGATCAAGAGGAACTTAACTTATGGTCTAGTTCGTTAAACATCCTTATCGAACTAGACAATTCCACTAACGAACTAGCTTAGATTAATAATATCTTTTACATTAAATTAAACGATAAATACAAAGACTCGAGACGCAAAACTGTGTACTAACAGACGCCCCCTCGTCTTTAGCTCTTTGTCTTTAATTTACTAAGCGTCTTGTCTACCAATCTCTGCAGCTGTGAATACCACGTTCATGACATACACAAACAACGCATTGAAACTGCATTGCTCGGTCATAGTCTTCACGATGCTCTAACAATATTTTATTCTTGAATAGCACGTCATTGTCGGTCTCTGTCAAATTCACGAGCCACATCGGATCAATGATCTTTATTAGCTCGGTCTTTAAGCCTTTACCCAACACAATAACGGCCTCACCAGTTCGGTTGTCGTAATACCAGCGGTTGAAAGATAAAGACATATGTTGGTTGATCGTCTTTACCGGCACACGCTTTATTGTTCGTGGAGGCTTTACCTTAAGTACCAACTTCCTCCAACCTGTCCTTGGATCGATCTCGTCGATACGATTGCGAGTTGGAACCGGTGGCTTAAAGAATTTGAACCCGTGGTTCACCTCAAACAGCAAGTGTTGGTGAAACACAGTTTCTTGGTGATTCCCACCACGGTTAATAAATGGTCGACACACGAGGGTCCGAATGTCCCAACGCGGTAATGAGAGAACATCAGTAATCTTCTCATAGTACTGAATGCCGTTCTCCTATTTTATAATATAGACCTTTAACTCGGAATCATAAAGCCAAGAAATAATGTCACCTCGCACTTTAGATACGGCTTTGAAGGATGTCATATGATTAGCTTGAGCACGAGCGATAGCTTCAACTTTCAACTCTTGATCCACATACCGGAATGCATCATAGATCTTACGACACTTCTTGTCCCGATGAGCCAACCATTTCTGAATGTCAGCAACAGACGGATTGGGTTTTGAATCGAATCTTGTATCAACAATTTTCATGCCCTTTTATACCTTATCAAGATGGTCTTCGGCTGCTTTTATGTTTTCTTCTGTAAATACCGGAGCACCCTGATCAACGTTAGAGTGTTGAAATAAGTCAAGATACCCCTCAGCCGTTATATCCTTAATCTCCACTTCTTCTTCCTCATAAATAAACTCAGTGTTCATCTTAATATTTAGATCATCAAAGACCTCTTCATCGTTCACAACCTCCACGTCATCCTCAACCTCTAACATGGTTAACTCATCATCGTTTAGACCAAGCAGAATAGAAATCTGCTCTCGTGTTAGAGACCTCTCAACAAACTGTCCAACCTCAACCTAATCCGCATTAACAATACTTCTAACCACCCCCTTACCATCAACAAAGATAACGGTATTAGCCTTGATCATTTTAATAGGTGTAGTAGCAGTAATATCATGATAAGCAATGATCTGTTTTCCCGAATCACCAGTTGCACTTGTACTAGCACCTGAAGTCGAGCCGTGAGTTTGTTTAGGCTCACTTCCCCCAATACCCGAAGTATCTGGATCTTCTTCATCGTTTTTGAGCATCTTTAGTTCATCGTCCTTGCATGTAAGCTGCAAGGTAAGATCCTCTTGTTGTTTATTTTCACCCCCTAAGACTCAACAATCTCACGGACGGCTTTCGTCTCCTTTTGGCAGAAGGATACATAACTTACCAGCTTCTTTTGGTTTTCCATCATGCGTTCTTGAGTCATTCGGTCAGCAGACATTTGATTTTCATACAATTGGAGTAGACTCAAGACCATGTTCATCTGTTGATCATGAGACATAGAAAGAAACAAGAAGGGATTGGTTGAACAGGTCCTTGAGGTCGGTTAAGCCTTATATATGAAAAATCCATAGGTGGTGGAGGCATCATCCTCAGTGTTGGAGAAACCACCAAAGTAGCAGTTGATGGCCTTGGTATTGTAGATAAAACTAATTGAGGAATCATACCAAGCCTTGGATCCGACGTAAGCGTGGTCGTCAAAGTTAATTCCGGGGTGCTAGTAGTAAGCGGCACCGCCGGTCTTTGAGGAGCGCACGACCTTGGAGGTTGAACTCCAAATGAGATGCCATCACAAGCCGACACTCGTCTCTTAGACAACCCTTCACCCACCAATTCTTTTCCATTCCGTTTGTGTTGATCGGCTAGAGTAGCAGCTAAAGCAGTCTCAACCGCAGCTTTTTGTTCAGCATGGGCATCACCATCACCAACGTTACCACCATCAATATCATCATCATCACCCTCGTTCCTACCTGCTCCTTCTTCACGCTCGGAATCCGAATCATCATCAACGATCATTGGTAGTACATACATAATCTGGATTCACCATATGACCGATTAAACGTTTGGTCTGGGGTGTCTCTTTCCTATAAATCTTCATTCTTCGTATAGTATTAGTAGACATGTGTTCTAGCGGGATCACATCACCCACTAAAGCTTGATCAATAACCAAATTCAGAATCAAGTCTTGGAAGATCAATTGAAGAAATGGAGGGTACATCAGGAACTTCTTACGTTGAACCACTATAAGGCATTGTTCCTTAAGGTGATAGAAAATCATCTCCGAAAAATTGAATGGCTTGTTCATAATCAATGCAACAAATGTCGATTGTAACATAATTCGACATTCATCGAAGCCACCTCTACGTCCTCCTAAGTAATGGATCAACACGTGTAATAAATACTTGTAGACAGGATATAAACCTACCATGGATCTATCCACGTCGATCATCGATTATACGATAAACATAATGTAAATACCTTAAATAGATAGTTTATTGATAAATATGGAAGAATACATTATGGTGTGGAATAACTTATGGAGAGCATCAACTTAGATCTACATCTCTCACCAAATATGTACCCACATAATTATGAGCATAATCTACCTATTTATAGGCCAAAGCCCAATTCACAATAAATATACATTAAATATAAAGACTAGACAATCAATAAATTATTCGATTGCTACGGATACCAAAACCGTGCTCTAACAGACACCCCCTTTTTTGAAGCTATCGAATGCTTTAATCTTGAATACGTTAACTGCAAATAACCAGTCACAAAGTCGTGCACTAACAGACACCCCATTGACTGGTGATTTCTGGGCTTGTGTAGATAGACTATCTTTAAATATTTTCAGCAAACCAACAACTTGTAGCCTCTCATATCAGATCACCCCCTCAAAGTGAGCAACTCTTGGAGATCATTCCGATCATCCATTGGCGTATGATATGGTTCAATCTTTAAACAATAAGCAACAAGTAATCAGCTATCCGTTAGCACCGGTAAAGAAAACATATCTTTACGTTTAACCTCGTCATACATCTTCATGAAAAAACCGATCATTCAACATCTTTCACTTCGGTTTTCCCTCTCTTGATAACGCGTAACCCAAATATACTCTTTGAAGCTCTTCCACATATCATTCACAAAGATGCACTAATGTTTGGGCATATGATTCAGAGTTCCAACCTCCATTAATAAACCTCAAATGATCAAATTCTTCAATTTAATGAAAAGACTCGTATATTCTTCAAAAAGATCAATCCGTTCGACAATTGTCATCCTCAACAGAAGTAATCCGCCATTTACATGTAGCCAACATAGTCAAGATCTTAGTCCCTCAAATAGAAGTAAACAGACAGACAATCGTATCCCACATAGTTAGTTTCAATCTTTGAACAAATCAATCACCAATCGAAGAACAATTGCAGTCTTGAACTCAGTCACACGTAGCTTTGCAAGCATGAATTACCACCCGAAATGCAGTAATTTTTCAAGAAACCTTGCAAACGTAGGAAGATACATGCTAAATAAACATAAACTCAATGAAAGTTTTATCTCCCCCTTTTCTTGACAAATTCAGCAAGGTCTTGAATAATCTTCAAATGTCACAAAACAAATTCCTCCTTAAATTACACTTGATCTCCCCCTCGGCCAGCCGAAACGCGTAAACCGTCAGCCAGAAAATATATTACCAAAATTTGACAGAAGAGTACCCAATACATTAGGAACATCCTAGAAAAAATTTTGATTAAGAAAAATTTTCCCGGTTTTCCTGCCAAAAATTCACCAAAAATTATCGAAAAATATATATTTTCGCCAAAATTTTCGAGAATGAAATCTCAATCACGAGAAGTATTCAGGAAAAAATTCGCGCAAGAAAATTTTTCCCGCCAAATAACTCTTTTTTATTTTATTTATTTTTCTTGCTCTCGCTTCGTTAACATAATCACCTTTCGTCACATGCTTAACGAATCTGCTCAATTTGTTATAAATTACCATTTGAATTCGTTATAATAGTTACACGAATGGCCTCCCCTTCGTTAAAATTTCCACTTCGTCATCCACATTAACGAATTAGCTTAATTCGTTACCATTAACTTAACGAAGTAACTTAACGAATTACCTTAATTCGTTATAAATTACCATGACAAATTAACTTAACGAATTGCCTTAATTCGTTATCTTTAACTTAACGAACTACCTTGACGAATTAACTTAATTCGTTAAAATTTCCATAACGAATTGCTACAGTAGATTCGTTAAACTCCCTTGACGAATTAGCTACAGCAACATAACGAATTAGGTTGTTGGATTTGAAATGTTTGCTGGAAAAACGATTTTCACCGGAAAATTCAGTTACAGTGGCCGGAAAAAGTAGATCTGGCCGGAATATGGAAATTTTGAACTTCATCAATAGCGGATTCATCATATCACCATAATTAACGGTGAAAATCAACACGAATACTCGGATTTTCATCCTAAACACGAATCCATCCACCATTTCAATAAATAACCATTGATCAACACCAAATAAATCAAACTGTAACCATGCTCTTCCATGGTGAATTCTTCATTACACCATAACTTAATACCAAAATCCACAGGAACACACGGATTCCATCAATAAACACAAATTCATCATCAATTCCATCAATCATTCATAAATTAAAACAAATCTGACAAAAATCTGTTCAAAACTCGAAGAACACGAATAACATGAATTAATTCAGATTCAATACCTTAAATGATGCACCAAGAGCAGCCGTCTGCTCTGATGCCACTTGAGAAACCCTAAATCGATCTCAGATCTAAGGTATAATAAATATAAACGGATCTAGTTCATTGTTGCTCTTGAACAATTATATGTTGTATATATTAGTATTAGTTGTATATATGTGTATAGATATATTATTGATTGAATAATTAATTAAGATGAAGCTTGAGATGAAATATGGACAGAGGTTCATTGATCTTAACTTAAAACTTAAATTATGAAGAGGATAAACCTCAATATATAGAAGGCAGTGCTAGTTCATTACACATTCCGTAACGAACTAGACTCCTGCTTAGTTACAATACATTAAATTAAACATCTTAAGGAAACACCCCCAAATTCGTTAAAAATCCTTAACAAATCAGGAGGAACTTAACTTAAGGTCTAGTTAGTTAAACATCCTTAACGAACTAGACAGTTCCTCTAACGAACTAGCCTAGATTAATAATATCTTTTACATTAAATTAAACGATAAATACAAATCGATAAATACAAAGTCTCGAGATGCAAAACCGCGTACTAAAAGAGTTCGACTAAGGTGTGTACTAATCTCCCATAATCTACTTTTTCTTAATCTAGGTCGTTACATTGATCAATTGGTTCGGTTTTGCAACTAGGGTCAGATTCGCATATCTTTCTATTGACCCACTTCCCGAGGTCAAAGTTTGGAGTTTTTGGTGTCAAAAGTTTCCCAGGTATATCTAGTATATCATACTAAAATTTCATGATCATTGGATTTTGTTTGATAGGTCAATTGTTAAAATCCGATTTCTAGGGTTCTTGAGTGTGGAAATCGGTAATTGTTGTGTTACGGGTGTTGTGTGAAAGGATGGTCGACTCGATCAGTTTGAGGAGTCTCATGTTAGTATATGAACAGTAGGAAATTTAATTTTTTTGGTATTAGGGGCTGGTTTGGTTGATGATACCTTAATCGTTTTGAAAGAGCGCGTAAAATCGGTTAATTGTTAGTTAATGTGGAAAATGATGATATTTCAAACCGTATCAACTCGGATAGTTAAATATTAATGGGTAGGCTGTAAGGATGTCAAATTATATCCAAATGGGGATTGTTTGGTTGGTGGTTGGTTAATCGATTCGTTAACGCACGAATTCGACTCGTTTAACGTAAACCGAGCATAGTTTGGGAACCGTTGGTGGTGTTTTATTGTAAAGGGTGTTTTGGGTAATTCAAGGATTCCGGGGGCTTATGTAAATGGATATGAATGTTGGGTGAGTACATGGGACAATTCAAGCCCATTAGGATGTTTCGTAGAATAAACGAGTCACCGTGGTCTAGTTAGTGAAGGTTGTGTAATTCGTTTCGGGAGTTTAATCTGTGTGTGGTTAGCTGGAGGATCTGGTTGTGATATTTGTGTGGTTCGTTCCAGGTGAGTTTCAGGTTGCCCCTTTTTAAATGTTTTATGTTTTGGGCTAGCATACACGTTTTATGACGTTCTACACTAATGGTTATGATGTAATTTATTTTTACTATCTATGCTTGGAAGTTTGTAAGCTTGATGTTTATGTTATGTGTATGTGTGTGTGTGGCAACCACGTTTGTGTTTTTGTTAAGCTGTGACTGGGTCGAATGTGAATGTAAAAAATTCCTTGATTTCCCTGTTGGGGGTTAAGGTGAAGTGTTCCGGGACAGGAAGTACTGTCCTTGGGGCGAATGAATGTAAAATCCCCTAACAGTTTATCTGTCCTTGGGGTGAAGGTTATTCGGGTCCTTAACTTTGTGTTTTGGACTTGATGGAATGTGACCCGTGTTACATGCTTGACTGAGGAAAGTTTAGTAATTGATTTATTGATGTTATTTATGTTTTATTATGATGTTATTTATATTTATATATATATATATATATATATATATATATATATATATATCATTATGGAAGTCGTATGTTAAACACCTTGGTTGGTCTTTAAAATAATTTGATGATTCAAACATGAACTCACTCAGCTCAAGCTGACTTTGCGTGTATGTTAGAATGATTTTTAGGTTGTACATGGATGGGATTACTGCTTGGAGGTGCACAAGACTACCCGAGGTCTCGAGGCAATTCTAGTCGATGTTCTTCATAATGTTATTCTTTTTTGGAATATTTAAAATTAAATTTTTGTTTCAAGGATAATATGTTTCTAGTCGAAGCCCATTTCTATTTTTAATAATTAAGACAACCATGGATGACCTTTTCTTGTCTTAAAAAGAAATAATGTTTGAAAGTTTCTTTGACTTTTCTGCTACAAGGATACTCTGAATTGGATTTTCAAGTTATGTAAAACTAATTTATCTTTAATAATTTATTTACATCTTCATGTCTCAAGGATAATAATTTGATGATTTGTAAATTTTCGCTGCAAGAATACTTTGTAATGAAATTTTGGATTTAAGAAACCAGTTTAACCTTTATTTTTGAATATGTTTGGAATGATTACCAACTGTAGGACTCCCGGATTTCAGGGTTTTACACTTTGAAACCTCCTCAATCAGTTTCTGTCATACTAGAAATGTCCATCCGAGAGTGATGATAAATTTGACACAGGTCTTATTCAACGTAAAAGAAGAAGAAGAGATCCTAGACCATGTGTTTTGATAAGATAGAACTTGAATGTGAATACACCAATGGTTGATATACCCGTATCAGATGAAACAGCTTCTGGGGTTCAGTCTATGAAATGCCCGAATGTTGAAGAAGAAGCACCTCAGGTGGTTATTAATACATATGTTGAACAATAAAGCTCATCATTTCAACATGCACCTGAAGGTTCCACAACATCAGAAAAGCTAGCTCATATATTGTCAATGCAACAGCATCAGAAAAACTAGCTCATATATTGTCAATGCAATATGCATACTTGCAATCAAGAGGGAAAGGTCCAACTAATGAAATTGAACCTGTTGATGTTCGTTGTTTTACAACACAGAGTGTTTGAGATGGAGCAGGATTCAGTGGTTAAGGACGTTAGAATATGTGATCTTGAGACTGTCAATGCTGAGAAAGACAAGAAGATTTTGGAATTATAGACAAATCTTGGTGATTTGAAAGCTTTATATTTTTCAATGTAACAAAAGCTAATCAGACGGTTTGGAAATGAGTTCAAGACTTTAGGGGATGATGATGATGATGATGATGATGATGATGATGATGCTATCGATGTTACTGATGCTGGTGGTGATACTCAATTACCAGAGACTACAACGACTATTGTTGATGAAGGTGATTCACCGGCTGCTCCAGAAACAGGTGGTCCCAGTGTTGATGTAACTTGGGATATTATGGGTACTGAATGGCTAAATTTATATACAACCAAGAAAAGGAATGCTGCTGAAGAGACAGAGAAGTTGAAAAAAAAATTGTTGATCACGAAGAATTCAAACCAGAAGGTTACCGATTCTAGTCGTCCAGAAAGATTTGCAATTGAAATTGGAAGCACTATTAGGATAAGTACGGTAATCATTCGGGAATCAATGCTTGGGGATATGATGCAGACAAGGAGATGTTGTGGGTTACAAGAAAAGTTGGAAACAATGAGTATTATGTGAAGGAGAAATATTTTCAGTCGTGGACTAAGGTTGACCTAAGAGAATTGTCTCTGTCTTATTTTATAATCCTCAAAGTGTTAGTAGATCTTGGAAATTCTTTGGTTTTTTAGGGAAATAAGTTGAAATTGGGTTTTCTGATAAGCCAATTGTTGAGTCCTTTCTGAAGAAAACAAAAGGTGTTTTTATACATGCACCAATAAGAATGTGACTAGTGTGATGTGGCCTCCAACCGACAAGGTAAAATCGGTGCCTATTCCAAAATCTTATCCTGATGGTTCTTTGAACACAATGCAATTATAGGCATATAATAGTGAAACTACCACTGTTGTCATCAAGTTGGTTGGCAATTAGATCAGAACTATTGACCCAAAGGATTTGCTATGGTATGGTGAACAGGATATCAAAAGGCTGGCTTTGTTTCAGATTCAAGTGCCACCCATGTTTGAGGAAGCAACAAAAGAGTGCACATGAATGGTTACATCTATGATTAGAACCAAGTTATGGGCGGTGCGTTAAGAGAGGCTATTGCAGAGATGATCGAAAAACCATGATGAAGAAAAGCTATAAACCATGGGGGATTGTTGGGCTATATTTTGTAGTTTATACTTTGATCGGGGATAAAATGCAATATTTGGTTTGTTAGTGGGGTATTAACCGAAATATTTTGATGGATTTAGTTGGGCTTAAAGAGTATTGGGTTTACATTGGGCTTGGCCTGTGTGGCTTGTGCTGACCTATATAAGTTATGGTTTTATCATTTGTTAGGTTATACACTTTGGTTATTTCTCTCCAAAGTGTAATCGGTTTGTTATTGTGGGACTAAGTACCCGACGTTTATAATAGACATGTGCTTTGAATCACGTGTTAGTATTTTTTTCATCTAGTTCTTGATTCATCACGTGTTTGGATTCCGCCCAATCACGAGTTTATTTGATATTGCGTTGTAGTGATCCAGATTCGGGACTTACACATCGGAGCAGACGGGGTGTAGCATCTTGTTTGGTGAACAAGTATTTTATTTCCACATGATCGGTGCAGATGATAGTTTGTGTAAGGACTAAATAAGAACGAAAATTTGTCTAAAGCGAATACTATGGCAATAAGATCCTTCTCTGTAGTCGTGTAATTCTTCTAAGCGTCATTGAGAGTTTTGATGGTGTTAGAGGTGTACAAAACCGGTTTTTAACCTAAACCGAACCGGTTTATAAACCAAACCAGTTTGGTCAACGACTGGTCAAAACCGATTTGACTCAAACCGGTTCGGTTTATAAACCGGTTTAGAAGCAAGAAAGGCCTGCCCGGTCAAGTCAGTTCGGTCCGGTTTATAAACTGGTTTTACCATTTTTAACCGGTTTTTCTCAAACCATTTCGGTTTTAAAACCGGTTTGGTAGATTTTAAGGAGGAAGCGGTCCTGAAACTGGGGGTTTGGGTCAGTTTGAGAACCGGTTTGGATGAAACCGGGTTTTTTGTACACCTCTAGATGGTGTAGTAGATCGGATGAAAGTGCTTACCATTCTTTTGTCCTAATTTTGCTCCATCTATGAAATCGCTTGCATCACACATTAGTTCAAACGGTAGTGTACAGTCTGGAGCTACCATAATTGGAGAACTTGTGTCATTGGCCAGACTATTTTTGAAAAGTCCTATATGTAACGGCGATAAAACCCACATGGCCAAGGAAACTTCGAATGGATTTAACAGTCGTGGGTGGTGGAAGTTTGGAAATGGTTTCTACTATCGTTTTATCCACCTCTAATCCTGCTTTAGAGATCTTGTGCTCGAGAACAATGCCTTCTTTAACCATAAAGTAACACATTTCACAATTAAGCACAAGGTTAGCTTCCTCACATCGTGCTAACATCCTTTTCATATTTTCAAGACATAAATTGAAGAAATCACCAAAGATGGAGAAGTCATCCATGATGAATTCCATTGAATCCTCAATCATATCATGAAAGATATCTAACATATGTTGTTAAAAACTTGCCGGAGCATTACACAGCTCAAAGGACTTTCGTCGGTATTCGTATCTGCCATAGGGGAATGTGAATGTTGTTTTTTCCTGATATTTAGTTGAGATTGGAATTTGAAAATAGCCAGAGAATCCGTCAAGAAAGTAGTGGTATATATTTCCTGAAAGACGGTCAAGCATCTGATCAATTAACGAGGGAGGAAAGTGATTTTTCTTAGTGGAATAGTTGAGTTTGCGATAGTCAATGCAAACTTGCCTCCCGTGACAGTTCACATAGGAATCAACTCATTCTTGTCATTGGTGACTACCGTCATTCCTCCTTTCTTCGGGACTACTTGAACATGACTTTCGCAAGGATAATCGGAAATGGGATAAATTAATCCAACATCAAGCAGCTTGATAGCATTCTTCTTCAGAACGTCTTGCATATTCGGATTTAGTCGTCTTTGGTGCTGCACCACGAATTTGAAGTCTTCCTCCACTAGAATCTTGATAGTACAAAATTATGGGCTGATGCCTTTGATGTCAATGATTTTCCAACGAGTGCTTTCTTATGAGATTTGAGAACTTTGAGTAGTCTTTATTTCTCATCGCTCGAAAGGTCGGAAGAAATGATGACAGGTTAATGAGAATTTCCTTCAAGGAAAGTGTACTCGGGGTAAATTAATTCATTCCTAACTGTTACGGCCGTAAATTAATTCATCCTGAACAAATCCACACAGATAATAATGTGACGGACCTTTTCACAAAACCGGTCAGAACAACCAGATTCAGTGTGCTTGTAGGGTTCCTTAAAATGCTCTGTTTCAACGATTGAGTTTTCTTGGGGTTAAACTTGTACATAAAAGTTTTTCGATTTGATAAAATTTTTGCCCAAATTTAGGGGGATAAAATACAAAATACAAAAAGAGTGTGTGTTTTTTTTTTTTTAATTCTTCAAACCACAAAAACAATGTGCGTTTTTTTTTTAAAAAAAAACAATGTGGCTTTTGGTTCTTTTTTCTCATAGGGAAGTGATATGATTATTCGGTAACAAGCCTTATAGAAGCTCAAAAATGTTTTTAAATTAAAATTTTATCCAACCTTTGGGAAATGATAGGTAAATTGAATTTGTGTGCCTAATGTGTGAAGCTATTAGGCTAAAAAGGCTTTTGAATAGTCATTGATAAGTATGGTAGCTTTCCATGGTGTGTAAAAGTCTGAAGTGATATAAACTAAATCTGCTAAACTTACTATGGAGAGTCATTTTGAAGATTTATGCATGTCTCTAGATAATCTCTTCAAAAGATAGGCAGGAAAGCAATTACCAAATCATACACAAGCCTGTTAGTGTCTTGATTACAAAAATATTTATGATCTTTAATTGCTTTTCTTTTATTAAAAAAAATACTGTGAGAAAAGTATAAAATTTTGAATTTTTTTTAAAAGGGCTTAAAGGGTCAAACTAGAACTACAAGGGTGGGACAATCAAGTAAGTCTTAAACACTCTGAATGAAAGGCTTGTAATTCCGGACGGCATGTAAGTCCAACGTTTAACCTTAAAGCTAAATTTTTGTTTGTATAGTCAAAGTCAAAATCTGTTGATCAAGCACTAGGGGGTTGAAGTCAAATGGGGGTGATCTGGAGAAAGCCAAATAAGCTTTAAGGAGATATAAGAGGCATCATAGGTCCATAAGTGATGTCCATCTAAGCCGTATGCCTAATTGAACCTAATGCATATCACTTATGTAATTAAATTCATGCAAAGTATCTAAATACCTACTATCAACTTATCCACTATGTCATAACAATGTTGAAAACTAATCATATTGAAAGCATCATAGTCAATATGATTCCATGTTAGGATCTTTTCATAAAAGTTTGCTCATGTGACAAAATTGAAATTTGATCCCGAAATATGTTAGAATTACTGAAAGCCTGATTGGGTGGTAAAACTAGGTGTTTTCATTTTTATTTTTACTTTTATTTTTATTTTTACTTTTACGTCTTTAGTTTTACCTCAATATTACTCTTGTCGAAACAAATGCGTTAAGGAATCGTTTTATCAAACATGAACAAGTACAACAATCCATACCTACAACTGAACACCTTGAAGCGTTTGAAACATTTAAAGAAACTCCAGTTGTCACACCCCAAACCTCGGCCTAGGTGTATGACACATATGTTGGTACCATACGTGTTAATAGCGGAAGTCTTAAAAACATGTGGATTAAAATATAATATTTACATTCACAAAAGACGGGATCTAAAAGTTCTCGTTTAGTGTTTAGAGATTACTTGTTTTAATTACAAAACCACCATTAATATTATATTAAAGTTTAACAAACAGATCCGAGCCATCGAATATCTTGAGCACTTCGTCATCTCAAGCTCTAAACTTGATCACCTGCAAAAATGTTAAGAAAATACGTCAGCAACGAATGCTAGTGAATATGCTGACGCTAAAAATATTTTATTTTACTTGATCACCCCTCGAGACTACGTAGGTCTTGGCCCGTCGTGGCTTAGGAATAACCAAGTTTAAACAACACAATTCATAAATTCTAGTCTCTACACTCGAACCCCCAGCAAACACCGCAGCGTTCGACTAGTTGGGTACCTATACGTATACACAAGGTCATACTCGCCGCAGGCAGCGTAAGTGACCAGGTGTGATGTGTCCAACACATATGTATGGATCCAAAAAAACGTACACGATAGCCTGAGGCCAGTGTTTATACCCTTTGTTTATAAATGTTTTAGAGACACTTAGTCTTATGTAACCTTTTCATTTAACACATTTGACTTGTTTTAAAACAAGTTTGTAAAGTCGGGGCGTGTTCACCTTTTTGATTTGGATGGGCTTCAAACACCGTCTGAGGGTCTTTCCCGTTGCTATCTCGCACCTATAGTACGAGTATAACCTTTTGTTAGTCGGATGGATATACAATCCGGCTTAAGACCTTTAGTCTTTTATAATCTTTACCTCGATGAACCATTAGTTCAAATCACTTTACTTTAAAACCTTTAGTTAAAAAGTATCATTTTCTTTTATAAATTAAAAGTCTTTCTTTTAATTTATTATAAACCTTTAGTTTCTATTTATAAAACCCTACATTTCCTCTTCTCTAAGAAACGTATTCTTTTCTCTTCTTTATTATTTAAGAATAGTTATTATTACTTAAATAACATTTTATAACAAAGAATCACACACACACACACATATATATATAATCACACACACACACACACATATATATATATATATATAAAATATTCATAATTTCTTTCTTTTCTTTTCTTTTCTTTTCTTTGCTATATTTTCTTTTATTTTATCGAGGTATCGAGTATAACCTCGACTTAGGGTTTTAAGCCTTTCATAATATTTTATTATTATTTTATTCGGGCATCATGCCTACCTTTGATGGCTTATAGCAACTCTAGACGATCGAGCAGCACTTCGACGTCATTTACCCCTTTTCAACACTTTCTTGATCAACACTTCACTTTGGTATGCCAAACGAGGCACCAACACTTCTCCACACTTCGGCACGCTTTACGAGGTGAGTCATCGGGATGTTGAGATGGTAACTTCTTCTTGATTGGAACGTTGGTGGTAAGTGGCATGAATATCGAGAAATCGGGAATGGAGTTCGAGTATTATGGATACGCTTTTCGAGGTGGATCGAAGGTATGATTATCGGGGCTTAGAGAGATGCTAGAGAGAGAAAGGAGGGTGAGATTTTGGTATGGAATGAATGAAACCCAAGCTTGCTATTTATAGTCAAAACCAGGGGGCCTCATTGCGATACGCGATGGCCCTTTAGCTTAGCCCGTCGCGTATCGCGATGTAGGCTTGGCCAATCACAAACTAGACCTACCACATGGCGCCACGTGACAGCCGTTGTGCCCCGTGTTGACACGTGGCGACACGTGGCGGGCGTGCTGCCACGCTGTGACACGTGGCGACCGTTGTGCCACGTGTTCGCGTTTCAGATAACCCATTGCGATACGCGAAGGGTTTCCTTTCTGATCCATCGCGTATCGCGATGGGTCAGGAAACAGATTTTTAATTTTTAAACATAAGGTTGAGAGCTTGTCATTTTTGGTCCCTTGACTTTGGAAATTTGTATATTGAACTTGAAATTTTCACGATGTTACATCCTTCCCACCTTGAAATAAATCTCGTCCTCGAGATTGCTTCTTTAGAATAGATGGGGGTATTTCTTTCTCCTTTCGGATTCGAGTTCCCATGTATATTCGGGGCCTCTTCGTGAGTCCCACTTTACTTTCACGATTTTCAATTTTCGTCTCTTTAATTTCTTTAATTTCGAATCTTCAATTTGTATTGGTTTTTCAACAAATTTTTAAGTTCTCGTTAATTTCAACATCTTTTAAGGGCATTGATAAAGATTCGTCGGCTAAACACTTTCGCAGATTTGAAACATGGAATACGTTGTGTATCCCTCGTATTTCCTCGGGTAGTCGCAATCGATATGCAACAGTACCAATTTGTTCAAGTACCTCTAAGGGTCCAACGAATGGAGGACTTAGTTTTCCTTTCTTTCCGAAGCGAACTACACCTTTCCATGGCGAGACTTTCAAAAGAACTTTTTCACCAACATTAAATTCCAACAGCTTACGACGGACATTGGCGTAACTCTTTTGGCGATCACATGCCGTCTTAAGTCGTTCGCAGATTTGTAGAACTTTGTCGGTGGTTTCTTGGACTATCTGAGGTCCATATAATTGATTATCTTCGGTTTCAGACCAACACACGGGCGTTCTACATTTATGACCATATAATGCCTCAAATGGTGCGGCTTGAATACTCGTGTGATAGCTATTGTTGTACGAGAATTCCATTAGGGGTAAGTGGTCATCCCAACTTCCTCCTAAGTCAATCACACAAGCGCGGAGCATATCTTCCAACGTTTGAATTGTCCTTTCGCTATGACCATTAGTTTGGGGATAATAGGTGGTGCTAAGATTTAACTTTGTGCCAAACGCTTGTTGGAAGCTTTTCCGGAAATGAGAGTAAAACGACTGTCTCGATCAGAGATTATAGATAACGGTACTCCATACAAAGAAATGATGTTGTTCATATAGATACGCGCTAATCTATCCATTGAGTACGATTCATTGATGGGTATAAAGTGGGTGGATTTTGTTAGTCTATCCACAATAACCCAAATAGCATTATGTTGTCGAGTCGTCATCGGGAGTTTTGTGATGAATTCCATTGTTATTAACTCCCACTTCCAAATAGGAAGTTTGGGTTGTTGAAGCAATCCCGATGGCTTTTGGTGTTCAGCCTTGACCTTCAAACAAGTTAGACATTTCGCAACCTGCGAAGCGATGTCCTTTTTCATTCCATTCCACCAGTAGTTTGGTTTGAGATTTTGGTACATTTTGTCACTACCGGGGTGCATCATGTACTTGGATTTATAAGCTTCATTCATTAGTCTTTCACGCAAGTCCCCAACGATTGGTACCCAAATTCGGTTTCCCATTCTAAGGATACCATCGTCACCCTTAACTAACCAGTCAATGGTGTCGTTACGTTTTTTGTCGGAGATCTTGTTTTCGTTGATCGCTTGGAGTTAAGCGGATTTGATTTGTTCGATGAGATCGATTTGGAGTTATAACCTTAATGCTCGGACTCTTCTCGGCTTTTCATGTTCCTTACGACTCAAGGCGTCGGCCACTACCTTAGCCTTACCATCATAATAGACAATTTCGCTGTCGTAGTCATTTAGAGTTTCCATCCAACGTCGTTGACGCATGTTGAGTTCTTTTTTCGTGAACATGTGTTTCAAACTTTTACGATCGGTATACACGGTAAATCTTACTCTATAGAGATAGTGCCTCCATATCTTTAATGCAAAGATTATGGCGCTTAACTCTAGATCGTGAGTTGTGTAGTTCTTTTGATGCACCTTGAGTTGACGAGTGGCATAATCGATCACTTTATTTTGTTGCATTAGTACGCATCCCAAGCCGGAATGGGACGCGTCACTAAACACAACAAAGTCCTCAGTACCTTTTGGCAAGGCTAGTATAATTGCTTTGGTAAGCTTTTGTTTAAGTATATCGAACGCCTCTTGTTGTTTAGTTCCCCATTCATACTTGATGTTTTTACGAGTTAAAGAAGTTAGGGGAACGGCTATATGAGAAAAGTTTTAAATGAACCTATGATAATAGCTGGCCAAACCTAAGAAACTTCGGATCTCAGTTGGTGACTTTGGAATTTCCCACTTAGAGATAGCTTCAATCTTACCGGGGTCCACTTGAATACCATTGACATTGATGATGTGACCAAGAAATTGCACCTCGTGCAACCTGAACTCGCACTTTGAGAACTTGGCGTATAATTTCTCGGTTCTAAGTATTTCAAGCAAGGTTCGAAGGTGATTTTCATGATCATCCTTAGACTTAGAATAAATAAGTATGTTGTCGATGAATACGATAACAAATTTATCCAAGTAAGGCTTACAGATTCAATCCATCATATCCATGAACGCAGCTGGAGCATTAGTAAGTCCAAAAGGCATGACCGTGAACTCATAATGTCCATACCTTTTTCGGAATGCAGTTTTCGAAATATCCTCAGATTGGACTTTGAGTTGATGGTAACCAGATCGAAGATCAATTTTGGAAAAGAAACTTGCGCCTTGGAGTTGGTCAAAGAGATCATTGATTCGAGGGAGTGAATAACGATTCTTGATAGTAACTTTGTTCAATGCTCTATAGGCGATACACATACACATGGATGACGAAAAGTATCGCCGCTCCCCAAGGTGATGAACTTGATCGAATGAAGCCTTTCTCTAGAAGCTCGTCGAGTTGTTTCTTTAATTCCTTCATATCAGTTGGCGCTAAGCGATACGGTGCTTTGGCGATCAGAGTAGTATCGGGAATAAGATCGATCCTAAACTCTACTTCACGATCGGGAGGGATTCCAGGAAGTTCGTCGCGAAAAACAACGGCAAAGTCAGAGACAATAGGCACGTCCTTTATCTATTTTGGTTTGGATTCTTCAGTGACGTAGGCCATAAATGCTAAGCATCCTTGATTCAAACATTTGTTAGCACTAATCATGGAAATTATGCTAACTTGGCTAGCATCTTTGTCCCCTTCAATTCGAATGGTTCGTTTATCAAGGGCTTGAAGTTTAACGGTTTTGCTATTGCAAATGATAAGAGCATGGTTGTTGTATAACCAATCCATACCAAGTACATTATCAAAACCAGCAAGAGTCATAGGCAATAATTGAATAGGCAGAATATAACCAGCTAAAAGAATTTTTCCGTTTTCAAAGGCTTCGGAGATTTTGAGAATTTCGCCGCTAGCAGTCTCGACGCTTAGACTTTTATTTAGTTTTGTTAAAGGTTCGTTTAATATACTACAAAAGTTATAATCTATAAAACATAAATTGGCACCCGAATCAAACAAAACTCTAGCTTAGGTGTCATTGACTAGAAAAATACCGGTAATGGTTTCCGGCATGTGAGAAGCCTTTTTAGTGTCGAGGACAAAGAGTCTTGCATTGCCTTTCTTAGCTTGACCGCTTCCACCAGCACCACCAGTCGTGGGTTTGTTCTTGGGGCATTCGAAACTAATATGTCCCATTTCCTTGCAGTTGTAGTAGGTCATTTTCTTCTTCCAGCAATCGGCCGTTGCGTGGCTAGGTCTATAACATGATTCACAGATAGTTGTTGTAGAAGATGAAACATGTCGGCATTGTCCTCTGTGGCGCTTTATACATATCTTGCAGAACGGAGAATTTTAATTAAATCCCGTTCGGTTTTGATTTGCGCCCTTGCTTTGAAGTGGGCGCTTCCTCCCGTTTTTCCTTGGTTGTTGGTCGACATAATCTTCTTGTCTTCCTCTTTGTTGCGGACAAGGCCGCCCATCAAATAGGCCAATTCCATCACAGAGTCGGCATTTTGAGGAAGGTGAGACCTCACCATATCGCGGATTTCCTGCGGCAATCCCCATATGTATCGTGTTACTTTGCTGGACTCAGGGTTAACCAGCTGGGGCACAAGGCGACCGTACTCATGGAACTTTGTATTATACTCACGGAGGTTTGTCCCCACGACTTTATGATTAAGAAATTTGGTTTGAATTTGTCAGTTTCGTGCATTGGACAAAATTTCGCCATCAACATCTCTTTGAATTCTTCCCATGAAAGATTTTACACTACTTGACATCCCTTGCTCAATATCAGCGTATTCCACCATTCCAACACCTCACCCTTGAACATCTGGGCAGAGTATTGTATCTTCTCTTGATTTGAACATTTACTTATGATTACAATTGACTCCATCTCCTCTAGCCATCTAACAGTCGTGATAGCTCCCTTGTCTCCATGATATTCTTTAGGTCCAAAATATTTAAAATCTTTGAACGAACAACCACCTATTTTTAGCTTCTTAAACTCTTGTCTAATTCCACCATCGGCATTTGACTCGTGAACACTTTCTTTGATACGGGATGGTTTCGGACGGGATTTAACGGATTTACGGGAGAGTTCAACGGATTGGGAATGTTTAGATGGTTTAGATTTTGATTTAGCTTCAGTTTCAGCCCTAACGGCTTCTTTTATCATTCGTTGAATTTGATTCATGTATTTATCGGGAATTTTTCTTCTTGTTATTTCTCATGATCTTTCCCTTTTTCTTTTCTTATCCCAGCTTCTCTTCGAGAATTTTCAACATTATTGCTTTGTTGTGACATTTTATTCTTTTCTTTATCACTTTTTCTTTAAACTGAAATTTAACAAATTTCTTTTAACAAACAAATTTTATTTATTTATTCATTTAACATATATATGTCATATACGATATACATATATTTTATTACATCACACACGCATATATATATATATATATATATATATACATCCATACTTAATGTATATATATTTATCCCTATCCATACGGTTACAACACATAAAACAACAAGATTACATCAAACACACAAATAACTCTTCCACACTCGTCCTTCTTTCCTCTCATCAATTCTTGATAAACTTCTTAACCATCTTTGTCATCTTTTTGCATTTCCTTAGAAGTTTGTCTCCCATCTTCTTCTTCTTATTTCCATCCACAGCTATCTTCTTCCTCAATTCATCTGTTTCATGAAAGGCTCGGTCCAAATACTCTTCTTGTGATTGAGGGATCTCGTTTGGGTATCCATACTTTGGTGGCGGATCATGGTACCCAATCATGACTACGTTGTAGTGGTTCCTTGGGTTCGGGTATGGTGATGAAGTTACATCAAATGGGTAGTTGAAGAATGCCTCGGCAGCTTCATTTTGTTAGCGGATTTCATCCGCTTGTTCTTTCTCTGTCGGGATCGTGCCTTGGTAAGGTGGGAAGCTTGATGACACTTTGTTCTTAAGTTCCTCGAGATATTGCACATAAGGATTGACAATGCCATAACTCGAATTTTGATGAGAGAATGTCTCTTCCTCAGGGTCCTCTTCAAATTCTTCTTCCGGGTCCTCTCTTCCTCAGGATCTTCTTCTTCCAAAAGTTGGGCAGTCTCCTTCACTATCGAGGGCATGCGAAAACTTTCGTTGGCATCATGACTCTCATTATAGGCTTGTGGGATGATCCTTCACGGAAGTGGTTCCGGTGTGCCATCTACGTTGGTTAGAATGGCATTGCATCCAGTTGGACGAGTCGGACTTAGGTTCCTCCTTGATCGGTCAGTTGGAGAGAAAAGCATATGATGGGTGAGGATTTGGTGGAAGGTATGTCGGAGCACCAGATGTGTAATGTGGTGGAATCTCAGATGCTTGATAAGTTGGAATCTCGGAAGGATGATACGTTGGAACTTCAGATGGGTGGTACACCGGTATGCTTGACGGGTGGTAGCTAGAATGTCTTGGGGGATCATTTCTTGGCATAGGTGGACTATCGGGTAAGTTTATTGGACAATGATCGGTTCCAGGGAAATATATCGATTGGTTCGGGCGATGTATTGGTCTTGGTTGAAGAAAGCCTCATAGTAGTCCTCGCTCATGTTATCTTTGGGTAGAGGTTCGGGTATTCCAGCCTCCTTTTCTTTTCGTACATAGCTATCCATCATCTTTTTGAATGACATCTAATATTTTGGGTGGTTTAGAGTGAGGAGGGAAAGAAAAGGTTACCAAATTATCCTATCCCTATTCAAATAAAACAAGTAATGAAAATATTTTTCCTATACTTGGATCGAAGCTTAGGTATTATCTTGTAATACCTAATTCGCTAAGATCGATGGCTCTGATACCAACACTTGTCACACCCCAAACCTCGGCCTAGGCGTATGACACATGTGTGGTACCACATTTGTAAATATATCAGAGTTACGTGTTAATAGCGGAAGTCTTAAAAACATGTGGATTAAAATATAATATTTACATTCACAAAAGACGGGATTTAAAAGTTCCCGTTTATTGTTTAGAGATTACTTGTTTTAATTACAAAACCACCATTAAAATTATATTAAAGTTTAACAAAAAGATCCGAGCCATCGGATATCTTGAGCACTTCGTCATCTCAAGCAACGAATGCTGGTGAATATGCTGACGCTAAAAATATTTTCTTTTACTTGATCACCCCTCGAAACTACGTAGGTCTCGGCCCATCGTGGCTTAGGAATAACCAAGTTAAAACAACACAATTCATAAACTCGAGGCTCTACACTCGAACCCCCAGCAAACACCGCAGCGTTCGACTAGTTCAGTACCTATACGTATACACAAGGTCATACTCGACGCAGGCAACGTAATTGTGACCATGTGTGATGTGCCCATCACATATGTATGGATCCAAAAAAACGTACACGATAGCCTGAGGCCAGTGTTTATACCCTTTGTTTATAAATGTTTTAGAGACACTTAGTCTTATGTAAACCTTTTCATTTAACACATTTGACTCGTTTTAAAACATGTTTGTAATGTTGGGGCGTATTCACCTTTTTGATTTGGATCGGCTTCAAACACTGTCCGAGGGTCTTTCCCGTTGCTATCTCGCGCGTATAGTACGAGTATAACCTTTTGTTAGTCGGATGGATATACAATCCGGCTTAAGACCTTTAGTCTTTTATAATCTTTACCTCGATGAACCTTTAGTTCAAAACTCTTTACTTTAAAACCTTTAGTTAAAAAGTATCATTTTCTTTTATAAATTAAAAGTCTTTCTTTTAATTTATTATAAACCTTTAGTTTATTTTCATAAAACCCTACATTTATTCTTCTTTAAGAAACGTATTTTTTTCTCTTTTTTATTATTTAAGAATAGTTATTATTACTTAAATAACATTTTATAAAAAAGAATCACAAACACACACACATATATATATAATCACACACACATATATAGAAATATTAACAATTTCTTTCTTTTCTTTTCTTTGTTATATTTTTTTTATTTTATCGAGATATCGAGTATAACCTCGACTTAGGGTTTTAAGCCTTTTATAAAATTTTATTATTATTTGATTCGGGCATCATGCCTACCTTTGATGGCTTATAGTAACTCTAGGCGATCGAGCAGCACTTCGACGCCTTTTACCCCTTTTCAACACTTTCTTGATCAACACTTCACTTTGGTACGCCAAACGAGGCACCAACACTTCTCCACACTTCAGCACGCTTTGCCAGGTGAGTCGTTGGGATGTTGAGATGGTAACTTCTTCTTGATTGGAACGTTGGTGGTAAGTGGCACAAATATCGAGGAATTGGGAATGGAGATCGAGTATTATGGATACGCTTTTCGAGGTGGATCGAGGGTATGATTATCGGGGCTTGGAGAGATGCTAGAGAGAGAAAGGAGGGTGAGATTTTGGTGTGGAATGAATGAAACCCGAGCTTGCTATTTATAGGAAAAACCAGGGGCCTCATCGCGATACCCGATGGCCCTTTGGCTTAGCCTGTCGCGTATCGCGACGTAGGCTTGGCCAGTCACAAACTAGACCTGCCACGCGGCACCACGTGGCAGGCGTTGTGCCACGTGTGACACGTGGCGGGCATGCTGCCACGCGGTGACACGTGGCAACCGTTGTGCCACGTGTTCGCGTGTCAGACAACCCATCGCGATAAGCGATGGATTTCCCTTCTAATCCATCGCGTATCACGATGGTTAAGGAAACCAGATTTTTAATTTTTAACCCTAAGGCTTAGAACTTGTTATTTTTAGTCCCTTGACTTTAGAAATTTGATATTTTGAACTCGAAATTTTCACGATGTTACACCAGTCAACTGCGTTGAAACCTCCTCGACCGTTACTGTGACTATTGATGAAGTTGTTGAGAACTAGTCCGACACCAGTCTTATTCCACACAAGCGTAAAAGAAGAGAACCAAGACCTGGTGTGCTGACAAGTGATCCTGTGCAAACAAATCAACCAACACCAACTGAGCCTGCTATTTAGACTCAGTCCGAACCAAGCCCGTCTACTGAATCTCAACAAACACACGATCCAGTTGACGATGAGATACTACATGAATTTGACATTGAATCTCACGTCCAGTCAACTACTGACCCTCCGGGTCATTTAATCAGATAGGTCAAGGAAGCTCGAGTGCCACTGAAAAGATTTCCCACATTCTTTCTCTGAAAGACATGTTCCTACAAAGCAAGGTTAAAGGGATTGCCATTGAACCCGAACCCGTTGATCTCCATGCTCTACAACGCAGGGTTATTGAGCTTGAACAAGACTATGTGGTTAAAGATGTTCGTATCCAAGAGCTTGAAGCTATCAACACAGACAAGGATTCAAAAATTAAAGAGCTTCAAGCCAGCATGGGTGGTCTCACTACTCTATACTTAGATTTGCAACCAAAATTCATTAAACAATTTGAAAATGGGTTCAAGGGAGTTGCTGATAGAGTGATGATGATGGTGGTGACACTTAGGTAGCAACTGGAGGTTCTAGATCTCCTCCAGACCTAGATGGTGAGCACGGTGCCCTTGATGTGCATGATATTGGTGGACCAAAGTTCGATGCCTTCTTCAAACGTTCATACATGGGCATAACTGTAAAAATATATGACCGCTCTACCCAAGTCTGTTGAAGAAAGAAATAGAATAAGAAAGAAGACTCTGATCATGAAAAAGTCCAATCAGAACATTGTCTTCCAATCATCCAGATAAGTTCGTTGTGGAACTTCAAAAGAGGTGTTCTGATAAATACGGTGATCGTTCGGGAATTATATCTTGGGGTGTGATGTTGAGAAGGAAATGTGGTGGGTTAAGCGTAAGTATGGGAACATGGAGTATTATAAGAAGATGAAAGATTTTGGGTCATGGACGAAAGTTGATCTGGTAACCTAATAAGATCTCCATTCCACAATCCAAACAATGAGATGAAGGCTAGAAAATTCTAGAACTTTTTGAGTAAACAAGTAGAGAAAGGATTCCCGATATGCCTACTGCTGATTCATTTGTTAATAAAGCAAATGGGGTTCGTGATCCTTACACAAACAAACCAATGTTGAACAATTATGTGGCCTCCAACTGCAAAAGTAAAATCAATTCCGATTACCTAGAGATTTCATGAGGGTGCTCTTGGTAGCATGAAGTCTTGGGCTTACGATGGAGAAACTGCTACAGTGGTCATCAGGCTATGGAAGGGCCACTATCGCATAGTTGACCCATGAGATCTTCTAAAGTTTGGAGAAAAAGATATCAAGACTCTTAGTGAATTTCATATTGAAGCCTTACCACTTTATGAGCCTGCTGCTAAAGAGTATACTGGAATGGTGGGATCGATAATACGCACCGGGGTGTGGGCAGGTGCATACTGTGAAGCTAATGCTAAAGTCATGGAGCAAGAATAATAGAGAAAGCAATAAACCAATGGGGAGATTGTTGTGTAATAGTTAGTGGTTTATGCTTTTGTAAGGGCTTATGTGTAACATTTGTACTCATTGGGTTTGGGCTTGGGCCGTAAATGATCTAGACTATATATTGTAATTGCATAGGTTATTAGGTTAGGCTTTTGGTCATTTGTTTTTGATTTGCACGGTTGTTCTCATTGTAAACGATAAAGGGCTTAAGTACCCGACGTAATATACGTGTACTTTGAAGTCTCTTTGATTCTATTTGTGCATTTGTTTGTGTCCTTGAATCATCTTGTGGTTAGTTTCTGCCTAACCTACAAGACACGTTGATATCATATTGAAAGATGTGTTCTTTGGGACATACAGTAATTATTGTTTGTAATCGATTAATTATATTTTGTCAAACCCGATGAGTCTTGTGCCTAGTATACCCGACGTGAATTTTGTCAAAACCCGATAGAAAACCCGAAACCCGACGTGTATCCCAGAAACCCAATGGGTAATTGCTCGATAAATACACAATGGTTTGGGACGAGATTTAATAATCGGGTATGGGTTTGAAATTCCCTAAACATGTCCCAAACCCGACCCATTGTCATCCCCAATGGAGTCCACTAATATATGCATGCCATGTTTGACACTCATCGTCTTCGGTCAAACTAATACTGCGGTATATAAAGGGCACCATCGACCATGGCTTACTCAATTGCCACATCTCTAGTTCCACATTCCACACTAGCTAGGTGTCTGGATGACCGTCAGTCCATTGGAGGTTTTTTTTTTTTTTTGGTTTCGGGGAGGGGGTTTGGAGTTGCAATCTATTTGGGTTATAACTTTATCTAATGGACCACATGAAATATAAAATCGTTTTTAGGTAATCCACTTAGTCAGAATACAAAGCTCAAGCTGATACAACGTGACTGGAAACTCTTCATTGAGAACTTGGGATGTATAGACACCAAAATGTACTTCTACCCTTTGGTGTGACAATGAAGGTGCAACTTATACAGAGCACGTTGAAATTAATTATTTTTTCTAACGACGAATTTCATTAAAACCACTAGCAAAGGCGCTATGAACCCAACAACAAAAGGAAATTACAAGGAAAAATTACACCAATCTTTCCAAAGCAAATTTTAAAAGAATATCGATTTTTTATCCAAAGCATCCCTAAAGATTTTATGTTCGCCGCCGTTTTTGAGACGCTCGCCGAAGTGCCTTGGAAAATGACTTTGTTCCTTGCCTTCCAAATACACCAAAAAGCCGTAAGAATGATCCCCTATAACACCTTATTTTTCTTCCGATCCAAGTTGCTATACTCATGAATCTTAAGCAAGTCTCTAACCGAGAAAGCAAAAATAGGGGAGATGTGGCACCAGTTACTAACGAACTGCCAAACTAACGTGGCAAAATAACATGAGGTGAAAAGATGGTCACTAGACTCGTCGTAATCCCCACATAGACAACACTACACCGAATTCACCTGAATATTTCTTTTTGAGAGCGCCCTACGAGTCGCGAGCCTATCCATTTCCGCCTTCCAAGCATGAATATTGACTTTTAACGGAACCCAACTATTCCACTTCATTATAAATGGGACAGAGGGGTTAGACATCTTGAATAGAACCTGTTTCATTGCAGCCACCGAGAATATGCCTGACGAATCTTTTTGATAAACCCATCGATCTGGGATACCGCTTAACGTAACCGTCTGGAGGATGTTTAAACATGCCAAGAGCTCAAGCTTCTCCAACCAATTCATATTCGATCGTTTTCATCTCCACTTCCAATTTAAGTTTCCATCAACCACCTTACAACAAAAATGAACTAAACAAGCTTTATCTGGCTGACTTTATCTTGGTTCCTTACAACAAGAATGAACAAACAAGCTTTATCTTTTGAAATTAATTATCACTTTTGATAACACAGGAGAAACTCTCTGTACATAATTTTAGATCGACATAGGATCAAATCATTACACACTCTGTATACATTTTTAAAAACGTTGGGGACTCTTTGATGGATTAGACCTAAAAAGAATGTTTTAAAAATAACAGTAGAAAAGTATATTTCTATTTTATTAAGTTAGTTAGATATAATCAGTGCAAAGTTAGCTATATATGATCAGACATTCATTTTACTTTATGAAAAATAAATTTCTATTTTATAACCGATTTGAAATATTTAAAATAATAGAAAAGCATCACAGTTCACAACTACTAAAGTTTTCAAAATTTGATATGAAACCAACAAAACAGAACTTGTATAGTGAAATCGATAATTATAACCATTTGAAACATGAACTCTAGTTTATTTGTTATACGAATACAAACGATAAATGAATCCTTAATGACTTCCATACACGTGTGGAGCTAGTCTCGGCTTTGGGTGCACCATCAAAGGCTCGGCCTTCTGAAGGGTTAACCCATAGGCTTCATCCATGTTTAGCTTCTCTGGGTTTAACCCATTAGCCAATTCCCAATCAAAGGTTTGAATCAATGTTGCAACAAGTAGCTGGACCATTCTCAGCCCTAAACTAATACCCACACAAATCCTTCGTCCAGCCCCAAATGGTATAACTTCAAAGTTGTTTCCTTGAACATCAACATTAGGCTTTTCGCCTCCGGGCAAGAACCGTGTGGGCCTGAATTCAAGTGGGTCAGCCCACATATTTGGGTCACGAGCAATGGCCCACACGTTAACAAGGAGTGTGGATCCCTGGGGAATGTAATATCCATCAACTTCACAACTTTCAGATGCAATTCGTGGTAATGAGAGTGGTGTCGAAGGGTGGAGCCTAAAGGTCTCTTTTACAATGGCTTGGAGAAAAGTTAACTCGTTTAGGTCTAATTCGGTTACAAGGCGATCTCGACCAACTACTGTGTCCATTTCTTTTTGGGCTTGTTTTAGTAGCTCTGGATGCCGAATTAGTTCGGCCATTGCCCATTCCACTGTGCTTGATGATGTGTCTGTTCCGGCAACAAATAAGTTCTGAAACATTAATAGTTTCAAGTTAGCTATCAAAATACTTTGTTTACACTATAGTTGTCACACGTAACCCGTAAAATATAATTGTGAATTGAATATTGCATTAAAATTATATGTTTTACATTAATTAAAACCATAACAATACCGATTTTGATTATACCGGCATCAATACTAGTGTTCGGTCGGTACCAGTTCAACATCACGGTACTTAAATTAAATAAGTATTAACTATTTTATTAGTATAATTAACGATTTCTTATAATTACATTATTATTGTTATTATTATTGTTATTATTATATTCTTATTTAGATTACTTAAATGATATTATTTATAGGGCTAGGTTACTATAAAAAATGAAGATAAAAATGAGAATGATAAGAATATCTGTAGCAATAAAAAAGTAATGAAAAATTAAAAAAATTATAACTTAAAATTTAATAAAAAAAACTTTAAAGGTAAAAAAAACACAAAAATGATTCCACCGTCTTACTCGTTTGAAAAAAGAAAAGAAAAACACAATGTTAAAGAATTGTGTATTTTTATTTATCATTGTATTTATGTTTAATTTCATCATTTATTGCGTGTTTTTTCTTAACACTGTGTCTTTTTTTTTTTATTATTGTATTTATGTTAATTTTCATCGTTCATCGTGCCTTTTTTTTCTTGGCATGTTGTCTTTTTTATTTATCATTTTATTTATGATAATTTTCATCAATTATCGTGTCTTCTTTCCTTGACGTTGTGTCTTTTTTATATCGTGTTATATTAATTACTTAACTAACTTTAGAACCCGTGTAACACACGAGATAATCTAAATAATTAAGTTACAAATAAAATAATACATAATGTACATAAAAATGTATTAATTAAATATATGCTTGCATCATTATATATAAATTGATTTTGTTTATATCACAAAATGATTTTTTCCAAAAAAAAATAATAAACTTAATAAAAAAATAATGCACATGCAAAAAACATACCCAATAACACTTCATCTGTTGAAAATTTATTCTCGGTATCATATATCTATAACTGAAAGATATTTGGTTATGAACCAATTTCTAAAAATATTTCTCATATAATAATAGTTTTGAGTTACACAATGAAAAAGATTTTGATAAGTTTAAAGAGCTTCTCGACTTTGCCAATTGACAATAATAACAACAACAACATGTTAACACGTTCAATTTTGTGAATGTTTTGCTTATGTAAGCATAATTTTGCTTAACATGCTTTACATACAACATTTTGATAACTATTTAAGGAAAACTCAATAATTACACAAATATTATAATTTGATAAAAGTTAGAAGCATTTATAGGCCTAGAGGTGACTTGTCGAAAGTAGGGATGGCAATGAAACCCAAACCCGATGGGAAAACCCGAAACCTGACATAAATGGGACGGGTAATACCTGACCCATTAGGATTTGGGATTAGTTTAAAAATTTTTCGCGGGTTTTGGACGGGTTTGGGATTTCTAATATACCCGATAACATAAACTCATTTTCCCGATTATATACCCGATATAGCTTATTATATATACACACACACACACACACACACTATATTCTAAATATATTATTTGTCGAAACTTGTTTATGTTAATTATTTGAGATATTTAATTTTTATGGCAACCACCTTTGTAATCGATTAGTTAGATTTTGTTAAAACCCGGCGGGTTATGAGCGGGTATACCTGATGGATATTTTATCAAAATACGATGAGAAACCCGAAACCTGATAGGAAAACCCGAAAACCCAACGGGTAATTACCTGAATAAAACCCGACGGGTTTGGGACGGGTTTGGGATGGACTTTAATAACCGGGTATGGGTTTGGGAATACCTAAACCCGAGCCAAACCCGGTCCATTTCCATCCCTAGTCGAAAGTGTGTGTCATTTTTTCTTAAATTTTAATAGTCATGAGAAAAATACTCAATGTGCAAAATCCTGAATCTTTTGATTATTTCAAAAAATGTCCTTAAAAATAATTTCGAAACCCAATCATATTTAAAATTCTAACTTTAATTTGTTTTACATTTTTAAGTCAAAACTTTAAACTCGTAAGTTTGACGATAAATCTATTTGTATTATCAAAATTTTTAAAAAAATCAGATTACCCATTTTTTACCAATAACAAATTTAAGCCAAATATAGTTAATTTTTACCAGAAAATCTATTTACCAACTTTAAACCCGTAATAATCAAATTTAAGTTACACAAAAAACCCGAAGCAATCATTGATAAAAAAAACCCAAAGAAACTAAATATTATAACTTTATGATATTTGAAAATGATTGGTATATTCTATCATTACAATTCAATACACATATATGTATAGTTTATTAAATGAACCCGAAAAAATAAATATATAGATTTGAATCATATATTTATAATTTATAAATTTATATGACAATGTACAAAAAAAATTAGATAAATGGATCAAGTTTTAAACATATATTTATATTTTTTTTGGTTAAAAAGTTAATTTGTAATTTGAAAGCATATTAGAGTTTTGGTTGGTTTTTTATTTAAAATCTTCACAATATATGTTAATGAATTAACATTTAAAATTATATTTCTTTTCAATATTTTACCAACACGTTTGTTGTTAATTTTTGAATTTCACCAAGTATAATGTGAAATATATTCTAACAATGTATAGTAGTATAATATGTAAATACTTATTTTTATAGAAATGTATAGGTATAATACGTTTAAAGAAAAATGAATAATTTAATCATGTTATAAATATAATATAAATAAAGTGTAAAACGAAAGTGAATAATTATTGATACATGATATATATTAGTTTTTGAAGGGAAAAAATTATGAGGATTAACCATAAACCGACACGTGTCTACAGTTATTTTACTTTATTAGAATATGTAGATGTAGATATTGTGTGTTTTTTTTGGGTTTTTTTCTTTTTGAACGAGAACGATCGAGAGAAACATTTTTTTTTTATTTTTTATTATATTTTAAGTTATAATTTTTTTATTATTAATTTTAAATTTTTTTAAAGAGTTTTTTGTTTGACCACAAATCTTTCATTTACATTTTAGTTTTTCCAATTATCTATATACGTTAACTATTTTCTTTTTTTTCTTTGTAATGACCAACTAAGTAACGCTAGGTACTCCGTACGCGGCTCCCATTGGCTAAATGTAGCCCGAGCCGGTCATCGAATCCGGATAGACGGAGCCCCTAACGTTCCACCTATTGAGGAATTCCCTGAATTATTAACTTATTTTCACGACTATACTATTAAAGATATATACCTTTTAAGTTTCTAAGATTAGCATTATTAATAAAATAATTTTAATTTTAATTTTAGTATAAAAGTTTTTCAGATCCAAATTTCTGTTTTACACAGTTTTAGGCTTTTAGAGATACGGGGTCCACTTGCATGGTCATGAAGTCCTGTAGAAAGCATGTATTTTATGATTTGTCAAGTACGTAGTCACATGATTCCGTTAAAAGAAGACAGAGTCGCATTATTATAGAATAATGAAGTGGATTTGTCTTGTGTAATAAACGTTAAAAATAAGAGATGGAAATATATATACCAGAAAGCAAGGCTTTGATTTCAACATCTGAAAGCTTTCCGCCCTCACCGTCAGCATCATCTTTTAACGAGATCAACGTGCTCAACAAGTCACCGTGACCGCCCTTACCGGATTTATGCTCTTCGAGGATCCCGTGAAGAAACGTGTCGAATCGAATGTGAAGTTTCTTCATCTGGTTCTTCTTGCCTTGCAGTATATCCAGCCAGTCAAGCGCCGGTACAAAGTCACCAAGGTAGAATTCTCCAGCCAGCACCATCAGCTCAACCACCATGTCTTTAAACTCATCCGCCTTCGGATCACCGCCCGCACTTCCGTCCGAAAATACTCTCCGACCTAACACCACCCGTGCTAATGCGTTTGTAGTGCACACATTAAGTATTTGACCTAATTTCACCGGCGATTTTTCGGCACCGAGTAAGGTTCGCGTGAGTATAGCTACTTCCTCCTGAATTCACAAAATTCCAAATCAGAAATTTTTGTATAATAGAACATCAAAAACGTATTTAGCTACAGATTTACAAACTCTACCTACTTTAACTTATTTATTATGTAACACATACTAGCCTCAAAATTTAGCTTTCGATTATTACTGCTATGTAATAACCAGAAGTTCATGAATAGTCAATCTTATGGAACTATTCATCAATCCCGGATTTTTAGTGTTCCATGACCAATTTGTACTTCTTTACAAAAAAAAGTACACAACTATTGCAAGGGGATCCATTAATACAAGGTGATGGTGATGTACGAGCACCTAACCTAGTAAATAACAAAATAGTAGCAACTTTTTATTCTCCGTCTTTTCTTCTATTGATATACCTATTTCTTTAACTTTTCTTTT